>NW_028186570.1:290361-364778 GCF_003343005.1 Rhea americana
TTTTTTTTTTTTTTTTTTTTTTTGAGGAGACACAGCAAGTCTGCTGCTGAAAAACACAGAACAGCAAGCAAAAGAACAATTTCCTTTTGYTGTCCCTGYCACCAATGTTTCAGGGACTAGCACCATAGCCATGTGCTCATTTGCTGCTTTGCAGTCAGATTTCTTTGCATAATAGTCAGCTCTGAAGACACACATGTGCAAAAACTAAATAGCAGGCAGTAAGAATGCCTCAGTGTGCAGAGGGTTAATGTATGCAGAAAGGCAGGAAAACTGATTGGATGAAGGGGGCAGATGGAGGGGGCAGAAATGTCGTGTTTAAGACTAAAAAGGAGATTGTGAAGCGCTGTGAACTTTTAGTCAAAAGGATGACTATAATTGGTACAGTCACTACCTGGCTAGCTATCTGAGCTCCATARCTATGAGGATCTCCTGAAGTTGCACCATCCTTGCTAAAGCAAGGATACTTGCAATCAGATGTAATTTTTTTTWAAAAAAACCCTGAATGAGGAAAGGATCCTTGCTTTAAAAATGAAGTATGCTTTCTCTCCAAGCCAATGTTCTCTTCCATCCTATGTAATGTGTGCTCATGTAAATAAGCCATGTTCCATGTTGTCTAAATTCATGGGGCAGAGTTGGGTTTTCATGGGGGAAGATTGGGCTTTCYGATGTTTGATTTCAGCAGATGCCTTTTGTTTTTAATGCTATTGAAATACAATAAGGAGGTGGATTGTGTAATAGTGCATATCTATGAGGAATGGAAAATACACTTCTGACACATGCAATACTTAAATTTTGTTTTATTTCTAAAGCCTGTCTTAATGCATTAACAGCTGATGTAGAACCAAGGTTTAGCTATCCATCTCTTGAGTGCTTTGTGTTCTTGGTAATCTAAATGTAGCATTAAATTAGTAGAAATCATGATATGTTTTAAATAACCCATGTTATCAGGAGGCTTGTACCCAGTTTGCTGGAACTGCACCATCTGAAAACATGTAATCTGCAATGTTATCTGTAACAATTCCTTAACTCTAAGGACTATAGGTAAACATAAGGACTGATATTTCTGCCTGCTGAATTCTAGAAAATTCTATAATATTACTGAGAATATCAGTAAGCTTATGCAAAGTTTTAGTAAGTTTTCATGGTTATTACTCAAGATATTAGTTTAARTTTGATGCAGAATTTTATTGTAAAGCCTTGGATGAAAAATTGGCTGCTCTTTTCTATCAAAAGAAATTGAGCTTTTTTTTGCCCACTTCTAGGGGAACAGAATGGCAAAGACATGGGGGGGAGGGAGATGGCTTACCTAATTTAATATTATTGCTTATACATTTATAAAAAGAAAAAGCCAATGGAAAAGATGAACCTGAACTTCCTCMGAAGTAGCCCAGAAGCTGTTTAGGAGTCTGCTGTTTTCCTTCAGGTGCAGGAGAATACCTCAATGAATGAGGAAATATGCAATAGTGATTAAGACGAACATGAGTTTTTAGATCTAATATGAWCAAAATTAGTAGATATAGTCAAGATAAATTGTAGCAGATAAGTAACTGTCAGAAGTAGTAACAGCTGAGGTTGAGATTCACTGATAAGTGCTTACTARATATCATCATTGAAGTATGACAGCAGTCTGACATGTAACTTGTGACCTGTTGTTCAGTAAGACTTCCTTCTAATGGGCCTGCCAGATGAGTGTTGCTTCTTGTATCCTGGGGGAAGAAYGGAGATGTGTCCCCTCTTAAACTGCCAGTGATCCTCAGTGTCTACCAAAGCTTTCCATCTGTTTATCTTGTTGAACTCTTAAGAACTTGAGAGGTTAACTGAAGAGGTCTGTGCTAGTGCAGTGGCGTGCCCTAGGAGAGAGCTGAGCAGGAGATCTTCCTGGATAGGGAAGTTGGTAGAAACTTGGATAGAAGAAACTTTAGACCATCCCTTCTCTTGAAATCAGATTAAGCAAGTCTCCATTTCCTCTACTTGCAGGAAGGGACACTCAAAACAGCAGTTTGCAGCTTGACAACCCAGTGTGCATACAGAACCAAGCTGTAAGCATGAACTCTTTTCTTAAAAGTGTGGCTTCATACTGTGCTATTTTGAGTTGTGGGATTCTCGTGATGCTGTTGTGAATTTTGCCTTACTTGTTTCCTTCTGGATATTTCTCTAGAAAGAAGCTTTCATATTGGTTATTTTTTAGATGCATAGCTGCTCTAGCAGTCCTCATCTATGTTTCAGATGTTATTGGCAGGTTTCAGATGTTAAATGTAGGGTAGACAGTCACAGCCAGCAGTGGCTGCAGATGAATTGTACTGGTACCAGGATCCACTGTATCTTTTGGTCTGGAAACTCAGATCTGATGCTAGATATTGTTCTCAGGATGCGTAGCAAATTATGTCATGAGCTGTTATATGTGCTAATGTAGATGGAATTATCTAGGAACCATTTTCAACTTGCTGACAAATATTTACATAACTGCTTGACTAGGATTTTCTCAAAACATTTCATAGTACAGGGAACAATTTTCTGGATTTACGCTGCAAAGTCTGTGCTTTACCTAAACACCAAATTCAGTTCATTCCTTAGGAATTGATTTTTATTATTTATATACTTTTTATTAGCAAACAAAACAACATCTCAGACCTTCTCTAGCTTGGCTACAGCTGAGGTTCCTCCACTGGGAGTCTGTACTTAGAGGAATGTGTGACTAACAGTTGAAATGTGTGCAACTTAAACTGCTCAAGAGGAATATTTCACTTTTTTTTTTTTTTTTCCATTTAAAGAGTCTCTCAAAGTTTGAAGACTGCTAGTGCAGACATCTATGCATATTCAGGAAGAGAAAGGGAGTGATTTGTTTTTAAAAACCACATCTTCTGAATACACTTTCATTTTCTTGGCTGACTGCCAAGGCATATTCATCTTYAAAAATGACTTGCCTACCTTGCTTGAATGTGTAGGCCAGTTTTACATAAATGACTGATACTTTCAAAGATGATACGTATTCTACAGTGATGGTCCCTAGGGACCAGAGAGCAATTGTAATGCTCATCTGTTTAATGCCTGAAAAAATGGCTATCATTACTGTAAGTATTGCTTTCTGTCTGAAGAACTTAAATACRATGAAGTAAACTTATCTTATGGAAGAAGATATTAAACTTACAGATGAGAAAAGCATRAAGTGGTAAGATTCAAAAGACATGTCTGATCATGCTGAAAATAAATGGCAGAGCTTGGGCATTACTCTAGTGTTGTGCTTGTGTATTGACTTCCTTTCTACATTATCTTGAGAGATCATYCCTATTTTCATCTTGAAGACTTAATCTATTGAACATGTAGGATAAAAGATTAGAACAAGGAAGTATGGAGAGGGAAGATGGGGTCAAAGGTCTATATTCCATTCCAGTGRGCCTGACTTAATGAATTGGAGATAATCTGGTTCTTGATGTTTAGGGAGAGAGTATGAGAGCAGACAGGCATGAGGCTTTTCCCACTGTCAATTGCTTTCAGCAGTCTGGCTTAGGGGCTTTCTGAGTAGTCAAAGGTTGTATCGATATCTTGTACTTAATAGCTCYTGTAGGACTTCCTAATGTGGACTTATGTAAAGGGGAAGTTGCCCTAAAGCTAACCCAAAGGCAAACATCAGACAGCAACAGGCTTGAGGTGTTTTAGTACAATATTCTATTTTGTTACTGGATGCTTTTATGCCTGCCTTTCTGCAGTAAGAGAGGGATTAACTTGTATCTTGAAAGCATAAAGGCTGCAACATCCATTCTTTGAAAAATGGCTGCTATATTCAGATTGAGCCAGCCCATGTTATACTTCAGATAGACCACAGGCAAATAACATAGCCTATGCAGTTTAATGCAAGGACATGGATACTTTTGGAAACTAGAAAACCTCTTGACTTTGTATATGCGTCCTGTGGAACTGATATGAAAATGCTGCTTATTGCCTTTCTAGGGCATGTAACACCTCTACTTCTCTTATTGACTCATGTCCAGGGCAAACTACTTAATCCTATTTGTAATTCTGTCCCTCTTGATCTTCTGTTATATGTTAGTGCTAGTAGAGGTAAAACAGCCTGGTTAATAGGCTTTGGATTGGCAAACAATTTTTCTTGACAAAAATAGCACTTACAGCATAAGTGTGCTTATAGTATTGCTTATGTGCAACTAATAACACTTGTCATCAGATTTAGGATGATGGGCCCCCCCACACTTTTTTTTGTAGGAAGTGTGTTCACAAACTGTTACCTAATTCTGAGTCTTACCTGCAAGCATTATTTAAATGCATTAAAATATTCAGCTTCAAAAAGGAATTATGTAATTATCAAGGGGAATTAGGCACTTAGACCCACACTAACACTTGTTAGGATCTAATCTGCTGAGAGTTCTCAGTTGTATTTCTGATGCTCAGGCTCTTATCTAGGAATTAGTAAGAATGCCTAATCCTAAATGGGATTTTTTGGATGACCTCATAGGAAGAGATAGAAAAGGTGGTTTACACAATGTCTGAAATTGCATTGCTACCTCTTTTCTCAAAACAGCCCCCAAGTAAAGCAAACCCATGTGATAAACTGATGCAACTAATGTACTTGATAACTGAGGATGACTAATTGGGTAGAGAATTGGCAAGCCTAGCATGTGGGGAAAGCAGTGCGAGACATCGCTAGCAGGCTACAGGTTGTGTGCAGTGCCTGGTAGTAATATAAGAGGGGCCTAGTTTTTTGACCTCTCTTCAAGGCTCCTCTGTCCAGTACACATTGCCAACAGTTATTTTTCCATTTGTGTTAACTCCTACAACTCTCTCCTTGTGCTGTATGCAGGTAGAGGGGAGTTGCTGAGATCAATCATCTTAGCTGGCAGTGGGCATCTGCTCTCTAAAATGGCATCCACTGGTGACCTGTTCCTCTATTCTCCTGTAACCAAGAATCAAGTCAAATAAGCACAAGCTAAGAAAAAATGCTATGTTATGTCCTTCCTTTGGAAAGGACTGCTGCTTGAACAAGGAGAATTTTGTCTTTGCTGGAGAATGTAATCATGAGCAACCAGCACAGGCTTGCTGCTACTTAATGTGCTATGGATAAAATAGTGCTTTTTTTCCTCTTATTCCTCCGCCTGCTTCTCAGCTRACTGTTTTCGTTGGGATTTCAGGATAATTTCTTACTTTGCCACCTTTTGTAAGCACTTTAGTGTGTGTGATGTTTTTATAAGCTTAATGTTTTGTCCAAGTTTATAGCAACGCATTAATGAGACCTTACATTCCTAAAAGGTAAGGTACAACGAAGTAAAACTTCTAGACATCAGAACACTTTTTCCATTTCTTGTCAAAACTTARTGTATGCAAGTGATACCAAGAAGAGAAGCTGAAATAGGTAATGGATTTTYTCCTTTGAGTTTCTGTCTGATAGTACACTTTACAGCAGGAATGTTTCTGAGCTCCTGCTGCACTGTCAGCAGTTCAGTTGTGAGCAATTTTCTGAGCTTTCTCCATTGAAGATACCTGAAAGACCACTAAAGTGACTAATCTATTTCACCAATATCTTTGAGTCTGAATGTATTTTCCTCCAGWGTTGGCTTTGATGCCGCACATATAAGTGTGGCTGGCTAACTAAGAGCCCGAGAACACCTAGACTCTGTCCTTATATATAGAGCAAGTTTCACTTTTTTCACCACTATTCCATTAAAAACTTAATTCAGAAGAAGAGGTGTTAAGAATAGCAAAAGGCTTAGGAAAATTGAGTAATAGGCTTAAGTTAAAACTTTTTTGGTTAATTAAACCTRTAGGGCAGTCAAGTGCTTGATCTAAAATATTCATTTGCTTTTGATGCTCTTCTAGCAAACTTACTGWGATAGAGTTGCAAACTTTGCAATATCTCAATGTTCTGAGCTATGGTGGCCTAGGGATGTGAGATTTAACTTCCTTCTGACTCCAGGAGTTTCTAAATGATATTGCTTTTTAAAGCAATAGCTAGCCTGCAAGAAACTGCTAGTGTTACAAAAATTCTAGTCCTGAATATTGATAGGATATGTTAAGGACGCTTTCTGTGTGAACTTGGAGTAAGGGAGAAAAAATTGTAAAAATGAGCAACAAGGAATTGTGGTCAAAGTTGGCTTTTGACTTTCAGACTTGATTATGAAAGAGTTGGAAATGGTTAGAAACTARATATGGGAAGAAGAGCTATTGCATTAATTTAGAAAGATGAAATAAGAGTTCTTGCATGTGGTGTGTTATTGAGCTGTTTCGTATATCTGTATGTATAGCTACAACTGTGTAATTAACTACAATTCAGAAATTGCTACTAAAACTGCTTGGCCCAATAATTGTAGCAATTCCAAGAAAGTATAGAAAATAGGTTTCAGATTTGTAGCTTGCCCTTCAATCCATGACGACATGGAAAGATGACTGTCTAAAGATGTACTACATAGTTTAGCTTCCCTAATGTTAACGTGAGCTGTCTGCTATTGCTTATTTTGATTAGATCAAATTTTTTCCTATTTAATGTTCAACTGCATTAAGGCTTCTGAAAGAATAACCACTAAAATACCTAATTGAGCAGCTCTTCAACAGTAGGTTCTAAAAAGTGGATAGCCTGAGTAAAGGTGKCTGGCTTCTATTTACTTAGATCATCTTGGCCTACAGTGGATTTGTCTTATTGTGTCTTAAAACAGTTTTGTGTCTTGGCAAGAACTTAATTGCTTCAGTATGGAGACTTTACAGCCTCTTAAGGAGAAGCAGCAGCTTATCCTTCAAAATGTTACTCCCAGGTTTGCATGGTTGTATAATTTGATCCTTTGAGGTACTCTTACATTATCACATTACATATGACAATTAAAGTATCTGTAACTCCAGATTATTTATTTCCTCTTTTCTGAGTAGTGTAAGAGCCTATCACTTGCTTATTTCTATTGGTTTTGCCATTGCTCATGATTGTAATTCTTGTGGACTAATATGTAGAGGCTTTAGGTGTTAATTTAGAAAGTCTGAGGTTGTAACTTAAAAGCTGACATAGCTATAACCATATAACAAGTCACCCAAATTAGATGATTTTACTGTTATTAATTGGTCAAATCTGTGTCTGAAGAYGACCAAGATAAACTTTGTGGTTTTTCTGCTGTCGGACAAAATCTTTCCTGCATTTCTGGTAGGGAATTCAATCTGTTCCAACTGCCTAATTTAGGTAACTTTTTATTTTTTATCAAATGGTATGGTTGGCATGAAAATATTTTTTCTGAAGCAACCAATTTGTCTTAATGCGTATCTTTAAGCATCAAATCTTAGGTGTTGCTCCCACAAGAGAAGCAAATTCTTTTTGTCCAGTTTTGCTGCTTCCTGTTAAATTAGATCACATTCAGGGAAGCCTTTTGAATTTGCTTTGTATTTTTTAAAGTCCTTATCAGGAAAGGAAGGTTGTCATCTAGAGTGCCATGAAATACTGTCAGTTTCATAGTAAAAGTACTTGCACTTTTCACACATCTAAGCATACTTTGCATACATTTTTGAAGAATATTTCTATTTCAAATTCTGTATGCTTCTAGACATCATAGATAAAAGCCATCCTGGCTTCTGTAGGAGCCTTATACAGGTTTTACAGTGGGTCACCTCAATTTAAGCTTAGTTTTCAGACTAGTCTYTTAAAAGTCCAGTCATGATGACTTGACCACATTCAATCGCAGCAATTATTTTTATTGATGGAATTTTTGGCTGAAAAACTGCTGTAACTTGAGGAGGACCTTTGACCTGGGAAAACTTCACAGAGTTTGGGAATGGGAACTATTCTGTTCTGGGAATACTCTGAGGAATGGGGAGTAGATAACTAACTTGCTTTGCTAGCTAGCTGAGTTCATAGATGAAGAGAAGTCTCTACTGAGACCACTTTCATATCTCCCTAGTCTCCTTGCTGGTTGACACTGCTGTCTTCCCCCACCAAACATTTTTAACAGGTTTTTGAATTAATCTGCTGATGAATGATGGTGTGGTGATGGCTTTTAAATCTAAAGCATCAGGATACCTGTTCTGAAAGTTTTATTTTTGTCTTATGTAACAAGCCCAGGTCATAAGGAGTAGGATTTGAGAAAAGTATTTGGAAACCCTTCAGGAGATCAGACAGAGCTAGGAGGAAAATTCCTCCTACACAGCTGAAGAACACTTTCTTTTTAAGCTGGACTGACAAGTTTATCTGAGAGCCAGCATGCAACTAAATGCAGTGTCTGAGAACTGGTGACTTTGTGAAGAATAGTTCCTGAAGACTAATTCAGAGAGAAAGAACTAGATGGTGTCATTACACCATAGCTTTATATGGTCAACTGTTTCATTCTGGGGTAGAGATAACTGAAGCGAGCCTCTATCAAAAACATGAAAAATTTCTTCTGTTTTGAGACTCTGACAAGYTTCACCCTTCTTTATGGAATAGGAAAGCAAAATAAAAGCATCAGGTCTTATGGGTGAGAATACTTTGGCTATTCTTGATTACTTCAAATACATGATCTCTTCCAAAATGAAATTGCTTCTTCAACTCTTATTCTTTCTTTTGGCTTTCAGAGTCTGAGGACCATGGCTCATGAAGTCATTTACATTTTGTTAACTCATTCATTGTTCACTTTAGCTCCCACCTGCTTTTTTGTCTTTGAAAAATTTTTGCTTCTATTACTGTGGAAGTTTTTGTCAAAGAYTTGTTTACTGTTGCATAATCTCTGATAAGGTTATGTTATTCTTTGGACTTGATCACTTTGCTAAGCTCCACCTGGGAAGGTAAGTTTCCTTCCCTCAACACTTCTAAATGAAATTTGGAGCATTTAAAATTCATTGACCCATTTTTAACTTCTGCTTAGCACTAGTCATGTCACTGGGCTTGATGTGTCATGCTCAGGCTCTATGTTGCCTAGTTAGCCTGGTATCTGTGACCAATAACTAGTCCTAAAAGAACAAGGGTGGTGGAAGGTCCGTAGATATCAGCTTTAACCGTATATTCTGTCACAAGCTCCAGTTTAATTTTTGTGTTATTCTTACAAATGAGAGCTGTTATATCAGTTAGGTAAGTAGCATGCTAGTAATAGATTTAACAAATCTATAGACTCTGCTGGAATTATTGTGCATCTCTTTTTCTATGTGAAGTGCAAACATCTTTGAATTTCTAGAAAACTTGTGTACTTTTCTCTGCCAGAGTATAGATAATGTACCATTAACAGGCAAAGAAGCTGTCTCTGCTTTGCTACTCCCTTAGCAATACTGCTTTATACAAACAGGATGTGCAACGTATGCAGGTATGACTTAAGTTTGCTGCTTGACATAGGAACTTTTGGTCAAAATGAAGTCCTTGCCATAGATACTTCACAGGTATCTCATTTAACCTTTTATCACTGCTGGATTGCACTAGTTGCTGTTTGACCAATTAGCTAGAGGAGCCTTTCTATTTAGCCTTAGCTTGCTTTTTTATGTTGAAGTATTTTATAACGTGTGGTTTCTTCCTTCAGCTAGGATCACTGGACCTAATCTGGTTCCTATTGGTCTTGTATTTGATTGGCTTGAAAATAGCTTGCCATTTAAAAAGTGACTATCAAGTGCAGTCCTTTCAATAAATGATTAAGTATCTTATCAGAGTGCTTTTTGCTGGATTCCATTAGAACAGTTAAAGAATTTGTAGCTTTTTCTTGCATGTGATTTTTTCCATTAAAATATTTTCCACTTATTCCATTTCAAGCAAAGAATAGAATTGTCCTTGCACTCTGCAACCCTGACCTTGAGTGTCATTTTTACTGACATATGTAGTGCACATTACAATATGTGCTCTACTGTGTTCTGCCCTTTAGGGCTCTGTCTACACTAATAAACCATGCTYTATGGACAAGGCTAACCTACTGAAGAGGGAACAGAGCTTAAGTGTTTAGATGCAAACGGCTCTAAGCCACTTGTCCTCAGGGAACAGGATGTGTCCTATTTAATTTACCAGCGTTGACATAGCTTGTATTTCTTCCCTGGGTATGCACTTTTTGTGTAATTATAACTTGATAGTGCCCTATACTGCAAGTATTTTCTTCTGCTGTGTAACACACTCCTGCAATATGGGACAATGGCATGGCMGGCCAAGTTGCCCTAGAATGCACAWATTGCTTTCTGGTCCTGCTCACTACAGACCTTCTCTAGAACAGCAAGGGAAAAAGCAGCATGTGAGGCTCTGATTTGGAGAGGAATGCAACAGACCTCAAGGACACTTGCAGGAAGTGTTCCACTTCACGCTCTTGCAATATGAAAGACAATTGGTAACTGCTGAGTGGCTGTAGAAAGTCCTGAGTTAAGAAACATCAGAAGAGCTATACAATAGTAATAGGTGGGTCACAAATGTTCCCTTTATTAATTTTTAAAGTCAGTCTCTAGAGATCCTCTGGAAGTAGAAACAGTTCAGGAATAACAGCATGCACTTCAGCTGGTTTATCTTTTGTGGAGGGTCAGACCATGTGATAAGCAATTTATTTTTGTGTGCTAATATTTCTTTACTGTGAAAATAATATCATAGCATTATTGTTTGCTGCCTCCTTGGGTCACTGGCATCCTTTCAGATTCATTTTATGCATTAAGAAATGACTAATAATATGGGGCAGAGCAGTCTTAACAGAGAGAAGATGTTTTGTAATGTAAAGTTTACTGCCTTACTGTTCTGAAACAGGAGCTAGTTGTGTCATTATCTTCTCTGTAGTCATTAATGTCTGTAAAATGGATTGTATCCTCCTTGCTGTCTTCCATTCTGAATTTAATATAGATTTTAATGAAATTTTCATTGTAAAACAACTTGCCAGAAGGTTGAGAAAGCCAAAAATAAAACTAGGAATGGAAGTCATCTAAATGTCCTTTTCTCTTTCATTTATGATAATGGTACTTCAAAYTGGAAAATGTGCTAGGAGCAGATTGCCAAAAATAGGGGAGGGAGGATGAGGAAGTCAAGTTAACCAAACACAGTAAAACACTGAGGAACTACTGCCTCTATTGCTAGAGTCTGGGAACTTTTCATTCTGTAGCTTGACAGTAATAAATGTTGTGCTGCCTTAAATGCTCTCAAAATGGCTTGGATGGGGCCTTTTTATTGACTCTTAGCGTGTTTTTATAATCCCTGGAATTCATGGTTTTCACTGTTGCAAGAGCATCTTCTCTCTGAGCTTGAATTGCTGACTAGTTAAAGCTGGTGAGGCACCAGACAGCCCAAAAGTTTAGACTCAGCAGGTCAGACACAAGTACTTTAAATGCTTAACAGATTTTTCTTGTTTGCTAAACTATCAAATTTTTTTTTCCTTTTAATGTTGTTCATATGGTAATTTTTTTGAAATAAGTGTCAATGAGAAATTGTTTGGAAAACTCGGTGTTCAAGGGATGACAGAAATGCACAGCAATGGGTGTTAATTATAGCCACCCTGGTCAAAATCTGGTGATCTTTTCTGTGGAAGAACCCAAATTTGATTTGTTTGCTGCAGAAAGCACACTATGGCATAGTTCACCTCTTAGTATTCCATGGGGGCTTTTACAGGCTAGAGTTTTTAAATATACCTCAGAATATATGAATCTATTAAGGCTTGCTCTGTATTCTCAGTGGGAACTGAGGTCATTTGTTGCCCTTCAGTAATGAGACTCTGACTGCTGAAGTAAATACAGTTTGTAAAGTATGTGCTGCCTAGTTAAATGTTAATTTACTTAAGAAAATAGCCATTTAAGAAAAGGTGTATCTGTTTTGTCAGCAGGAGGAAAAGTACTTTGAGACTTCTGCCTTGTTCCCTGTATAGACTAGCATGTGAAAATGAAGTGGTGTGAGAAGGAGTACTAATCTTCCTTTATCTTACTGGGTACTGTGGGAGCTAGTATTGAGGCAAGTGCCTGCAGACACAGTTTCCCAATAGGGCTGCCTTAGGCTGGAATTCTGACTGTTTTGGAAACTTTTTTGGCAGTGCTTGCCCTCACTGTTTTGCCCTCATGTAAAAAATACACTATCAAATCCAAGCTTCAAGAGGTGGCGATGATAATCGGACATATGCCTCCCATATAGAGATGGATGACAACATCCTGGAGATGTCCAGTATGTGGAACCTGGGGAGCACAGAGGAAAGGAAGAACAAGCTGGTGGAGAAGCAGTGAACTAGCTGTGAAACTGCTGCTCTAGAGCAGAACAGATATGCAATAAATTGTGCTGTGCGATTGCCTTCAGGGCAACTATATATATGTACCTTATATATTAGGGGGAAGTTTTAGATCTCTCTGCGTTTTTGTTGTAGATGTAGGTGACTGAAGCTGTTCCTGCTGCACTGTTGTGCYGTGGTGCTCTGTTCTAGGGGTTAGATGTGAAGGTAAGTTGGTGTGTAATGCACRTAGTGTATAATCCTCCCAGAAGGTGTCTAAATAATATATGTAGGCAAAGAGTTTGGTATTAGATGTTACTTATCAGTTTTCCTAGCACAAACTTGTTAAAGGATTTAAGTACTTCTATTACTGCTAGGATTCCAGGTTGCAAAACAAGGATAAGTTTATCCTGGTGTTAGTGGTACATTCCTTTAAAAAGCAAATGAGTGAACAAATGCCTCCTGTCTTGACAGACTTCTCTACGGTCCAAGCTGTTGCACAAACTGTTCTTCTCCTAGTAAAAAGTTTTGCTGGCATCTGTTTGTGCTTCAAGATAGCATAGTGTCAGCATGTCTGTCCTTACAAAAAGAGTATGATTTAGTACCTTAATGTTATTTTCTTGCTCATTGAGGTAAAAGTTGCAAGAGTGCAGTAGAGGCATCTTATACTCTCTTCCCGTTGCTCACTCTTGATCTAAGAATGCTTGTAAAGAAAGCTTTGGAAAAAAAAAAATGATGTGTGTGTGGAAATACATAGCTACATGGACTGAGGAGAGAAGTAAATGTCTAGGGAATCCAAGGATTTTGCTATGATTTTTTTTTYCTCCTCCTGCTAGTATGCAGGATATTCAAAATATGGGTGAGGGCATGATTACAAGCTCTCTTGGACAGAATTATAATCTGAAAGATGGGAACATTAGTTTGAACAGGGCACTTCTGCTGTGAAAGGGAAAGTAGTCTTGGCAGGTTTGTGTATAACTGATACAGATATAGACTAGACTAACTTACTGTATTGTTTTTTATTACCTAAAAGATGAAAAAGTGAATCTTTGTTTCAGAAAAGCCCTATTTCTCACACAATAAAAATATTAAAGTGCAAATCAAGAGGGAAGGGAAGGATATGTGTTTATATTCTGATCTAGAAAAGTAAATAAATGGAAGATAAAGTTTGTTTGTAACATGAGTCCTTGGAAGTAGGGCTGCTTCAGAGAAGATAGATTTGTGAGGTCAAGTGCTCAGCCAAGACTTATTCCTGTGCAATGAGTCAGCTGGTAAGACTGGGCTACAATAAGAGCCTGTTGACTCTGAATTCATTCTTTCCTGACTTTCATTAGACTAATCACATGTATAAGTGATTGCAGAAGCAGGCCATTTTACTGGACAAACCTTATTGAGAAGGAATATTTTACGGATGAAACATTTTGATTACAACAGCCAAAGCAAGTTCAAATTTTGAATGTGCCAGAAACACTCAGTTGGAGGAGGATGGGATAGAACATCTCTATTGCAGATCTCTTTCGTCTCAATGTCCGAAGAGAGCAATGTGTGCTGTGGCTTTCTTTCTCTACCTTTTTTGCCCTTTGCCAAAAGAATTGCAGAGGAATGTTCCTGGACTGAGACTATACATGAGGGGGTCATGGACGTTACATGTTTGCTCATGTGTTTTGTGTTGTCTAGCAATAGGATTATCTATGCTAATCCTTTTAGAATTATTTTTATTTCTGGCAGGAATAATCTGTGCAGATGTTGGATAGAGGACTGGAGCTCTAATAGTTGGAATAGTGGGTACAGAGCAGTAGAAGTCATTAGGACAAGCTCTGCATGTACCAAACTGGTTGTGCCTCTATTATACCCGATTTTTGTACTTCACACTTTGCCAATATGTTGAAAAATACAAAGCTGCTGCAGTCTGAAAATTCAATGATGGATTTCTAGTAGCAGAGTGGACTGGGATTTGAATGGATGATATATCTGATATCTGGAACCACAGGACATCTGAAATAATAAACTTCAAACTGAAATAATAAATTACATTCTATAAAAACTAAATAGGTGAAATTGCAGACAAATGAATGTCATGGTCCTGATTCTAGCAGAGGTGGAAAGGCAAAGCCTAGGTTATTTAAAAAATATGTGTATAAAACAAAAGCCTTTGCCAGAAAACTCCTGAAACAAATGAACTTGTCTTGGAGAGACAAAAATGAATAAAATGAAAGGAGAAATGAGGCCTTCATGTCTGTTCAGTAGTGAGTGAGTGTCAATTCAGATCYATTGATTAGAATCATTTTTGAACACTATGTCCAGTTGCAGTTTTGCAAGTTTAGTATTTTTTTCTCAGTTACAGAAATAAAGGGTGAAAATGTAAACTATTTTAAGTGACTCTGTAGTTCAAAGAAAAGGTCCATGGTCCAAGAGGTATACAGTGTGATATAGGTAATAGCAAGTACAGCAGGCTCCCTATTTTACCATGCTGCTACATACAAGGTAATTCCACAGGATTTTACAGGACATCAGTGTGTGCCCTAACACTAATGTGAATATATTAATCCAATTGTACAAGGCTTCAAATGTCAATTGTACACCTCATGTTCCTATTTTTTGAGCTTTCTTAAGCAATACTTGTCCAGCAAGAGTGTTTTGTTTCTGTGAACACTTAAAGCTGACTAGCATGTGATATGGGAAACCTGCTGCCAGCTGCTGAGTGAGATAGCTATTTGAAAACCTTTCTGATAGTACAGAACTCAAATTATATGGCATATTGTGTTTTGGTTTTATGTTTCTTTGCAGCACATATGACTGAAATAGCAAAACTGTTTTCTGATGCACTCTTTTCCATGTTAGTTTAGGAAGTGGAAGTTAAATTATGTGCTTCTGAAATTACTTTGTATGCTATTCAGGGAATATTTAAAAATTAAGCAACAAGAGACTGAAGATCTGTGACTTTTGCTTCTAGCAAAGTCAACCTTTAAAGACGAAATCTGTTTTCTGAATCTTTCTATAAGGTGCACAGCTTGGCTGTTCCTTATGTCCAGGAGGGAGTAAGGAACAAGGCCTCATCAGTCAGTCACTTTCGTCTTTCTTACCTCATTCTGTGAGACTGTTTATACAGAAAGCAGATTGGTGTTTAAGCTCCCTGTGGACTGCAAGATATTGCTCTTTCTGCTTTCTTCAATGACTTCAGTAAGGGAAAAACTGCCTGTCTGTCTTTAAAATGATTCCTTGGGGGGGAAAAAAGTGTTTGAAGACTCAGCAGGGACGACATTAAATCATTTCCACTAAGCAGTCAATTAAGACAGATATCCATAACACTAYAGTGTGTGCGGAGAGGGGGTGTTTTCTCTTCAATTTCTCTTTGAGTATAAGTTGTTATATTAAATATGCCATTTTCCCACTGTGAAGAACAACTCCAGCCTGAGTGACACAGCAGCTTTTCTGTGAAGCAATGAAGCATGGTGTAGTCTTTTTGACCTGGGTGGGTGCTGTGAGCCTCCTGGGAGTGTGCGCCACATTCCCAGGCTTCCAGCAGAGAAGGCATTTTCCTCACCTGCTGTGAGATAGTGATTCAGTTTAATTTCACAACAGGGCCAGGTGAGCTCAGGCTCCAGAGACCTGGAATGATCTAGTAAAAGAGACCCATTCCACAGAAGCGTGTAGTTGTTTTTTTTTTGTTTTGTTTTTGTTTTTTTTTTTTTGCTTGGTGTGTTGAAGGCCAAGCTCAGAACTATGAATTTCTCCATGCGTTGGAAAATGCAGCACAGCATGGTGTTGGTGTCCATGTTTCAGCAAATGCTGTGGAATTTCAGACCACTTGGTGCATATTTGGTAGTACCAAGAAATAGGTAGCAGAACAGTTATTCTAAATAGTTATGTTCCTACTTTAAGTAGAGAAGATGGAAAAAACAGGTGACCAGAGCATGAGCTAGTATTTTCTCAGAAAATTGGACTATTGATTAACTAAAACTTCTAATGGTTATTCTGTGAACATGCCTGGAGCTGGTTTTAAAATATTCTATTGCATTTCTGACATGGTGTTAGAACTGAAACACTTTTTAATAGCCTGACCTCTTTATTACATGGTCCAGACACCTTGAAAAAGGAGATGCATGCGGTATACTTACAGAACCAAGTTGTAAGCATGAACTTTTTCCTTAGGAAAAGTGACTTGATACTGTGCTATTTTGAGTTGTGGGAATTCCCAGGATGTTATCATGAATTTTGCCTTGCTTGTTTTCCACTGGAAACTTAAAATTTTAGTCTCATATCTGTTTCAGATATGCAAGGATATTTCAAGAGAGATTTGAAGCCTCCCTCCTTCCATTTGTAAGAACTTTTCTCCTTACCTCCTTACCAAACCTAGATGGATGTCTGTARACCACTGGGACATGAGGAAAAGGAATTTGCAAAGCAACCTGAAACACTTATCTGAGACCCTTGGGGAAAATAGGGGAAACTGCTTCTCAGTGAGGTTTGACTAAAAGATATGTAAAAAAGCAGATGCACAAGTTATCTTTGGTGTTTTACTGTGCTCGGGAAGCCAGACTTTGTGCTTGCCAATAAAGAGAATTACATTGAATAGACTCAACTTCATTGCAGTTTCTCCCTTTTAACTGGAATAAGTCCATATTTTTGAGCCTATACTTAAATTTCTCAGATGGAAAAATATAACTGTTTTTGAAAACATACTGTGTAGTTATGAAAGCAGCCATGCAAGTACTTTATCAGTTTTCTGTGGGTGAATGACTTGTACTTTTTATGAGGTTTTTGTATAAATTTTATATGCAGAGAAGGATTGGCAGCTGGACAGTTTGTTATTGCTTTTGCAAAGGATCAGTTAGCTCAGCTGGTTAGAGCGTAGTACTGCTAGTGCCTACCTAGGTCGTGGGTTCAGTTCCTGTATGGGCTATGCTGAGAGTTGGACTAGATGATCTCCAGAGGTCCCTTCCAGCCTTACCGGTCTATGATTCTAAGTCGCATATGTATGTGAATTAGTATATTAGGATTTTAAGGATGGGGTTTTTTTTAGATTCTGTATAGATAGTGGAAGAAAAGTCTTAATAACAAATTTCTCAGATATGAATGTTGTTCCTCTCTCCAGTTTGCTCAATATGGGGATAAACTCTTAATTTTTCTGTTTTAGAATCTTTGACTAATTAGCCCATGGGTGACACTTTATAGAAGCAACTTGTAGGACATCTGTCCTGAAATACTATAGCAGAAAGTTTTTGGAAAACTATGCAGAAAAACTTCTGGTATGTTTTTATGAAACAAAAGTCAGAAATACTTACGATGTAGAGAAATATACAGCCAGTACTTCTTGTACATTACACCTAGCATATGTGAGGGGAAAAGGATGCTGAAAGGTTCATAAGGCAGATAAAACACTTGGAAAATAGCTTAAAAACAGATGCTAACTTTCAGCTGTATTAAGCTTGATACTGGGAACAGACAGGTCACCTCTCTGCTTCCTGGTTCTTGGCCAGCAACTAACTTTACTGTTGGTGATGCCTGGCAGCAGCCAAAGTGTCAGTGCTGCTTTTTTCTTGATTTCATCTTGGTAAACTGTAAGACAGGTCTTAGATGTGCTCCATCTTCTACTGGTGATTGTAATCTCTTATGGCCTTCAGGCCTCTGTGGCTCTGAGCCACAGGAGGCTGCAGAAATGCTGAAACTGATATTTGTACAAGTGCTTGGATAGTGTGTTGGTTATGCTGAATATAGCTAAGTTATGCTGGCTTCTCTTTTAACAAACTAGTCTGACACACCTGAGACTTCCACTTTGATTTCTTGACTCCTATAAGGGCAGGTTTCTTGAAAATAAAAAGACAAAAAGCTCTTATCTTAGTTCTCTTAAATTTGAGAAGTTGATAAGCCTCCTTCATTAATGAGAATAATCTGAAGAAGCACAGAGGGGGAGGCCATGGGAGATGTCTCCTTTGAAAGAGCAGTGCACAAAGCAAGTACTTATTTTGTGGGGAAAAAAATACACCTCGTGTGCCACTTAACTTAATTCAGAATGTACTTTGGAATGAGGGACTCTGTTAAAGTGATCTTTCTCTCTATGTTGTTCTAATGAAAAATAAGTGCTTTAAGTTGCAAGCGGCTTCTCTGCTTCAGACCAACAGTAGAGGGAGACTTGATTTAAAGCAAAGGTTAAACTCAGAGTCTAGGGTTTTGGCAAAATGACTAGGAAAAGAAATGTGGGGAAAAATGCCAAGATTTATTTGTTACCAATATTTATTTTTCTCATCACCTTCTCAATGGTCTTATATAATCTAATTTTAATAAGATACAGACAACAGTTTCTTTTAATAGTGTATGTGAAGTTTATTTAAAGTTACTGACTGCGGTCATGGAGCTCTGTGTGTGAGCTAACTTAATGAGGTAAGAAACAAAGTTAGCCTGTGAGGAAACTTCTGACTGAAGAGCTTTATTTTTGATGTAAAAGTAGCAGGTTATTGATACTCAAGACCTACTGTACTACATGCTGCTTTGCAAATGATAAAATGCCATCTTATGTGATGGACTGCTGTCTATTTCCTAGCTCTGCTGTATGCTCTTGTCTTTATGACAAGGTCTTGATCTCTAAAGAGCAATGTCAGTATCTACTCCTTCCATCTCCCTTCTGCTGCAAATCATATAGTGATTTGAAATAAAATATGGAATACCTGAGAACTAATGGCCCATAAACACACTTAAGAAGTTATTTTTCCTCTTCCTGTTATGTTTCAGAAGCTGATTGCAGATCAAATGTCTGAGTGGAGTTCTGTTGTCACAGCAGAGGTAATGATAACTAATTTTGTTCACATAACAAGTCTAGTATGTCTATAAAATAAACTATTATGTATGTGTTAGGAAGCCTTGCAGAATCCTCAACAGCAGAGGTAGATGGTGGGGAGGGTTCATGTTTTGTGGTGTGTGCTTTGATGGATTTGAAAGACACATGTAGCTAGTGGTAATTACTTAGAGATAAATATCTCCAATACACAGAGCTGTTAATTTCCTGTAGCTTTTCTCATAAATCTGCTCCTTGCAAGTTGTTCTTTCCAGAACAGTCTTCCTGTGTGTCAGAAATACTTGTCTGAACTCTAATTAATGCAGTATAAGTGACACAGCTTCAGTTAAGGGGAGTGAGAAAACTTGTTTTGCTGCAGGTTTTATCTAAACCTCTCTACTGCAGCTCCATCAAGCACTTAAGTCTCCATTAATGACAATCTGATGGAAAGGTTTTTTTGAGTAGATACTTTAGTGCTGTCTGTGTTCAGCTTTTCTTTCACTGGTTTGGAGAGCATGGTTTGGAAGCTGACTGCAGGGTGAGGTGAGGGATGTGTATGAAAATGTCTGTTCATATACACATGTAAATTTTTTCAGGGGATGAGGAGGGGCAAAATGTATACTGAAGTGCCATGAAGTTTTTGTAGCATAAGGAATTTGCAGCCATGCCACTCAATATTACATGTTTAGAATCCAGCACTGTTGTGACAACCCTGAGTCTGTCTTCTAGCTCCGGGGAAAAAATAAGGGCTTATGGTAGCTGATTATAAGGCTAGCTTTCCCATGCTTGTTGTTGTTCTCTCACCTTCTTGTCTGTTTGCACCCCATGCTGCTTCAGTTACTTAATGCTTAAAATCCTAAAGCTTCCATTGACTTGTAAACAAATAAAACTGATACAAGTTTTAATACATATATTGTTTTATTACTCTGAAGAGTGTGAGAATAGCCATCTTTGGCTAAATCTTCCTTGCTATGTGTTTCTTTTCCAGAAATGCCTGCTCTGGCATCATAGTTGAAGGAYGTAGCTTTTCAAGCTGAGGTTTTATTTAGCTTGTCTAACTTGTGTTTAACAGGAGCTTAGCATGACCTGTAGAGGTTGACAGGACTATAGCTATTATCTTAAAATAGCTTCTCCTTCGTCAAGGTTACTTAATAGTGAATATCTGAAGCAAATAAAGCCTTATGAAGGTGTTAGACTTCCTCATATGCATAAGATACAGAACATGAGTAGATTCCTCATAGAGGCAGTGGAGGTCTCTAAACTTACTTCAGATGCAATTTTGCCAGGCCAAGAGGATGAATACAGGGAACAACCAAAAGAGGCTGATAAAGAGGAAGAACATAAAACAAATCAGGAGGCCCATCCCTGTTGAAGCAGAGAGGTGCAGCAGAAAGCTCCTGTAAAGGAGGGCTGCTATCTCTGACTCTCCAGCCTCACTTGCATTATAGGAATAGTTGAAAACTTAAATTGTTCAGTCTATGGTAGGATCATCACAAGTCTAAAACCATTCTTCCAAAAGATCAAGAATGGAAAAAACTTGTTAGGAATATATTTTCCACTTTTAATTTATGTGGGACCTTGAAAATAGATGTTCGTGTTAGTGTTGCAAAATTTTAAAACTTCTTGCCAAGCACTTGTCCGGATTCCATTTTTAGTTGTCTCACTCAAAGTCTGAAAATCTAGCTTGAAGAGGGTATTACCTTTTGAGTATTGCTTTATATGGTTTTCTGTTTACACTGACAAAGACTACAGAAAACAAATCTGTAGAAAGTGTCCATGTTACGTCGCCTTTGTACATACTAAGCATGAAGTAATGAAATACGAATATCATGGAAATTCATCTCTGAAGAAGAGGGAGAATGCTTTGATGTTTGCATTGTATTAGCTGATGGAAAAACAGGTAATGTCCCAGGTATTGGGGAATTCTGAGAAGAGTCTGGCCCATCCTCTTGACACCTCCTCTTTAAAGTTTTTGTTGTATGTATTGATAAGATCCCSTCTCAGTCCTCTCTTCTCCAGGCTAAACAGGCCCAGCTATCACAGCCTTTCTTCATAAGAGAGATCCTCTAGACCTCTGATCATTGTAGCGCTTTGCTGGACTCTCTCCAGTAGCTCCATGTCTCTCTTGTCCCGAGGAGCCCAGAACTGGACACTGTACTTGATGAGGCCTCCCCAGGGCTGCGTAGAGGGGCAGGATCACCTCCCTTGACCTGCTGGCAACAGTCTTCCTAATGCACCCCAGGAGATCATTGGCTTCCTGGATACAAGGACAAACTGCTGGCTTGTGGTTACCTTGTCTTCCACCAGAACCCCCAGAAACTTTCTGGGAAGGAAGAAAAGTGTTCTTGGAAAGAATCCAAAACAAGTGTTTGTAGTCATCTTGTATACATTTATTAAACAGGTGGTTGTTGTCACAAGTATTGGGAACTATTGATCCTTTGAGAAGGAGGGAGTGTGTCCTCAGAAGGAGTACTCAGTTCTGTCGCGTGAAAAATGGGGAAGTGGTCATCCTTGTCTGCATGTTTGTGGTTTTTTAAGTGGTTTGGCCATAGTCACACTGGGAATTAATCACCCTTTGGGGAAGATGGAATGCATTTTTCAGAAGACTTGCTTCATTCTATGGAGTAAATGTCATGAAAAACTGAAGTTGTCATGGACATTGTTTGTTAAACAGCATGTCAATCACTTTGACTCTCCAGACGATGGAATGTGTTCTCAGCTGATGTACTTTGATTCTAATGAATGGAAATTATGGATAAAAGTGATTATCATCTTGTGCTTCTTGATTAAGAAAGAGGTTGTAACTGTCACAGGTATTAGGAGTTGGTTACTGTTTGGGGAAAAATTTGAGAAAATATTCTCAGTTGGGGTAATCAATTTCACAAAGTGAAAGTCATCAAACAGTAAGGTTGTTATAATCATGTTGAATAGATTGTCCTTCTCACARCTATTGGGAAATACTTCTTGGAAAAGATGGAATGTGTTCTGAGCAGGAGTACTCAATTCTACTAAATGGAAATCATGGTGGGTGGGAGTGGTCAGTCTTATACTTTTTTTTTTAAGAGAGACTGCTGTTGCAGGCATTGGGAATTATTATTGGCTCTCTGGACAAGATGGAAAGTGTTCTCAAAAGGAATGTCCTCACTCCTTCCTCCCCCCTCCCAGTTTTATGGAGTAAAAATAATCAGTTATTATAGTTGTCTTTGGTAATGCAACCTGTTTCACATAGGTATTAGGAAATACTTTGAGCAAGATGGAAGGTATGTTTGGAACTGGTCCTCAGTTTTAATGAATGAAAATCTTAGAAAAAAGTGATCACTGTTGTGTGTATGGTGGTTTTTTTAATACCTTTTGCCATTCTAGGAAGCATTGGGAGTTATTTGTTTTTTGGGGTGGTTAGTACCTCATATCTTCCATCCTTACAACCTACCCCTTTGGTGCTGCAAGCTTTGTAATATTGCTTACCTTTTGTTATCATAATATACTCACCAGCAATTTCACTTCCCGTTTTACTTCTGATCCTTAAATATTTCTTAAACATACAGCTTCCCTAAGCTACTTTAAAATAAGCTTAGATTTTTTTTAAAAAAAAACTCTCTAGACAGGTATTTACATAATAGCACTTAAAACATAAGGAACATGTATGTTTGATACAAAATATGCCTTCAGTAGAATTTTGCAAGCAAACCCAATATCTATCTTCTCATGCATTTTCTGATTAGAAGGTTCGAACTACCTTCCTACATATACTCTATTGTATAGACTCAAAGCTACAACTCCTCCAAATTCAGCTGACTACAGTAACATACAAATATCTATTTGTGCTATTACATTTGAGAATGCACTAACTCCTTTGTTACGTTGTTAGTTAACTGAGTATGAAAATATAACCAGACAGTTTTATGCAAAATACTCTTATAAATCTTGAGCAGTCTCTTCACACTGGAATACATATATTGGATTGCACTTCTCCAGTTAAAACTGAGACTTCTCCAAATTTAAGTCTCATTCTAAGCTTATTGATGTGTGTGCAACTTCCTAACTTTTCTGTGCATACATTTCTATTCTTTGCATGCGTATGTTCTGACTAAAATTCTATTCTTTATTGTCTGGAAGCACTGTGCTTCCAGAAAACTCTTATAAACAGGATATCAGAATCTTAAATGTATGAAAACTTCGTGGAAGATGTTACTTGTGTTGAAGATGTAGCCTACAAACTACCTTAATCATTAAGCTGTTAAATAAAAACTGAAAGTTGCATTAACAATCCTACCAATTACTCTGAAATAACATCTCAATGTCTTCATATTACTGCACCTTTTCTTGAAATTGGTGACGTTTGTGCATGTTGTGCCTACAAAAAACCCTATACAGTTGCTCTTGCAAACAAAGGAAAACCAACTTAAATTCTGCTCTTTCACACCCACATGCAAGTCTGTTTTGTCTGCTTTATATTGATTTTTATGGTTCAGGAAACAGCTATACTTACAGCATTAAAGCTGGACATTAAAGTTGCATCATGTTGACTCTCCCCTTCCCCCATACAGGAGTGCAAGCATCTTCCAAGCTTAAAATACTGCTGCTATACTTAAAACTTGTTGTTCCAAACAATAATCGATATGAGACTAAATCCCTGCTAACTTGAATTCTAATGTTATGTTTGGCTTAGATTAACTTTCAACACTTCTCATTATGAATCCTGTCAGAAGCTCAATTCATGTTGCATGATTTTCTTCCCCTTATTTTTGTCAAAAATGAAACTTTTCATATCATGCATACTGGTAAAGACAGCACCCTGCAACTGTCCTACAGTAAACTTTCTAGTGCTTTCCTGTTTCAGACTGTTCCTTTCTCATTCATTCTATTTAATACTTTTCTACCTGTAGAAGTGGGTATCCATTCCTTATTTGCTTTTAAGTACAGCACATTCTAGATAAGTGTTAATGCATTTCAAAGCTTTTACACAGAAAAACACAAAAATCATGATTTCTGTTTCTTTTGGAAGCAGTGTTTTTTTTTTTTTGGGGGGGGGGAGGGGGAGAACCTTCCTGTCCATGTACTCCTATAAATAACAGTACTTCACTGTTTCTTATGCTTTTCTCCTCATCTGGCAGGATTTAGTTTTTGAATAACACCTTTCAAAATTGCTTATTTCATTCATATAGTCTTGTACAAGTGTCTCATTGAATTTGTAATATAGCATGCAGACCACAGGTTTTCTACATCGTCAAACCTACTCCTCTGACTACAAGATCCAATAGCATTTACAAGACATTAAATATGCTTAGATCTCTTAAACTTAAATAGTATGTACATACCTAATGACAAGAAAAATGTCAAACACAAATTCCATGACAAACATGAAAAATCATCATACTAAATCCTTGTCCTGAAAGTACACTTCTTCCCATAAAGATGATATAAAGCTTTTTCCCTATCACTTCTAAATATTATGAAAGATCTCTAAATGAAAACATCTGAAAGGCTTCAATTAATTCACTGAAACCTCAATCTCATGTACAGTGTACCTCAGTAAGACCTTCAGTTGTTGACCCTTGAAACCTTAACTGTTTTTTGACTTGCTTGAAACTGTAACTAATGTTTCTCAAAAATACTTATTTTTCTGCTTTTTTTTTTTTTTTTTTGGATTAGTGGTAAATCCAACTGCTTTTCTGTAACTTAAACTTTGTGGAAAATTTTATGCCATATTTGGGCCCGCTAACCAAATACTTTAGAATTTTCTTATGTTATCCTGTGTGTTTTCCTGCTTATAATGAACACATGCTTACTAACAAGCAAGGAATATGGATTTCTCTTTGACTTCCTAGATGTTATGAACTAATGAAACGCTTTAGTTTGTAAATTACATCTTAAATTTGACCAGGCTCAGAACAGTACTGATAACCTGTCCTGCAATACGCACTGTCAGAATTGGATAGTACTGTTCAACTATTACAAGCACATCAGAGACTGACATACTGTTCATTTGTCAGAAGACCAACGCTTCAAGGTAGAATTCTAAGTCAACAAACAAGGTGTGTTTGTCTAGACGTCTCCCAGTTTTAAAGACATAAGGAATCTCCTATCAGCTTTTTCAACTTCAATTTTTTCCTTTTTTTCTTTTTCTAATAAACACTGGAGTTTCAGAGAGCAAGTGGATGACCTAGATTCACACAAGTCCTTCTGAAATGCATAAGTATTTCTGCAAATCCTATTCTTTTCCTGCTAGGTATTCATGCTTGTTCTACCTTATGAGAATTACTCCATCTGGGAGCAGGCTGCAATTTTCCTTTCTGGTTCCATTCCAGGTTATTTTGAAGCTCTTCTAGAAATGTGGAATTGGAAATATACTTCATTCTTTGACTTTTGGCATTTCAAAGTGAAAATGTGATCCTATGCTGCCAGGGGGAAGAAGACAAAAGCAGTAGTGTGGAGGTAGACTACTACTTTTAAACACATCTTGAACTGCTTTGCGAATGGTTGGTCAAACCTTTGCCAAAGGCAAGTTAGGACAAGCTCCTGGAAGAACTTAAAGGAGAAGAGTGAAGGCTATGATAACGAGGCGATACCCCAAGAATTTAACTCAAAAGTGAGAGGAATTGTCCTCAGATGTCCAACATCCTTCCTGATTCAAAATCTTTGTCTCAGTGCTATTGCAGAAGTCCTGGTTGATTTGTACTACTATTTCCTGCTCTTACTATCTGATATGTTCATGCCTCTATCCTGAAAATGCTGCTTCTGTAAATTTATGCTAATTCAGATAGCCCCATTGAAATGTTTCCTGACTAGGATTGCAGAAATGAATCCTTAGATTTCAGAGACTACAAGTAACCATTAAATGGTTATTCCAACATTCTTGCTGCTTCTCTTGCTGATTTGTGACAGCTGTTACCTTGAAGAAAAAAACTTGGTAGATCTAGGTATTCACGCAGATTCTTTTATATCACTAGGGGTACAACTGTTGTTAAAGATCTAAAAATGAAATGAAATGCATTTCATGAAATCCCAAGATGTTCTTTAGCTGCTTCTAGAGAAGTATTAGCATTCATACTGTAGAGTAACTCTTCAAAACATAAACAACTGCTGTGGAGCTGCTTTTTGATTGCCATATTACTTAGTATAGCAGATTATTCTTAGTGTTATTACARTAAACACAGGATGAATTACTGTTCACTTCTCTATTGCTGCTGACTTTAAAAGTTTAATAATCCATTAAACTGTGGTCTCCTCTTTGCCTTTCTGAATATCTCTAAGGCTCGGAAAAGAAAGTTAGCACAAAAATGTCTATTTTTAGAATTCTGGGCTGACCATTTCAGGGAATAATCTGACTCAAACCCAGGCCAAACCTTGTCAGAAGCCTAAATCTTTTGGAGAAAAATGRTCTTTGTGTAACATTACAGTGGTTTTGGTACTGATGTTACACCTATTCACACAATCTGTTACGTTGAAAAAAATTCCATAGTATAGTATGTCCAAGTGTCAAAAGTATATCACTCAGTCTGTAATTRCAGCTAAGATGTACCCTTCATTGTCAGAGGTGACTATTTTCAAACAGTATGTGATCCTTTTGGATGCAGAAAACAAGTTTTTTTTTTTTAATCTTTACTGCCTTCTGATCAACAGAATATTTTGGGTTTGGATTAGGTAAATATTGACAGTGGTTTCACTCAGTTTTTGAAGTTAATATTATTCCTTTAAAGTCATTTCAGGAACTACGTTTTTTCTATAAATGTGCTCTATATTACAGATAACGTGACTTTAGTTCTGGCTTATTCAATGAAGCCTACAGAAAGTTGATATAGACTTTACCTATTTTTAGAAAAAGATGCCTGGAGCCTACATGCTGAAAGATGCCAATGAGTATACTGTAAACKGTGGCCAAAAGATTTCTCCTCCTCCTGTGTTTTACAGACATATTTCAAAGATRGTGATATTTTTAGCTCAATAACCACAAATTGTCACCAATTCAATTTTTTTCCTGAATGAAAGATAAAAAGTGGTTAGGGATATCTAGTACTGTTTTATTTCACGTTTAAATAAAAGTCTAACTTATGCAAGACAATACAATGTATTTAAGAAATCTGCAATTGTGAAATTAAATATTTATTTTTTGAGTTTTGACTTCAAGTTCTTAAACTTATTTAAAGATGCAAATCCTCTATATTTTTTAAAGCAATTTTTTTGGGGAGAAATGCTAGAAACTAACTTGCTGCTATTTAAGAAATACTATTGTGGTTGTGAGAGGTGAGAGAAGGCTTGCTCATGGAGAACGAGTCGGTAATGTGGTCTTGGGTAAGAGTAGGATACTCCCTGCTGCTATATATACTTATTCTCAATATTCATCCATGTTACAATTTCCATTTCAATTCCAAAMCTCAAAATTTCTGTACTCTTCTATAATACACTCTGGCACTAAATCATGCTACCTACTGATGTTTAGTGACCTGAAGGAAATTGTTTCAATGTAATTGACTAGCTTTGTGTATAGAAATAAGTCTGCTCAGCAAAGACTAAATTATGTTTTTAAGTGGTGGGAAAAAAAAAAGACTTGTTCTGAAAAACAGTGCAGGCCTATCACTTTCATCCATAACAAGACCAAAATATATAATACWGAATGATCTTAAAAGCTGTTGTGCTAGAATTGAATTCTACTAACCATTTAAAATTTGGTAGACTTTGTATTATGTTAGAAATAGTCTCTGTAATATTTGCTGATGTCTTTTCAGTGTTATTAAATTCTATTATAGTCAYGACAGCCAGCATTTTCTTTTGCATCAAGAAAAGGAATCAGTYATTAACATTCTCTAAGCCTTCAGAGAAGGCCTGGTGAACTTACGTCACAGTTTTATCATCTGACTTAGGAGCTAGCTAACAGAATCACATAATGGTTGAGGTTGGAAGGGACCTCTGGAGATCTAGTCCAACCCCCTTGCTCAAGCAGGGTCACCTAGARCATGTTAGACAGGGTTGCATCCAGGCGGGCCTTGAATATCTCCTGAGAAGGAGGCTCCACAACCTCTGGGCAACCTGTTCCATTGCTCTGTCACTTGTACTGGTGCATGGGGTTATTTCTCCCTAGATGCAGGACCCTGCAACTTGCCCTTGTTGAACCTCATGAGGTTCCTCTCTGCCCAATTCCCCAGCCTGTCCAGGTCTCTGAATGGCAGCACAGMCCTCAGGTATATCAGCCATAACAGCCGACAGTAAACGTAACCATATCAGCTAATAATGGAGCATAGAGGTTCATTTCATTTTGGATGTTTTCTTCCCTGCAAAGAGCTACTATTGCTGCCCTTCCCTCCCATACCTTTTTATAGCTGGGCCTCTCCTGTTTTCCTATCGCCAGCTTTCAAGGAAAATGATGGAGGGAAGTCATGGCATGAGACAGTAGGAGACCCACAGTATGCACTTCAATAACTAAGTCACTTCTGCACAAAATCATTTTTTTGCTAAAAATATAATCATTTCATTTTAGGTCCTGGTAGATAGCAGTAGCTGTAAGAAAAGTGCAATTTAGTCCCTACTTGCTGTCCCATCTCAGTTTTTTATTATTACTGAGGAGCAGCTAAAATTCTCTCTGGCTTGGCTGTGCCTCCCTGAGCTYGTTGCTTGTGTTCCTAAACATCAGCTCTTCTGACCTGGCCCTCTTTTCTTTGTCTATGCTACTTCATTTCTGCAGGCAAACTTAAACAATTTCTACTCCTTGACAGAATTTAGGAAGGAAATTCTGTCTTGTGAGGTAATACATGTGCCTGATGAAAGAACAGTCAATTGACAGGTCTGTGTAGCTTTGGCTGGATAAACCTATTTTGCAAACTTATAACCTATATGATTTCTTTTGCCTTCACTCTCCTTACTATGTCTACTTTTGTTTATTTTGCTTTAAGGCTTTGATTTGAGGGAGCAGGGTGCGATTTGGATAGCGTCTGGCATCAAATCTTTGTCCATATTTGCAAGTTCAGATTTCTTCTCTCCAGCCTAAGATAGGGTAACTTCACAGCTGTTATTTTTCCCTTCTTACTCACTACTAGATTTGGATGCTGTCTGCATATTCTAAGAAAATAATAACAAACTAATGCTGTGAAAAATGAGTGTCAAAATCACAATGAATAACGCTTAAAGGAACTTAGATGTTGCATTATGATGTATTTTCATGCCTTTAAACAATACATGTAGTTTTAAATAGCAAGCTGTTAAGTATCCAGGGCTTTGGGCACATCTGCCAGTTATTGTATGATAAGCGTTTGACTTGCATAAATACCTGAGCACATCCTCTGTGTGTGCTAAAACRAGCATAAGCATCACGCAAAAAGTTGAGCCTTTCTCTACAGCTATATAGGTCAAAGCTTTGCTCTTTCATRGAGCTGTAGATTGTTTTTCCTTTGTGCCTTGGCTGAGGGAGGTGATAAAACTCTAATATTTTATTCTCTGAGGGGTTTTAAAGGGAGAAAGCCAGCACTCTTTCAAAGGCCCGCAGGAATCATTTTGGCTGCATATTTATAATTTTTGGCATTCACCAAAAATGTGAAGCAGCTGGTAAATATCACTTTTTTTCTTGAGGAATGTCTACAGTGTGCCATGAAAATTATGCACGGCTTTCTCACCATTATCATCGTGTTAGAAGGGGTAAGTCTGGGCCCTGCAGGTCTGCAGTCTTGTGGATGACCTGGACCACGTGGGCAGAGTAGTTGATGGGAATGGGAGGTGACAACCCCCCGTACTCTGTACGGCAGCTCTTTGCTTGCACTGGCATAACTCTGCTTTCCACCGTTTTTGGTAATGTGCATCTTACGTGCTGTAAGTGTAAAATTACATTTCCATCTATTTCATTGGTACCCTTGAATAAATGGTGTTTTTGTTGAAGAGGAAAATATAGTCTGGTTTTATGCACTGGGAAGCAGGAAGCTTACCTGATGCTAAATAGAAAATTACTAGAACTCCTTGATTTACATATCTGCACTCAAATGCTGCGCACTAAAGTGAGATGTACTGCATGCTGGAAAGAAAATGGTCTCTGGTTTAGTTTGTTGATGCACAGAGATTTTGACTGAAATATTAATAGGCAGTACTTTAAAGCAAGCTGATTATCTGAAAGTCGTATAAAAGATGCTCTATATTAGATACAAATAAAACCGCATTTTAAAAGTATTTTATTGTTATTCATAATGCTTAGGGTTCTTGGAAAGTAACTTTACATATTTCACACACACAAATTACTCCATTAGCTTTTGCATGTGCAACTTCAGTTATATGCACATTCCCTAAAAAGCAAGGAAAGTCTGTTTTGTGCCTCCTGTCATTTCCCCTTCTCTGAATTTAGCCTGACAAATGTGCAAAAATCCCCTTCCCCCATAAATCAGGTAAAGATTCTTCTAACAAGATGAAAGGCCAGGCTGCAATTATCTGAAACAAGGCAGAGTACCTCAGAAAAAATGTTATCTCCTTGGTCTTTTTTCCTTTTTTTTTAAGCATGGGAGGTGTGCCTGGGGCTTCCAGTCAATAATGCTTTGCAGGTAATGAAACAGGAAGAATTCCAGATCAGTAAGCGTCACTTAAATATCTTACTGCTTTTCCTATTGCTTTTCCTACCACTAGAGTGAAGGGGCAACTTCAGTCTGTACCCTCATGATTGTATGTACAGACTAGAATCACCCAAGCCTGTCTCATCTCTCTCCTCTTAAATGTAATGAGAAAGTCTGAATTGGTACTGTTTTGTCCACTTCCATGTTTGGCCCCTASATTGCCTCTTTGTTGACCTTTTTCAGCTGATGTTATCTATACATCTTTGTATATATAAAGACAGTACACATTCTGTGGGTTATAGATGGACTTTACTGTGTATGCAATTTTTCACGCCATTTCTGCTGTTGTCTCAGTAGTAATTGCCATGTGTTTTAACCCCCTACATGTTTTTCCCATCCCATTTTGCATTATCAGCTCTTACACAAATTATTTTGTGCTGCGACTTTCTAGTCTTATTAATGCTTTATTTTTAATCATATATTCTGTACTCTTTGCTTACTTAATTATTGTTTCATGATGATTAAAGGTAAAAATGTCTCCCTTGGATCTATAGGGAAAGTCATCTCTCACCTTCACGATGCTCAAATCTCGTAAGCTGCAACTAAACACACAACTAAGGAATCTGTCTCAAGCAAAGTGGCATGTGCTCCTTCTTTGCTAAAGACAAGTTTCTGAAAAAATTCCAATTGACAGTGTGTTTAACTTATTATTCAGATGAACTCTTCCTTCAGTCCTATAGCTGTTTTCATCCTAGATTTCTTCACGATGTACATAGTTTCACTGACTTCTTTTATAAAAGTCATATCAGATAGTTTTTTGCATATGCAGAATAATTACATTTTTTCCCCCCACTTCTCTTATCTCAGTTCCCTCTTTTCTTTACCCCTTCTCCCTCAAAAGGCAAAGACTATCCCAGCACGCTTGTTCCTTTGCTCTTTGTATTGTGCCGCTTAAGCAGAGTAGTGGATGGGTGGACACAACAGCCGACATTGCGTCCTAAACCATAGGCGCTTAGTTCATCGCAAAGTTCAGCTTACCACAGCTACACACCTAACAAAAAGTAGTTAAAAGCTAGTTATTCTAGCTCATATCTACTTTATGGTCTCCTCTGTTCATGGAATCCAGTCATAAAATGATGGATTTTTGCATACTATTCACAGACTTCCAGGCTGTGGATAGGCTTTGCTGTCAACCTGCCAGCTGATCTGCTGAGCCAAGCAGACCCACCAGCTCCTTGTACGCCATACTTATGATGCTTGTGGCCAAGCATCAAATACACCTGGTGATCTCTGATTTTTTTAATCTAGTAGACTAAAAGGGACTTTTCTCTTGTTGAAGGACTCTGTTGAAGGACTTTTGCACACAGTCTCCAGTCGTGTGTGTGTATATATATATATATATATATATATATGTATAAATGCAAATGCACGTTTTGAGCCCTGTGCGTTGCTCTGTTGAGCTTGGTTAGTCAGCTTCCATGTATAACTGTATAGGTATTGGCAAGAATAGTGCTGTTTCCGACCTATTTTAGGTCCCTTGTATAGCTTGCATACTAGCTAGAAATATATAGAATAACTGTTGTTCTAAGAAAAATGTTTTGGAATGGAGTTTACATGTACRTGGTGGAACAGATGAGTGGAGAACACAAAAATACACACTTGGGAAACAGATTAAAGAGAAATGAATAATTACTTGGATTGATCTTGAGAAAAGAATTCTTATGACATAAAAATAAACTAAGCCAAGTCACTTTTCTGTGCCTATAAGTAGTTTTGTTGAGTGTCAAGCTCCTTTCAGATAGTCTCATTCTTCTTAAGTGGAAGTGATTGGGAAGACAGAGAAAAGACTGATTATAGGTAAAAATTATTTCCAAAACGTCCGACAATGACGATCACTTCAAGACAATAATGAATTAAAATACTTTTCCATCTTCTAACATTCTGTAGCTCGATGTCTACTTATGTTCAGTGGGAAAAAACTCATAAAATGAAACACTGGGTGGAAAAAGTCTTATAAAAATATGATTTATAGGGGAAAAAAAAAAAAAAAAAAAAACCACCCTGCACTTTCTAAGTTACTGTTTAACTTCTTTCCTAAATGCTGGGATTAAAAAGTAGGTCAACAAGCCCATTTAAATAGCTTATTCCACAGTGTGGTTTAAATTAGTGCTAGTGACAACTGTATGAAGTGSTGTGCATTTTGTTTTTATCTTTTATACCATATTGGTTAAATTTAGAATTGTTCAAAGTCRCTGTTTAGGTATCAGCCTCCAGGCAAATCCTCAGATCTTTCATTCATTGGGGTTTCTGTTGTTTATACACCCATAACATCTTGATGCTGCATATRTAAGCAAGGTGTTTTATACAAACATGTAATTAGAGTAATAAGCACTAATATGGCACAGCAGCAGAACCTCTCGAATTACACTTACGATACAGTTTCAGCCCAAAAGGATAGTACATTGACCTGCTCTGAGCGCATGACTCTGATTTCTAGCTTTGTTTAGGAATCCCTCCAGGACAATGATTTTAATTTAGAAACGAGTTGAACCTTTTAAGCATTGTTCAGCGGAACTGCCCTTGCAATTCAGTAACGATAGGCCAGGCAGTTTCAACCACGTAAATGGCCTGAGATGAAAGAGGGATTCAGGCAAGCAAACGGCTTTTGCAGGAGCCCTGTTCTTGCTCCAAAAGCTGATCTTTGGCTCSCCGCCTCCCTCTCTGCTTCTTGCGAATTGCCAGAAATGCTTCTGGCCCTCGAATYTGGAGGTACCAAATGCTGAGGGGAGGAGAGAGCGGAGCGCTCCTGCCCAACGAGAAATCCGCCTCTCTTCGTCCCCCTCCTGTTACTGGGCAGCACAGAGGTCTCATCTGGACCCTGGCTCCTAAGATAGCAGCAGACCAGCATGAATAACGAGGAAATCTACTCACTAATGTTTTGACAGTTTCTAAAAAGATTTTTGCTTAGATCATGCTTGTACCTATTTTATCTACTCTGGAGCTGTTTGTGAAAATCTGTGGGAGTGAAGTGTTTGCTCATAAGAATACTTGCAGGGAACTATTTTCAGACTGTATTCATGATTAATTTAATCAAAAGCCAGTTTTTCTCACTGCGAATGTGGCTGATTAATGATTACGTCATAAGTGAGGAAACAGAAGCAGAATAAATCAGTGTGTTAAATTCAAACTCATTCGTTTTTGAAGCTCTGCATAAGTCAGCTACACCAGCATGTCCTCGGCAGCTTTTTTTGTATCCTGTTCTCTCAGTAATGATATCCTTGTCTCAGGCTCCTTCCCACCCTGCTCTTGTTGTATGCCATTTTATTTTATRTAGGTCCTCATTCTGCTTTTATTTTGAATTATATGACTACCTTCCAAGTATATGATACATGAGGCAATGAGCACCCATCGTTATTTGGTTTGTTTCTTTCCTACATGAAGAACTAGATACTTTGTGCAAGTGCTTTGTTTGGATAGGATTGTTTTCATTTTTGGAAAGCAAGAAGGAGAGTGATTTGCATTTCAAGTGGGAATCGATACTGTTTCCGCTAGTCCTTACTTCATGTGGGAATTTGTTCCAGAGCTCTGGCCTTGCTGCCAGCAAAGCCCCCTGTTTCAAGCTGGGCAGGCTGGGGTTACCTGCATTTTGTACTTGCACTGCTCCAATRAAACTTGCTTGTCAACTCTCCAACCTCACTTTGCTCTGGTTTCTCCCAAAAATTGTCTTCTAATGGGGAGGTGCAGTTGAAAACCCGGAGAAACTGAGGCACAAAATGAGCTGCTAGTGCACAGGAGAAGCGCTCCCCCTCCAGTGCTCTCCATCTTCTAATGCTGTTGTTGCGGAAGAAACTTCTCATCGGTGCTCTGAAATACCCTGGGATGCTGACAGAGAAGTRAATAATGAGGAAAACTGCTCTGTATTTTCTAATCTCTCTCTCTCAAGCATGATGTGGTACTAATGTACTCAGTAATACTGAGTGCTGTCCAGCCAGGGCTAGTACAAATACTTAAACAATCTAATTTAAAATTCAGCTGGATATGACTATATTGCTCTTGAGTCTATCCTAAACTCTCGCATTTGGAAACACACATGAGCATATTTTTGTGTCCCTTTGCACTGGGTTGGAGCCTGCGTTTAAATAAGCAGATAATTTAAGCATGTTTCTAATTAGGGGTAATTTCCTAGTTTGGAGCTCTGTTGTAAGCGTGTATCTTAGTATGAACTTTCACATGATTTATTTTTGGCCTTTTTATGTGAAGTGTGATGAGCTCTGTACAATTTGGCAGGGTTGTATGATGTCACAACTAGTTACTAATATTACAAGTCTTTTGAACATACAATAGTTATATGTTTTGCAGAACAGATTGATCTGGCAATGCTTCACAACTTTCCTTAAGAAACTTAAGAAAGTACTACCTCTCCAAAGACTATTTATAAGAGATGGTGCCATCTTGAAAGGTTATTTAAATTCAAAAAACTCTTTAAGAAGTAATTAAGTTTTAAGACTATTTTAAGATCTTGAAAGATTTAAGAGCTGAAGAAATAAGTCTTTATTTGAAACAGTATCAATTCTTACCAACTTTCATGAATATGAAAGATATTTCAGGGATATCTCCTGTTTAGCATTGAAGCATTGAAAGTGGAACTCTAAAAATACTCTGAGAATTTAATGCCACAAGAATATTGACAAATAATTCTCTCTCTGCACGAACAGACTGCTTATTCATGAGTTGAAGATGAATAACCTGTTTCCTTGTGCAAGCAAGTAGCAAACAGACATGTAAGAAAGATTAAAAAATAGGTTCCACAATACAGCTCAAGGAATTATGACAGATCCATGCTTCTGCTGCACTGTGCTAACCTCACCATGGCCATATTATCAAAACTGAAATTATGAAGTTCCACCAGGAAATTGGATTGAATTAGTCTTTGAATTAAAAATTGAAAAGTGATGAATGTAACTTGTAACAGTGGCAAAACCCTTTATTTAAGGTAAAGTTGCTTGCAATAYGTTCCCAGAAAGAGAATGTAAATCAAATTGAAATTTTGGATAAATCATGAGACTTCATTGGATTTTAGTAAGCAAATTAAAGTATATTGAGATTCTCTCATAAAAAWTCCCTAAATAACTACTTTTGTATATCTGATATATAACTCCAGTACAACCACAGATATTTGTCATGTATAATTTAGATTTTCCATGGTAAACTGAGTAGACGTCTTCTGTGCATCACTAAGATTCCCTTGCCTATCTCTGAGTTAGCCATTGGTTGCTTGTGTTTGTTTCTTTCCTTTCCTTTCCTTAGCAATACTATAACAATCATAGTTAATCTCTGTATAACTTTTTATTTTGCTTGCTTCTAATTATGATACCTCCTAMGTTGTTCAGCCAAAATAATAAGTCTCATCTATGTTTTTTTTTCTTGAGAAAGATGATCATTAAGATTTGCCCTGCCATTTCTTGTTTCTGTAGGCCCTTTCTGGTAATCTTGCAGATAAATTCCTTGATGTTCAACCATATGAAGCACCTTCTTCTGCAGTCCTGCTCCCCACTTCTTCTAGGAATCTGAACAAATATTCTGAGTGTAGCTCCCTAGAAAAGCATTGCTCTGTGAATAAGCTGAGTGAGCAAGGCTCACATCAGTTTAAATTGGATTTTAAAATCTAACGTGCTTACTGTCATGATGTCATATATGATCCACAAAACTTCGAAATATTTCAAATTTTTAATTAACTTTTGTTCACTCTATTAATTTGCTTTTTACTACCAGTGGTGCCGTTCTCATGAAAAGAAGTAAATATACTCATCTTATTAAGTGATTAAGCTGTTTGTTATGGCACACATTAGTCTTCCCTCGAAGTGAGACAAACAAAACTAGCCAAAGCAAAGTTTCCTGTTACTTCCAACATGATGASATGATTCTAGTTAAAACAAATGTTTCAATTTTATTTCAGGTGCTCTTGACAGGTGCTGTTTATCACAATCTGGAAGAGATTAACATGGGAAATCCATGCCAATCTCATGGTGTTTGACTCTGGAGAAATCATTAAGAGGTAATTTGCTGATCTCTCTGTTTTTTTTTGTATTTTTCTCTTTTCAGTGTAGATAAATACACCAAAATGATGCAATGTGATACTTGGCCAGGACAGTCACACATGCCTAAGATTGTTGTTCATGAGGCAGTTTGTTAGATATGTATAGATAGAGTTATTTTTAAGAGGCATCCATGTAATATTTCTGTTCTTGTATTTTATGACTCTTGAAAACTAGTGTAAATAAAACTAGTATATTTTCACTCGATGAAAAGACTTCTCTCTAACATAGAATTGGTACAACRTAGAATTTTGAACAAGTTTCCCTATGAACTAAAAAAGAAAGGAATGAAAAACTGCCAAAAATCTTAATCGCAAACCACACATATGAATTTTCTAGCTATTCTACTGAGAAACTGCATATGATTCAATTAATCTCTCATCATTTTGAGTGATGCTTCCCAACCTATGCTTCCCAACTGTATTTTTAAACCTCATTTATTCCATCCAGCATTGGTTAAAATCATCTCTCCTGAGCATCTACATTTCTGTTCTGTTCTCTCAGCCACATTTGGGAGCATTTTTTTGGCTTCACCTTTACTTCCATCTGTCAGCAACGAGTAGGCGGCAGGTGACATATTTGGGAATCTGGCTCCACTGCAACATGAGAAGTCTGGTGAAACCAGGGCTTGGGTTCCCCAGAGATACAGGCCTGGGCTAAATTTGACTCATCTCAAATGGCCCCACTGGCCTCAGTGGGGCTCTCTGTACACACGGATAAGCTTATATGTAAATATTTGGAAGAGACTGGCTTACAGTTTCACTTGAACCACTAACACTATTCTGGAGGCAACAGATTATTGAATTATCAATTCCCTGAGTCAATAAGTTCTCCATTACTTTTAATTATATATATATTTTTAATTGAAGTTGCTCTTCRTATTAGAAACAGAGCATGAAAAAGAATTGTTATAAGCTCACTCAAGCATAAATTCTGGGAGGCTCAGCTTCTGGTAAARCCTGTAAATTGAAAGGATTAGTGTTTCGTAATTCCTCTGACAGATGCCATCTTTTATTCTATCTTTTTTTTTCTTCCTACATTACTTCTGTCCTTATGAGAATGATGGATGTCAGTGAATAATGTTCTCATTAACTTAAATTGTTACCCCTAACCCCCCCCAGAGATTTTTAATTAATATGAAAGTTTTCTAGATTGGGTCCATTTTGAGAGCCTGCTCATGATGTTCTGTGTTTTTGCCGATATAGTCCTGAAGTCCATAAATCTTCATGGCTCTGAGATTCCCAGTATGTCCCATTATGATGAAAAACAGGTACCTGATGCTTGAAGTGTAAATACTGAATAGAGGTTCAATAAATTGCTTCATTCTTCACTGGTGAATTACAGCTTTATGGCACATAAATAAAGCAAAGCAAGGAGAGCTAAAATATGAGGAATAGGTGTATATCATCCATGTTATCTGGAATGAAATTGTTTCTACTTGGTGACAAATCTGTCATCTTCAATTTACATTCATGCCTTGTGTTATGCCACTCAAAAGGAAGCTAGCTGATGTTGTTAAGCACAAGCTCAAACTCTTAAAAAGGTTGATTTTTGCCATCCTACAACTTTTCATGGCAGAAATAAACCATATTGGGGTCAGACACTAAGGGGCGTAGTGTATCACTTATCAGCTTGGCAAAAACTTTATAAAGAAACAGTATCTTTTATTATACCAATTTTATATGTTAAATGTAGCTTTCTGATGCAAAAACTCTCATTTGTTAATCAGCCCAAGAATTTAACAATTTACCTGTGTGTTTGTGTTGGGGAGGTGTTATTTGTTAGCCTTTTTTTTTTTTGACCACTTTGGATCTTATGCAGGAAGTTCTTCCTCCCTACTGATTCAAAATGAAAATACCCTCTTGAACATGAAGCAGACAGGTATGGGACCTTACCTCAGGAGGGAATCTGGGCTGCCAGATAAGAAGCTGGAGGTTAGAGATCAATTCAATTCCTTATTWAAAAAAAATGCTGCCTGTGCTAGCTACAAGAAAACAGAGAGATGTAGCACTTCTATCCAACCATGGCACTTACTCTGTGGTGCAGTTTATCTCTGTTTTTCCTTTCATGTAGGAGAGATTAGCTAGCTGATCTAGCATGGTAGCTATTTCCTAGGGTATCAGGAAATTCCAGGTATGCTTGGCTCTCCAGGAAGGCAGCTGGATGTCTGCGGCTGCCTGTGATCTCAGAAAATGTGTCTGTTGTAAGAAGGGAGCAGTCTCAACCTTTTTGTTTGGAAAAATGACTCCATTTCTGTGACCCCAGGCACATTGACATGCACATTGCTCTGTGTTCTTATACCACATGTGACTTGTCATAAAACTGTATTTGTCTTGTTCATGGCTTATAGTTAATGCATTCTGTATGATCACTCATTTAAAACTGGTAAACACTGAGTATCCACGTGAAAATCTTGTACTTTGCTAATACATTGTCTGTATAATAGCTTCTTGGTAGCATGAGCCCTGCACATTCTTTGGCATGCACTTTGCAACCCCAATCCATAAGTGTCTTGATGCTTCTTTTCTGTCCCAGCGCTAACTAAACCCTAATCTCAGGTGTAGCACCAACATGAGACCACCAGCCTGATTGCTCTCCCTAACAGAAATGTTGCCCTGGGAGCAATGTTGGTGCAGCTCTACATTTAGTTTGGCGTGATGTTTTACAGCACCATGCTATGTGGTGCTCCAGGCTTTTTATTCCCTAACCCAAATCCTTACCCTAATGTTAACCCTACATCTTACCCTTTAATTGTTTTCATCTTGATTCAGTTCCCTCTAGTTTGATATCTTCCTATTTTGTGTCGCCTGTACAATATCTGGGATTCCTGAGGACTCACCTTAGCAGTAAAGATTGAAGCAAAGAAGGCATTTAGTATCTCTGCCTTCTCTGGTTTGATGACATTTAGATGGATGTTCCAGTCTGCATGGGTGAGCAAGCACATGTCTAAGTTCAGGTCAGATAGATGTGTATGTTATTGCTGGCTATATCTGAAATACTCTAAAATCCACCTGGGTTACTGTTCTTTTTTCTTTGTGTTTTGGGACTAAGATTGGGCTCTGTAGGCATAGAGTGCATTAATGTAGAGATGACCTTTTTCACGTTCTTCTTAGGGGTCTGTTTACATTTAGAATGAAGATTTAGAATTAAGATGACTTGTATTTGAACAAGTTGACTTCTTCCTATTTCATATATTTTTCAGGAAACACCTGCTCCAAATGCCCAGGGGATTTTTGATCTTTGTTAACAGCATTTACTATAACTCTCAGAACTGTTTTTTTTCACTACATTTATAGGCTAATCAAAGAGGCATTGCATTCGGCTTACAAATGAGATTGGGATCAAGGTTCTCTTCTCATTCCTGCCACAGATTTGCTGGATAAGCTTGCATCAGACTCTGTCCTYTAGTTTCTTTGTTGATAAAACTTAAGCAAACATGTATTACCTATTCAACCATCTATGACACCTTATAATATGAGTTCAATGATGTCCTCTGCCTCAGGAGTTTCAAAGCAAGTGGCAAGTTAAGAAATATTGGCAAATGTTGCAAATGCAGTAATGATTATATTAAGTCAGTGAAAGAAAAAAAGAAAAAAAAATGTCATTTCAACTTCAGCAGCTAAGGGTCATAGAAAGTGGGTTTTTTAAGCTTCTTTGCAGTAAGTCATCTATCTTGTGACAGATAAACTAGCTGTACTAGACCAAAGACCATAATCAATTATCTGGGTTTTAGGAAACAGAAGAGTTAGGGTATGTCAGTGTTTCATTTTTATTGAGTTTCACTTTTCTTTTTCTTTCCTTTTTTTCTTTCTTGGGTTTTGTCAGCTACCCACTAGGACCAAGAGTTCAAATGTGCTTTCTTGCCCTCATCGCTCACTGCCGGTAAGGTAAAGAGGCTTGACTTAGAAATGCTGTGTGAGTGGCAAGCAGCTGACCAGTTTGATTCAGTATGTTGCTGCATATAGTACTGTAAATCTGACAAATCTAATCACGCATGGATGGATAATGACAAGTCCATATGGAATGGAAAAACGTTTGCATGTAGATCTTGCTTCTTAATTCTTCTGGTCTTCCGGTAGTTAGTAGGCAAGCAACGGCCTCCAAAGCTAACAGGAATAGTATTTCTTGTCCAGCTGGCATGGAAGATTTAATTTCACATGAGCCAGCTGGCTATTTCCTTGTCTCCTTTCACCTAAGAGACTGAAATATGTCATCCTTGAGATATGATTAGACTCCTGGAAGTTACAGCTCTTTTTGGTAAAGAAGTAACATTACTGGTACTTCGTATGTACGTTGCTTTAGAGATGCATGCTATACATATAAACATATATATGCTTTATCTATCTTTTCACACAGATGTTAAAACCAAAATGTATACCCATGACACTTCGAGTCTACAAATAGAAATCAAGAAAAGAGCTAGGAAATGAAAAAGACAAAGTTCTCAATTTTCATTTTTACATGACAGTCCTACTTTCTCTACCATGCATATGTTGTAGCTTTAATTATCAGTTGGGCTGTTTAAATATTCACCTAAATTTATTCAACATATGTATTGATATTAGAGGGATTACAATATTTTCATTTCCTGCACTTGGAGGTTTAATTTATTACTTTTCAATATGGCATTAGTGGGTTTTTAACTTATTTTCCTTTTTCTAATACATACAAATAATATGGGACAAATATAAAACTGCTTCTCTTTTAATGAACTTGCTTTGTAAGTAGTCCTTGTAGGCTGTTAAAGTCACATCTGGAACAATGAATTGAATGGGGGCATTATAGCATTTACTGATGCTGCTTTTTGCCTGAATCTTGATTTTGCAGAGGCAGCAATATAATAATTTGAGCCATAAATCTTTCCCATTCTTTTAATGATGCTTCTTTTAATGATGTTTGTCCTGTGCAAAGACTTCTCATCTTGCTGACCTGCTTATCGCAGCAAGTGGACAGGATGGGATAATTGTGCAAGGTCCCTTCTGGCTGCTRAAAACTTAGCAAATGCTAAAACAAACCATACACAGAGAGAAGACAATTTGGGGGTGGCTCTGTGCTTTCTCCCAGCTTTTAACTCCCTTTTATTATTCATACTCCTCCAAATTTGAGAGGAAGACCTGATTTCCAGGAGGAGCTGTGGAATATTTGAGGAAAAAAAGCATTTTGCATAAGGCGCGATTCATAGACAGAACACTSTCTTGCCTAGTTAAAATATTTTTTACATAAGACAACATTGGAATGGTTTTATTTTGAGTTACTTTATGAACATTGCAAAGAGGGAGAGGAAAAAGAGAAAACAATTTTATAATTATTCACACTCCGATAAAAACTGAAATTAAAAAAAGCTTTACAAAAAAAGCTCTTTCAAAACTACTACCTATGGATTCTTGTCTTCTATCTCAGAGACAGCCACTATCACACAAGCCTCTAGCAGCGATCTAAGATGCCTGCAGTGCAAAGGTTTATTTAAAACAAACAAAAATCTTACTTCACATAGGTAACTGATGTAGTTTTCCACTGAAAGTCTGCTCCTTGCAGAAGCACCACAATTTATATTGACTTAAACAAGAATGCCTTTTTTAATTTTAATAAGGCTGATTATTTACTTGGAGAAAATAAAATGCTAGAACCATAACTTTCTTCCAGGGTAACAAATGAAGATTATGACAATTAAATTACTACGGTCTGCTTACTAATTGAAAATGCATAATAAATGCAGGAAGGATTTAGAGTAATTAACATGAAGGGGCTACATATTTTAAGTTACTACATTCTAGATCCATGTACTGTTACTCTTCTTGCTCCATYGTTTTTCTCAGAGCAATGTGTACAGTGCTGCCTGAGACTATAACTGGTCTTTGATGCTGAGCAGACTCGCAAGAAAGATCTCAAAAAATACCAGATCCTGCTTGTGCCAAGGTTGCTGATCATGCACTATTCAGAGTTCTCTTTTGTTCTGAACATTAGCCATCTCCTCTTGTGAAATCCATCTTCTMAGTGAAGAAAACAGTCCATCAATGCTTATTGCAACTTGCTTTGTGAATAATCTATTTACAGTGCTGAGGAACAAATAAAGTGGGTTATATGTGATTCTAAGAAAAGACCTTAAAGGCTTTCAAGAAAGACTGTTTTATAAGCTGACTTTGGAAAGTTTTCTTTCCATTGTCAAGCTTGTAAAGATACTAAAATAAAAATACTGTGTTTTCTCCTAGTCAAATGCCCTTCTTGAGGTCTTTGTATCTTTTTAAAGTTTTAACTGCAATCATTCCTATCATCTGCATGCCGTTGTTCCGTCATGCCCAACTCAGTGCAGTTCTTAAACCTGCTCAGCATTCGCATTATTTGCAGTAGTTTTTCAGGCACAGTATCCTTCAAGGGATAGAGAGGTACCTGGGAGATAAATCTAATCATGCTGTACACAGGAGATCTCTGATGCTAAGTAAGATCTCCCATATTTCCATTATATCCATAAAAAGGACTATAGTGCTAAGTACTAACRCTATAGTCCTAAGACTTTGAACCCATGGATTGCATTGTGAAGGTGCTTTTTAAAACAGTTAACTGAAATCCATTGTTAGAGACACTTTTCCTGAAGTCTTGTCAGCAAATGCATTGCATTTATAGGGGTATTTCACAATTTTAGATGGCRGAGACAAGATGAATGTTTTTTTCTGATTTCTCTTTATACATGCGTTATAGCAATCTTCTGGTTTTCATTTTTCATTTTTCAAATTTTTCATGCTTGTTCTCTCAGAAATGATTTTTTTTTGAAGGATTTCAAAGAAATTCATTTTAGCACTGAGTGAGCTMAGCTTGAAAAGGATTGCTCTGACACACATTTGTGGTCTAGTTGTTCTAGAAGTTTTTAAATCTGAGCAGCAATTGTGGTGGGTAAGTCCCAGTCTCTCAGATAAGACATTATGCACATACAGAAATAATACTGAAAGAGCGTTAATAAGGTTGCAACATTATGCACTTGCCAAAGAAGTTAGGCAGTGACAATGTGCATTGCTAGTGAATCCTTAATTCAACCCTGCTCTCGCTGTATGTTATGAAAAGTTTTAAGCAAGTGATAATGCACTATATTTTTTTCTCTGTCCTGTCTTGGTCTCACCTGTTCACTTTCTTCCCATAGTAAGTCTCACTTGTCAGGTTTGTCTTTCCTGATCGAGTTTTCTTGCTCAGTAATTCTTTGTTTTGTCCATCCAGACTTCTCATTTCCATCCCCTCTGTGGCATCCTACTTTCACGCTTACTCACAATTCTKCCTCTTTCTTTTCCTCACTTTCTATGGCCTCGCATCTTTTTCCTGCTGACGGTCAGAAACAAATGAAACTGAAAAACAACAGGAAAGCCACATTTTATTTATTATGTACCTACCTTAAGGTGTAAAGAACTGAGTTACCTCTGTGTGCATGAGAGTGTATTTGGAAAAAAACTTGGCAGGGAAAGAAAACCCTTCAAGATTCTTCCCATCATTCAGCATATCCCATTGTTTTTGTCTTGCAGGTCCATTTGATATGATCTTGTGCTCTGGGATTCCCAGGAGCAGTTCAGTACTAATGAAAAGCAAATGAAATTGGGCAGAGCTCATGAAGTCCAACAKTGCAAAACATAGGTTATAGCTGGTTAAGAGCTCCACTGCGGTGCTCTGAGAGACACATCCTGGTACCTGGGCAACTCATGTGCTTCACTCACCACGACCTCCCACCTACTCTCTTGCTGTGGATTTCCTCTTTCTGCCCTTATGCAGTGGTCTGTAAGAATGGRGCATGTGTGCTTCATTTTGTGTAGATGCCCGCTTGTCCAGATCTTGCTAGTACTCCAGTGTTTTTTTTTTTACTTCAGAGGCATCCCCAAGTATATATTTTCCTTCTCCTCCCGTATTTTAGCCAGTATGCACTGCTGAGCTGCTGCTTCTCTTGATGAAAATTTCTCCTGGCATCCCCTCCCCCCCCCTTTTTTTAATCTTTTTAGTACAGCTAAGATTGTCAGCACTTAACAAATAGGAAAGCATGCAATTCATAGTGAAATGCATCAGAATCTCTCTTTTTGATTGTTGTTTTTACTGATGTAGCAAGAAAAAAATCACACTACCATGCCTCATTTGTCTTATTCAATTACTAATGTGCTGAGTTTCCCAATACTATGTTAATAGATAAAGGAAAGATATTAGAAAGGCCTGCTGGAGGAAGAATATCTGAAAAAAAAGGTCAGAGACTAAAAAATTACTGATATTCTTCAYATATTTTTATTTTTTCCAAATGTATGTGAGCATGCTAATTTTTGTGTARCTCCTCTATGAAACCATGTGCTCCTTTCACTGTTATCTGCATTACATCTGGTTTCCCTCTCTCACTCTGCCTTTTTAAACTGGTTTTCAGTAGCTTCTTCTATGTTGGATTGTTTTGGCCTACAAGGAAGGTTACTGTGTGCATGTGGCATCCACTTGAACAGCCCCTGCTAGGCTTGGGAGGTGATCCTGGTCTGCTTTCTGTGCTACTGCTACTCTTAGTCATCAGCGTGTGTGTTTGTAGCTGCTTACAGAGTGGTGTGAACACACTGCACCAAGAAGTGAGCTCACTTTGATTTAATTTGAGAATTTCCAGAGCTTTCTCGCTTTTATTGGAATAAACCTTTCTAATATTATGCACTGTAAATAGTGCTGGCTAATTTGATCCCCCCAGCTGTTTAATTCATAAAGAGGGCTATCACTCTGCATTAAATAAAACTGAAAAAGAAAGAGCCTGAGGAAGATATCTGCAATGATGAAAGTTTGTTCCAGTTCAAAGCTGTTGCTGATGTTAGGTGAGATTCAAAATTGCTTGATGCCAGAGGAACTCCTTCCATTGATGTCACCAGATTTTAGATTGGGACCAACATACTCAGCCCGCTGCTCTTTCCCCCTGCCCACCTACTTGAGCATCTGAGAGGGTGGGCTGTGCCAATGGCATTTTGAGAGACCTCTCTCAGAGCTCCCCTGCCTACCGCTTCCTGTGATAGATGTCCTCTCCCACCAGTGTAAGCCTCTGCTTCAGCTAACTGCTCCCCCGGCCCCCGTATTTAAAGTGAGACACTTCTTTATTTTATTCAGCCTAGCCTTGTTTTTCCTTTGAGTTCATGCCATATGTGAAGGTTTTTTAATAATCCACCAGTGTTGCTGACTGGGTCCAGACCACCCCTCCTGCCTGGAGCATGGCTGCTCCCTGCAGCAGCTGTGTCATAGGCTGAGGCATCAAACATTAATTCCAGGAAGTGCCACCAAAGTCCCGTTCAGTCTTACGGCTGAGTGGGRCTCCCTTGTGTACAGTCTCCAGTCAGTGGTCTCTTGACTTCACTTCTCAGAGAAATTTGCTTTGRCAGTCTTATAGCTAAATTGGTTTTGTGGTTGTATCTCATGATCCATATTGTCCTTTTGATGTTGCTGGACACACTATGTTCCCTTTAGTTTCATATAGCTCTTTTTTTCCAGGCTGCTTGACTCTACACTTTCTTGTTTTCTCTGTCAGTTTATTTTTAGAGGGAGGGGAGACCCTTGTCTGGTAGTTAAAGGATGCCATTGCCCTTAGCTAGGCATCTCTTATCTCAGTTTTGCGAAAAAAAAAAAAAMATGAAAATACTTTTCTCATCATCAGAGCTGAGCAAAATATTTAACTCTTTCCAACACTCAGGTGTTTTCTCAGTGGTTACTGCAACTGTTGATAACTGCTTAGCTGCTATGGTAAGACTTTGTGTTACGGACCACACATGGTCTCTGGCTCTTTGATGGAGGGGTGAAGGGAGCTGGTATAAGTTACTTTCACATTCTGAATCTGTTTTCCCACGTGTAAAAGGGGACTAAAAATGCTTGCCCTCTTTCTAATATGCTTTGAAATCTATTGYTGAAAAATGTTACTTAAGACTTGGACATTATCATCTATAATTATAATCAAACCCATCTGAGCATTATGCATAAGAATAAGGCTGCTTGATAGAATATATTGCTGTAAATGTGAAAAAAATCAGGAAATTCTAATTTCTGCTGTAGATGAGTGAYACTGAAGACATTTTTAAGCACTGATATTATCTGTTCATACAGTAAATAAAGCAGAGAACACAGCTGCAGTTGCTACATGTTAAAATTCCTCTCTGAATTTAATTTCTCTGCTGTGATTTTGCATTAGCATAATCCTTTGACCTGAATGTGGAAACATCAGCAAAGGACCAAAAATTGAAGTCAGTTTGGAGAAGTTTAGAGCTCAATATCCTGCTGTATTTTGTGAATGGCATGAATTTGAAGAAGAAAAACACACACACACACACACACACACACACACACACACACACAAAATTCAGACCAGAGAACTTATTTAACAATAATTGCCTATTAAAATATTACTCTTTAATCTTGCTATAGCAAGAGTCCTCCTTCATTCCAATTTAAATCAATACATAAATTAATCTTTTCTATAACCTACCATAGCAGCTCACTCTGAGCATAGTGAACTGGCTAAATCATTGTGCTGTTCTGTAGATGAACAATGTGTCAGATCTGCCTCCAAAACTGCAGCTGCACCTTCTGCTTATCTGCCTTCTCTTGCTAATCTTGCCTGGAAACCTCAGGACAGTCCAAGGACACGTACAGACGGCTACTAATAGATGAGAGAAAGTAATCTGTGTTGTAAAGGTTCATCAAAATGAGTGTTTTCTTTCTTATTTGATTTTTATTTTACAATTTATTTGTTTGAGTCCCTGGCATCAGTGTAGAAAACTTAGAAAAGAAAATCACTTGACTTTCCTTCACAGGTGTTACACAGAATACCCCAATGTGATTTTTTTTTTTGGTTAAGAAAATAGAAAAGGAGGAAATATCTTTGTTGTAACTTCTTCCCTTGATGCAAGATGTATAGTCACAGTGCCATGGTCAGTTTTCCTGGATTTCCTGGCCCTCTGGAAGCAGACTTCAAGAGCTGAGAAAGCTTCAAAGTGTTTGAGATCAGTTCTCTGAGGCTTGGCTAGCACACACTTGCTATGACTCAAGCTGAGCTGTTTGTTCCTCCTGATGAAGAGGAACATTAATTTCTTCATCCTGATGAGTCTGGGTGACGTTTCTTCCAGTCTTGTTATTAAACTAACTGAGGATTGAAAAGGAAGAGCCCAGGTGTCACAGGTGGCCAAAGGGAATGGTTACTTAGGTGAGTCCATCCCCCTATGACTCCTCCACCTACCACATCTCCTGCTTTGAAACACTTGACTGTTTTGCAGCAACAAGGAGAAGAAAGTATGCACTCAAAGTTTTGGTGGTAGTGGTGTCACCATTAGATTCTGCTGAGGATATGAGTCAYGAGCAGGCTTGCCACCGTAACTTCATGTTTAGCTTTTCTGTATTATTTTTCCTCATCACTGAAAGYTTGTTAGGTTTTATAAAGAGCAGAATATGTGGAAGTTGATTTTATTTTTAGGTAAATTCARTTCATGTAATATGGAATATATGTACAATGTTTATAGCTTGTCCATGAAACACTGCTAGTTTTTGAAAATACTGTAGTGCATTTTGAATGAAAAACATCTGAATCTGACTTCTTATTTGTAATAGAGTCTGATGTTAAGTCAACATGACACCAATGGCAGAGCCCTCAGTGACTTTATCAGGATCAGACCCTTAGTCAAAATTCTACAACAGGGAACTTGTGGAATTTGTACCAGATCTTCTGAAGAAATGTGAAAATTCCTAGCTCTTTCTTCATCCCAGTTAAACTGGGAATAATTGAAATGACCACTTCATCCTTTTCCACCTGTTTTACACTCATGGATCTTCAGTGAACAGAGGTATAAAAGCAACATAAAGCAGCACACTGGACAGTCATACTTTTTGGGAGTGACACAAATAGAAAACTGGGCATGGAATGAGACTACATCAGCTAGGAAGATCCGTTACGTACCCTTATGGCACCCAATTCCAAACCATCAGTGACTGCACTCTCTGAAGCATATCCAGCCCCCAAAGAAAACCCTGGGAGTTGCAGGTGACTTCTTAGTGCAAAAGTAAGTAGAATTGAGGCATTTATTGATAAAGCTAAAAGGGAAAAGTTGTGAAGACAAAAAAATTCTTCCTTCTTCTATGCCTTTTCTTGTATTCCATTGAGAGATGTGGCGCTCTGACACCAGATCAAAAGCATAGAAATTCTTYTGAATATCAGTCACTTTTATCATTTGCAGGTATTCTTTACTGAAGTGTCATATTTTATGTGCCTTTATGTTTAAAAGAATGTTTAAGCAAGATTTTAGCTCTGAGTAAAGTGCCTGTTCCCCTTATGATTAAAATATACTGTGGGCTAGAACTGGATATTTAAATAGGCTTGAGAGTATCTGAATGATTTTTTTTTCCAATCCACTTCATGCTGGTGCAAGCGAACTTCATYTGAAGATCAGAGTCTTAAAAGTATTCTTGCAGAATTCTTACTTTTTCATCCTGAAGTGTTTTAGGACTGATTATAATAAAAATTTGAATAAACATATGATTATAAACCGTACTCGCAAGAGGACATTGTACGGAACAAGAATAGGTAGGCTGATCAGATTGTACATGAACTGAGTTAGAACACCTCGAGCTGGTAATTGAGATATTTTCTACATATGACAAGTAAACAGAGTATTGTAGACACTGATGGGAGCAAAACATAATAGCATAACGGTAGTATAGAAATCTGTGGCTAACAATAGAGTTGAGTTTTCACCACTGGTTAAATATAATTAATCTTACTGTTTTGGACTAGACCACTTCCAGCAAACTGTGCTCCTGTTTGTGTATGGGAAGCCACTGGAGTTGCTTGGAATTTAAGGAGGGGAAAATGACAACAGAATTTGGCTGATCTTAAGCGTGCAGTAAAATTTTGGCCGTCAGATGGAACGTATTTAGAGGACTGTGCAGATGTGTTTTGGGAAGTTGGTGGCCTCTGTTAAAAGAGAAAGTTGGTGGCTTCTCCTAAAAGGGAAATAGTTCAAGTCAAAGCATGGGAACAAATTCAAGGCTTTACTGAAAGTTTCTGAACTGTAAATTAATGTCAGATAGGAAAGGCACAAAATCATAATCACAGGGAAGCATTGTGATTATTTTTTCTTGTGTAATTCAGTTGGAAACCATTGCTCAAGAAGTCTCTGATAAATGAAGTCTTGTTTTATTTACTATTACAATAAAACTTGCCTAACATCTGAGYCAAATTCCCCACAATGTCTTGGAACAGGCAGAAAAGTTGAGTGTCCCTCATAATTTAATGCGTGGCTAAAGATGAGTAACTACAGATGCGGGGAGAAATGTGGAAAAGTTCCACTTTCACGTCAAAACCCTTCATCCAGCAAAACAGGTAAGTATAAACTGTTTTGAACTGTTAAGAATATTTGTACTGTTAACTGTGGGACAATGCTTCYGTAGAAGTATATTGAAATCAATAAGAGTTAAGTGCCTAACCTGCTCAATCATTTCTGCAAGTCACACTAGATTTCTAGCTGAAGCTTAGGTTCCTTGCTGTCTTTCTGAATTTGTGAAGGCTGAGATTTGTCTTTTTTCTTATTATCTTTTTGTATGCAGAGAGGAACTGTAGTTTGCAGGTTTGCTTTTCTGTCCTTTGCTTTCGCAGAGGCACTGGACATTGCCTTCACAAAGGTGCAAGAAGACACTGAGGCCTTCACTGATGCCTAGCCTTTAAACAGTYAGTACTAGATGAGCAGAAGCATGTCCAGAGGTGTATCCAGAATTTTCTGCTCATCTCTAGGATTTCACATTATTTGGGTTTTGTTACCTATTTTTTTCCCCTGAGYTTGGCTGTTTCAAATATTCTCTTCCAGGTCTTCTGTATTATAGATCTATTACAGACCCACCCCCTAAAGACGAGATATAATCCTTTCACCTATCTTGTGTGGTTATTACTGCCTGCTGCAATGAATCAGCAGAGTTTTAGCAGCTTTAGATGGATATCTGTGTAATCTCATCATGGGCTGGTCAGCAGAATCTCTCTACTCATTGGTACAGTGATTCTTTCATATTCATGATGTGAACATTCAAAAGCTCAGATTTCACTAAAGTGAATGCCCTAGAGAGAAGATAGTAAACTTCAAGAAAGGCAAATATTAATCTTCAGTATTGAGATATTTACTGAAAATATATTTGAAATTGCATATCCGATTTTAAAATTTACAAGTTAAACCATATTTGGTTATTTACATTAGTTGGAGAGCACAGTCAATAAAATAGAACTTGTGTAGGGAAGTTTCAGTGAAAGTTAATTATAGATAATATYAGAATACAGAAAGAATACAGTACTGAATCTTAACTCCACAAAGTTAGTGAGAATTTTGTTATTGATTGTACAGTTCCAGATTGCATAAAAGAAGTTCTTGATTCACAAAGAGGAGATTTTCCTAATCCATAGGTCAGTTTCCTGTTATTAACTATTTGCTAAAGAAAATGAGTAAAATTCGAAATCAATATGTGAAGTTAGATTTCTTTGCAGATGATCCACGAATAGGAAATATAAAGATTAACAGAATGAATTAATTCCTTTGAATTATTTGTTCCATTCTACTCCTTTGCATGTAATTGCTGACAATAATAGCTAGTATCACTAACCATTCTGGCAGCTTAAAAACCTTATCCTGATTGAACTAACACAGCTCAGTCCAAATCTATACTCAAAAACAATTGCAGAGTTATAATGTGAGTCAAGAGACTTATGAATAAAAATACTAGATTTGTTATTTGTGAATAGAAGAACGATATCCAAAAGTCTGCCTTCTATTTAGGTAGACTATTAGTCTGTTCTATTAGTATGTTCTATTAGTCGTAAATATATAATGATGGTTTTCATGGTAGAAGATGGTTCTAAAAATATATATTTTGGATATGGAAAAAGTCTATATAAGTTTAAGGTTTAGYTGTTGCAAAATCAATAGAGTGGTGTAAAGGAGGACGGTATGTTAAACATTCCCTGTTTCTATTGCACATGATAAATTGTTCAAGGTGCTTATGGGTTTTGGGTTTTGATTTTGGTGAGTTTAAGACTTTCAAATGTGCCAGAATGCAAACCTTAGAGAACTCTGTCAAGAAGACAGACGCCATGTTACAAATGATTTTTTACTCTCTTGTGATGTGGAGAAATCTGAGCCCCACAGAATCACAGAATGGCTGGTATTAGAAAGGACCGCTGGAGACCGTCTAATCCAACATGCCCTCTCAGATCAGAGTTGGCTAGGRTAGGTTGCCCAAGGCCCTGTACAGTTGGATTTTGAATATTTCCGAGTGTGGAGACTCCACAGCCTCTCTGGGCAACCTGTTCAAGTGCTCTGTCACCCTCACAGTAAAGAAGCATTTTTTTGGTGTTCAAATAGAATTTCATGTGTTTCAGTTTGTGCCCATTTCCTCTTATCCTGTCACTGGGCACCACTGAAAATACTCTGGCCGCATYCTCTTTATACCCTCATGTCAGATATTTATAAACGCTGGTAACCCCCCGCCTCCGAGCCTTCTCTTCTCCAGGCTGAAACAATTCCAGTTCTCTCAGCCTCTCCTTGTATGTCTGATGCACCAGCCCTTAATTATCTTTATTATCTTCCCCTGGGTGCTCTCTGGTAAGTGCAAGATATTCACATTCTTGTACTGGGAATTCCAGAACTGGACACAGCACTCATGATGTGATCTCACCACGGCTGAAGAAGGATCATCTCCCTCGACCTGCTGGCAACACACATTTTAATGCAGCACAGGATACTGTTGGCCTTCTTTGTTGCTCAAATTTAACTTCTTATTTAACAGGGTCCCCAAGTCCTTCTCTGCAAAGCTGCTTTCCACCATGTCAGCCCCCAGTCTATACTGGTGCACAGGGTTATACCTCCCCAGCTGAAGGACTTTGCACTTCCCTTTATTGAACTTCCTGAGGGTTCCTCTCTGCTGATTTCTCTAGCTTGTTGAGGTCTCTCTGAATGGCAACATAGCCCTCTGGGGGTATCAAGCACTGCTCCCATTTTTTTTTTTTTTATCATTTTAAAATTTGCTCAGGATGCACTCTGTCCCATCATCTGGGTTATGAATGAAGTCATTCAGCAGTATGGACCCAGTATTGACCCTTGGGATACACTGCTAGTGACTAGCCTCCATCTGGACTTTATGCTGCTGATTCTACCTGCCCTCTGAGCCTGAAAATTCAGTCAGTTTTTAATCTAACTCCCTGACCACTTATCTAACCTGTACTTCATTACCTTGTCTGTAAGGATGTTATGGCACAGTGTCAAAAGCCTTACTAAGATCAAGATAAACAGCACCCACTAGTCTCACCTCTATCACCAAATCAGTCATCACTTCATAGACTCTCAGATTAGTTAAACACAATTGCACTTTTGCAAACRTGTTCTAATTACTCACAATCACCTTCTTGTCCATCGTGTCCCTGGAAGTTATTTCCGGTATTAGTTGCTCCATCTTTCCCTGCCATGCTAGTCTGCTTGACTGGCCTGTAGTTCCACGGATCCTCCTGCTTTCCCTTCTTGAAGATAGGGGTGACTTTTGCTTTCTTTGAGTCCTCAGGAACCTCTCTTGACCACCACGACCTTTCAAAGATAATCAAGMGTGGCYTTACAATGACATCAGCCAGATCYCTCAGCACCTGTGGGTGCATCCCATCAGGATTTGTCTATGTCCAGTTTGTGTAAGTGTTTCCTAACCTAATTCTTCTCCACCAAGTGTAAGTCTTGCTTTCTCCAGACTTCCCCTCTCATTTCAGGGGCTTCAGATTCCTGAAGGCCAGTCTTACCATTAATGACTGATGCAAAGAAGTCATTGGCTACCTTGGCCTCTTCCATGTCCTTTGTCACCAGGGCCCTTACCCCATTTGGCAGTGGGCCCACTTTTTCCCTAGTCTTCATTTTTGCTGTTTAAGCATTGTAGAAGCCTTTATTCTTGCCTTTCATGTCCCTTGCCAGATTCAGCTGCAAGTGGGCTTCAGCTCTCTTAACTCCATTTCTGCATGCTCAGACTGTGTCTCCATATTTCTCYTGTGTCACCTGTCCCTGCTTCCCTGTCTTGTACAATTCCTTTTTCTGTTTGAGAAGCTCCTTGTTCATCCATGAAGGTCTCCTGCTGCCTTTGCTTGATTTCCTACTCATGGAAATGGATCATTCTTGAACATCCTTGAATACTGGGCACTGTCTCAGATTCTTCTTTCCTTCATAGCAGTATCCCTTGGGATTCCTCTAAGCAGGTTGTTGAATGGGCTGGAGTCTTCTCTCCTGAAGTCTAGGGCATTTTGCCTTGGTCACTCCTGGCAAGATCCTGAACTCCACCATCTCATGATCATTGCAGTCAAGACTGCCCTTGACCTTCCCATCTCCAAACAGTCCATCTTTGATCCCTTTTGCATGTTTTCCAAAGGGAAGAAAATAGTTCATTTTTCATGCCCAATGTTGTTGCTGAACTTCATGGTAAGTTTAATAAAACCTCTAGTTTTTTTTAATTGGAATTTTTAATAGAGACCAGAATTAAATGAGCAAGGGAATGTAGTTTATATCTTCCAAGATAGAAGTAATTGTTCCATATCAGAGCTGAAATACTGTGGGAAGTGGGAGGAGAGCAGTGCCAACAGCTTTTCTGTACTCGTTCTGAGCATGTGATTACTGGTGATTGTATTCAGTATGATTGTGCCTACAAAACAAGCAAGGACTGGATGCTGTGAGTTGTGATTTCTGTAGATCTGAATCACTGCAGCCATATGCAGGGCTGAAGTCTGAATGTAACCTACAAGAGGATGAAAAGGGATGGCTGCTAAGAGCATGGCACCTCCCTGTTTTTTACCATGTTGGAGGAGAGTTATGAGAATGAACTTTGGAAAGTCAGAGCTAAACCCAAAAAACAAGGGAAAGAAAGACACTAAGGCAAAACTGAGTCGAAAGAATGTGAGTGAATAGAAAGAAGACATGCAAGATGGGGCAAACAGTCAATTGCTAGGGAAAGTTCTTACACATATGCAGTTACATCTCATAGAGCTTTATTTTCACATCTATAACAAACAAGAATAACCACTACTCAGACTAAGGAAGTAACTCATATCCTGTGGTGGAAGAATACTGCTCCAGGCATCAACTCCAGCAGAATTTACTTTTACTAGATTAATAAATAAAATTCACATTAGCTGCCAAATAAAAATCATTATCTCATAAGTTTCTATTATGCTTGCTCAGTTTCTAGTGTATGGAGTAGATATTACCAACTCATTTCACATAAACTGCCCAGCGGGTGGCAGATAATGTTTTTAGGCTGATACTAGGCAGAATCAACCCGCTCCATGAGGCAGTCACATCTCTCGACAGTGTATCAAGCCATTCCTGAAACCACATCTCAAAACCACAGCTGCCATTCAGCATCTTCCCTGCAAGACACTGTTGCTATTCTGAATTCATTTACAGTGGATGTGTCATCCTTCTGGCCTTCCTTGGGCAATTTAATCTGTAATAAAACAACATGCTGGAGATACTGCAGGGGTTTTATAATTTATTTTCTATTTTTTAGTTCTCCATGTTTATTTTATGTTGTATTTTAGTATCCCTACAATCCAGAGCAGTATGACTGAGAGACCAGAGGGCAGCCAAAAGAAATTTTTTCCCTCTTATGCATATTTTGATTCTTGCAGTTCAGACTCCAGTAAGAAGGGTATGTGTTTTCATTTTTTTTTAATCTTTCACCTGGAGAGGTGAGAGGTGGGTGCTGTTGTCTGTGATACCCCTTCCAAATACTTAGTAGTTTGCTATGTCATAGTTTATGTGATAAATATTGTAAAAAATATGTCCATTCTAGACAGTGAAAATTTCCTACGTATTTCCTCATTAATTTAAAATGGCTTCCTTACATATTGTTCCAACAAGCCAAGAAATAATGTTCAGCATGGAGGAAGGCATATTGTGGGCTCTCTGTGTGTCTCCCATTTCAGACGCTGAATAATGCCAAAGGGACCCACTTTTCTGCCTTTTATTCTTTTAGCCATATGTCAAACAGAAAACCAGCAAACTGTAGAGACTCTTAAAAATGATGATAATAATGGAAGATGCTAAAACATAAATGGATTGTGCTTTTGTAACTGAATTGGTATTGATTTTAGAGAATGTAAAATCTCATTGTGAGATAGCTATCTCTCTGTCTCTGGGCTAGATTCTGCCACTTTGCCTGCATGGAGCAGGGTCGGACCTTGCAAATGGCTCCACTATTTCCAGGGAGATGGCTTGCGCCATAGACTTCTACTTTGTGCAACCTTGTTTGCTGTAATTTGTCTCTCTGAATATCGGTCCTTCTCCCACTGTGGTCATTAGCAGACATCATACTGACATTAGTGATGTAGAGTAACCACTAACAATTACTGATAAAGATTTTATATTGACTGTTGGGCTGTAGCAATCATTTTTATGGCTATGGGAGGAGGTGTTGTGAAATATAAGCTACAGGCACAGCCTAACAAAGTCAGAACTCTGCTGAGCCCAAAGTATATTTCACAGGTAGTAGAAATATAACTTAAATATAATTTTAGTACTAAACAATAATATCATTATCATGACAATATTAATAATATTAATATTACTAATATATATATATAATAGTGTTGTAATAATATAATGACAGAGTCAATAATCTCTCATTTCTAAATAGTCTATTTCTTTCCTTTTGCCCTTGGATTGCTCCAGGGAGATTATGTACTACTTACTTTGTTTTCTTTTATATATGAGGAAAACATGTAAGAGAAAATATTTTTGCAGTATTTTGCTTGTATTCCTTGATATACAAAGAATTTTACAGAAAAAAAGTAATTCTTTCTTCAATGACAAGGCATAGCATATGATCACTATTTATTGTATAGGTATTGCAGTTTGTCTGTAGTGCTTGACTGTAGCAAATTATGGTGGCAGAGTTCCAGTTTGGATTTTGTAAGGCTTTATTATAAAAAAGGATAGGACAGAAAGAAATCAGAAAGAAATGGTTTTTTTCTAGTTTAACTTTTAAATGAACGTGTAAAAGAAATGTATGTAGTTGTAAATTATGTGTTTCTTTATATGGCTTTCTCTTACTGGGACATTCTCCTGTTAAAAGAGATTATTTTGCTGGATATGCTCTAGACATCGCTCAAGAACATTCATATTCTTTGAAAAAATATTTGTTTCCAGGTTATATTAACAGAAACAGTTTCTATGTGTTGTGTATATATCTGCATAATTATGGAACTCTGTTACAATTAATTCTACAGAGTATAGCTTTCATTTTCTTCTGTGGTGATATCAAATGGTTATCAAATTATGGGGAACAATATATAGTGATATCTTTATCTTGCAAAGACAAGGCGTCACATCTAATACATTACAAATCTAATAGGGTAGTATAGCATGACAGCAGTGAGTTCAGAGTGCATGCTCGGGTATGCTTTGGGGTACGTGTTGGAGTAAAACAGGAGACAGGAAGTTCAGAAAGCAGAAGACTCACAGTATTTATAAAACTAGAAGTACCAAAATGATGTTCTCCTCTCCTTTTGGGTGGTGTATTAGTGGAGTTCTGGTGGCCTAGAAGCTGTATTTTTTCAGACTTTCTTACTATTAAACCCTATGATATTAAAAATCAAGTTGCAAAAAGTTGACATTTGACTTAAACTTTCTTTTATTCATTTTCCTCCCCTATCTAGGCAGTCAGACACTAGCTGGTATTGACTGTACAAATATTGCTACACCTTACCTTCAGCTGTGATTGATTTTATGACACAGTGTCATAAACACTGAATGCATTCCAGGCTTCTTTTCTGTTTTAGATTGCAAGTAATTTAACAATAAAAATTCAGGACGTATGGGTGATTCAAGTTCAAGATACAGCTTGGCCCGTTTTCAGTAAGGCAGCACTTGTGATTATTTTGAACTTTTGTCTCTGGCGGGTTCCAGGAATTGTCATAGGCTCGGACGGATTCAGCTCCTGGGATGTTATTAATGAGGCAAAGCCAGAAGAATCAATTGTATTATTATTAACAGATACGAATGGAGTAACTCATGAGTCAAGTGTTTGTGAGGATAAGAGAATCCTAAGTGACTGAATGCTTGAAGAGTTTGCTTTGCATTGACTCGGTACAGTGGCAGCCAGGAGTTCTTGAATTCAAGAGCCACCTTATGAAGTTGAATATGATAGACACCTCTGAAATAAGCCATTTTGACACAGTATAAGTAGGTTATTAAAAGTGAAAATATTTCTAATTTCTCAGACAGTCTTATCTCAGAGATATCTTGTTATTCAATAAATATTTTTCCCTTGCAGAAAACTTTGTATCGTACTTTTCCAGCCAAAGCATTCAGCATTAGCAAATCAGCAAAATTAGGGAAAGGCATCCCAAATGAGGCTTGTAACAGTATATAACAAATGAAAGACTGTGTGCATGAAGGCATGTCAGCACTGAGCAATGGCACAAAGGGAGCAATTCTAAGGAGTTAATGTTAGCACATTGAAAGGCATATGTGCTAGCACTCCATAGCAGAGTCCAACTCCACTGCAAATGCATTGTTCTCCCTTACCAGAAAAGAAACTTCATCACTGCTGAGAGGTTCATAGGTCCATAAAAGTCAGAAATTCCACTGTTTTATCAGATAGGACCAAATGATAGAAGTTTATTTAGGGAAGAAGTAAAATCCTCAGTCCAATCTTTTGTCCACATATCAGGTCAGGATTGTTCTTTCTGCCCTCTCAGACATGGAAGCTTACTCTGTTCCTCATGACATAATGACTCCTGGAACAGGTCCCTCAACAGCTTCCCACTGCCAAGTAGTGTAATAGGCATAGTTGGGAGAGTATATGGGATCTGGATGTATGGCTGGGGCACTATCCAGCCTCTTATGGGATGATTCCTCCAGGCATCACTTAGGGCTTTTACTGCTTGCAGGCTTTATCTCTTGCAGCACCCAGATACATAGCTTGGTTCTGGTAAAGCGGGTAGAGACTTTCAGTTTAACAACTTTTAGTAGTTAAAGCTCTGTGTCTGTCAAAAGCAGCCACATTAAAAAGTTCCACTGTGGACCATACAGAGATGCTCTGTGGGCTGCAAACAGGCACATGAGCTGCACTTTTGGAACCCACTGCTCTGAAAAGGTCTTTTCTGCCAAAAGATGTTGCAGTCCAGAAAACTCATATGTAAGTAATCCCAGTATCTGAGGCCAGTTATAAACAACAGACTGTTTCTGGAAGTCTTTTTTTGGTATATACTTTCCCATTCTGTGATCTTGGCCTCTTTCCCTCCTCCTTGATTTGTCACTTGAGAAACCACATAAAATGAAGAATGCAGCACATTCAAAGGAAAGTTCCTGGAGACAAAATGTTGCAGCTGTTCTGCCTCTGTGGGCTCTTAAATCAGAGTCACAGTTTGTGTGATGAGAATTAAAGGCCTTAAAATAGTTGCTGTTGGCATTTGTGGGAGAGGGCACCACCACTTAGGAGGGTGTATGATACCCTTGAGAACTGAAAGCACTGCAAATTTTGTCCATATGAACAAACATGGTACATATAGGTGGCTTGAGGTCACCGACCTGGTGACTGTTCTTAGGGCAATTAGACATTAACTTAATGAACACTTTTGGCCTTTAAAAGAATCAATATCCTGTCCAATTTCACTGCTAAAAGGTACCCTACCCTAACAGGTAAACTCATGTTATCAGCCTGTGGTTCACTATCTTTTTTCCTGAAACAGCACTTTCCATAGCACAAAATGTAAATCGTTAAGTGGTCCTCTTGGAAACTGATACCTTGGTCTAACTTTTACATACTATACTTCCTATCAAAATACTGAGATTTTTTTTTCCTCCCATATTTACTAATTGGTCACTGCAGCTGGATATGGTTTGGAAGAATGGAAAGTGCGAGGGAAATTGTTTTTTGTAAAGCTGCTGTCGTGAGCTTGGAGGAAAATGGTCATGGTTCTAACTGTGTTTAAGGAATGAAATGTTGACATACTTTTTATTCATTTGGATGCTGCAATATGTAAGACAAAATTGGGATGCAGGTTAACCTGTGGCTAACAGATAAGTGATAGTTGACTGAAAGATGGTAAAGAGGGACCACAGATTCGCAGCCGTTCTGTTACTGTTGCCTGGTGAGACACGTCTAGCGTATGTGACACACAAATAGCTCTTCTTTATTCATCCTTTGCTCCAGCCARCCCCAAAAGGGATCATGCTTGCGAAAGTGAAGGCAGAACCTGCCCCTCTAGCTATGGTTTCAAAGGTGAATGTTAGGGCAGTTTGGACAACATAAGCCCTTAAGAATGAGAGGTAATAGGTCATGCACAGTCTTAATTCAAATCAAACTTTATTTATTAGAAATATGTGGTGGGAAAAGGAAACGATCAGATATGGGACCAAGTTGTAGAATTCAAATCTGGCTCTAGATGACCAGGTAGGTCAACATTCAGGCCATTTGGATTCAAATTCTGAGAAAAACAATCTTATGTAATTTGTTCTTCAAATAAAATTTACAGAGACGCCTCGCTCCGCACTTCTTTCCCCTGCCCTGCAGTCAGATTGCAAACAGAGGCATCAGTCCCAGAACTACCATCTACATTTGAGAATGTCTTTTTTTGCGTCTCATCCTTCCGCAGAGGGGAGGTAAAAGCTGGCCTGTTCTGGGAGCGGAGCAGGCAAACATCTTTAGATCCTTTTGGGAAAATGAATCTGCCTGTAGGGCTATACCTTGAAAACAGCATCTGGATTTTATATCAAATGTGAGCTGCATAGGAAATGTTTTTGTTCTTTGTGTACTATCCTTCTCATGCTTTGCACAGAAACAAACCTTTTACACAGGTTTGGAACAAGAAGGAAATGGGCCCAGTTTTTGGCATATTGGAAAAGGCTTGTCAGTTGGCATCAGTTAAGTTTAAATATCAATCCTCTTTCAATGGTCAGAGCAAGACGTGAGTGCAGTTTGCAGCTAAGAACCTATTGTTTTGGCTTCTTCCATTTTGTTTTCTTCTGCTTGCTTTTTTAGCTGTTTATGGTCATTTTAATTAATTGGACACAACTGGCTTATTTAGAACTGAAACTATTATGTCTCTACTGCTGCTGAGTTGACATCCACTTCTCCATCAGGAAATGATTTCTTAGAAGCAATCTCAAGATTGTATTACAGCTCTCATCTAGGCTAGAACTGCTGTTCACTGTGGAGGCAAGTGTAAACAGTGAAAACTTGTAGCCTGGAATAATCCAGCTCAACATAGACAACCTAAGCCTACGTTATAATCAGCATGCTGGGATTTAGCTCTTTGCTAAAGAATGCTGCTTTTCTCACTTGGGATGCAAAAGTGCTTATTAAYCTAATTAAAATTCTTATTTTATAGAAGAACTAGACTTGAGCTCACTTGGTCATTTAGTCTAATCTTTTTCTTTTTTCTCTCAAGTGTAGAAGGATCTACTCTAAGATTTAAGAATGAGATTGACCATAACAATCTGACAATGTAATCAGTAAATCAATTTGTGAAATGTTTTTGCAAGACTTTTTGTTTATCTTGACAAGGCTTAATTTTCTAACTTGAGAAATCAGCACTCTTTTAGAGCTCTTTGCTGAAATACTGTTGTTGACCCCGCTGGTTTCTACTGAACTGGCTTCCCAGCACACGGTGCCTTGCTCTAGCTAGCAAAGTTATATTTGCCTTTTAGTCAGCGAAAAAGGCAAAGTTTCAGCCTGTCTCTAATTCCCAAACACTTGCAAAAAAAGCCAGCCAAACGGCAACATGCACAAAAAACCCCCCAATCCAGCATAAAAAAGGCACTGGATGCAAATACTAACAGGGCAGAAAGTGATAGTCTTCTGCAGCTCAGTTTTCTTCTTCCTTTTGCACTTTTTTTTAAGTGTTTCCTTTTCTTTCCTCAGCTCATTGGCAACTGGCTGAAAAGGACACCTCAGAAAGGTCAGATGATATGGACTGAAGACAGCCTTAGTTGATGAGGATTTACAGTTAGGAACAGATAGAAAGATATATAAAATGGCATGAAACTCATTCTGAACTGATTGTGATTTATATTTGAAAGGGTCGTAATGACATTGCTTCTTTGCACTTAGAGTTAAGTATTTCATCTTAAGATCGCAAAGGGTTTTATGGAATGAATTAAATAATGGTGTAATCTCCTCCTTTACCTTTAATAGATTGTGACAACTGAGTTAGGGGTGACCGTTAATAGAATCCMCTAGGTCACCTCCAGTTCAGACTGACGTGCTGGCTACAGCAAGTGACTTGGTGTCAGTGGGACCTCCCCAAACTAGCTGTGTAGGCCAGAAGATGATAGATGCCTCTATAACCTGATCTGATAGAAAACCCTATGCAGGAGGAAGTGTAAAAACTACTGTCACAACAAGACCCATAGCTGGGCAAGTCGTTGTGCCAGAATTTAGATATCTAAAACATAAATGGCTACGTAGGTTTGAAATATTGATTAGCAGCCTAGACTTCCCTTATGTTCAAGGCATAGAACAGGCATTTCTGTTATACGGTTCATCTGACCTGCTTTACATGTTCCTCTTAGTACCATTAACTAAAGAGGTCACATAGCTGTCTAAAGTTAGAGGAGATTACTCCTCCAAAAAGCAAGAGCTTTGTGTAATTTAAGGCTAGAYTGAGAAGAGAACTAAATTCAAGTCTTTTGATTATTCCTTGATGAGGAGTCTAGTAAAAAGAGCATACTAAAATAATTAAGATTTTAATGGAAGTTTCCCTAGTTACTCTGGTTTGTGCTGGGCTATAGGTGGTCTTTATGCAATGGGCAGACTGTGAGTTATCCCAAACAAATAGATCCTACAGAGAGCAAAGTGGGTAAATAATGTCTTTATGTCTAATGCTTGCATCACAGCAGATAAATATTTAGGTCCGTGAAGACTCATGATGCCATGTGCAGAAGCACATTTATCAAAGTCTCTTAGGAACTACATCGTCCAAAACATAGCTGCCTATGGAGTTAGCTGGCTGGTGAAATGTGGCTTTTCTGGTTGCTTTGTGGACACAGGAACAAGTGTATCTGTAGGTGGAGTTGTGCTGTTTCAAGTGAGTATTTTACAGGCAATGATTAAGCTGTGGTATGGTCACTCCTGATCTTGGCAACTTTAAACTTTATAAACTTCTATAGGATAAGAAATGCAACAGCCCTCTAGTTTTGACCAAAATTTAGACACTGTTTAGAAGACCGAAAGGCTTCAATTTAACTTGCTTTGTCCTTTTTCATTTTTCACACACCTGTCTACTGTTTAGTTTTTTTCTGAAAGAAATGTTAAAATATTCTAAGAGCTTTATTTACAAACTAACTCATACAAGGATAGATCTGGAAGATGATGTGTGTGACATTCAAGCAAGATTCTCAGCCTGATTAATGTAAAGTGCTTCATTATTTCTTACTCTTTCTGTATTACAGTGGCATCTGGAGATGATAACTCCATCAAGGAAAGCGTTATACAGACATGTCCCCTTTCCTACCAAGAGGCTGCCTTAATGCTCAGATTAGAGACGGTGTTCTCCCTTTCCCTTAGTCCAAAATTCTTTAACTTTCATTTCCTTACTACTCTGAGAGTGAAAACAAGCTATCTTGGCCAGAACTTGCCGACCTTGGCCTCATGATCTTCTAACCTTCTTCTGTTGAGTCAACCTGTGGAAGATTTTTCTTGCTATCACATTAATATTGTGGGGTTTTTCATAACTTGCATAGCTTAAATTGCTAACAAGGAAGCAATAGGAAGAGGTACATGTGAGACCTCCAGAGCTGGAGAACTGGGAGTTTGGAGAACTAGAGCTAGACAGGGTAGAGGCAAGATAGTTGCACTTTGTGCAGCTCACACTGCTGCTACCTGGGGCATCCTATCTTTAGAAGAGTGATCAGTTCATTGGTTAACAAATTGAATCACAAAAGGGATCCAAAGGAACGTGTATCAGAAAGTGCATTATGTGCATAATATTTTTCTGGGTCATTCTGAATGACATACTTTCACGTAAAACCCTTCCTCTTTGATTTTTCATAAATATTTCTGCTACAGCCCTCTGTTTTCATACCGTTAGTGGTTTCATCTAACATTGTATGACTTTTAGTATTTTAGTAATGTACTGAGAATTTGGGTTCTTTCTTTCTTTCTTTTCTTTCTTTTTTTCTTTCTTTTAGAGCTTCAGTATTATTATTATTATTATTCTCTTGTTCTCACTGTTCCATTTCAGCTGTAAATTGCATTCTGTATCATTTCTAATAGTGGRCTGAGGTGTTCTTGTCCCTCTTTTCCCCATCATAAGTCTGGTTACTTTTGATTAACTTAATACCTTTGTTACTAGAAATGGTTTATTGGTTTCTTATGCGTTCTGTTATGTTTTATTGGCCTTATTGTCTGTCGCACTATTTTAACAAGTTTGGCACGGTGCCTTCCCAATGGATTTCCTGCAGCTCCTACGTAAACAAGATTTTCATCAGTTAGAAAGAAGGTTTGCTTGCTGGTTTGTTTGTTGGTTTCATTACGTTTGGCCTGATGAGTTCTTCCCTGCTGCTCGACTGGCACATTACAATGAAGTCTTTATCRCTTTTCTCTAGTCTGATTGTCTGTCTGGTTGTCTTCTACTTCTGGAGCTTCAAGTATTTTCTAAATGTTATTCTTAAAGTTCTTCCTTTAGTTTCTCACATGCATACCGACTGATTTTCCCAAGGGTACACTGAATTTTAAGTTCTCTGGCCACACGTATGTATATATTACAAAAACATTGTGGTGTGAAAGGCAATGCAATTGGTTGTGATGCAGTGACTTTAGAAGTTTCACTGCTCTGCTACTGCTGCTGGCCAAAAATTCTGCTCTGAGCTGAACTTTGAAATATCCTATCTTTGCCTAAGGTATGGTTAAAAGATGGATTTTTGTAGTGACCTTTCTTCTTTTTCATGTAAGTTTTGCACTCCGCACTCCTCATTTCAGTGTCTAAACATCTCACATTAATTTGTCCATATAGAGCTCCTATGAGGTGGGGTTGTAGTTCAAGAGTATAAATAACTTCAGTGAGCTTCAACAAGCAGTTTGTGAGAGGGCAGGGTCAAAATTTAACTAACAGYGCTTCCATTAGGTCCAGTTGATTGGGACTCATTTCCTTCTGGAGGTTTGTCTTACCTACTTTTCAGGAACTTGATACTGAACTTCATGTTTTGCACTCCCATAGCTTTCCATTTAAAGATGTCCTTCAGATGAGTGTTACATACTAAACTTGTGAATTTGCTTTGCTATTATGGTATAGAAACATCATGATGACAGTTGTATTATATTCTGTTTTTCAGAAAAGTTTTAGGATTGTCTTTTGCCTCCTCCAAAACTGTGAATGTTTTTAGGTCTGCCCTCTTAGCTAAAAGAGGAAATAATCTTTAGAAAGAAGTATTTTCTCAAAAATTTAGTCAGTGAAGTTAAATGAGTATTAATAAAAAAATGAAAACTTTAGGACAGTCTGACAAAAAAAAAGAACAATAATGTTAAGAAACAAAAGATTTGTATTCTGTTCTCATCTCTGCCTCTAATTTGTTTCTAGATTGTAATTTATACTATTACATCACCAGTGTTTGGCTTCCTTGTCTAAGATACATGATAGCCCCCTTTATAAAACTTACTTGATAGAAGACTTTACTTACAGAGTTATGTTACTAAAGAGAATGTGGTAGACTGATTTGTACCCAAAGCATTCATATGGGAGCTATTTATACTACTAATGACAAGTAGGAGATAAACATTATATGCGGTCTAGACTACTACTTTATTTCTTTCCTTTGATTTTATTCTATTCTCAAAGTCTTGATACAGAATCAGTACTCTGCCCAGATTCCTGTAACAAGTAAAAAAGAACAACAGGTTCTAAACCTTTTATGATGCATTATTCACTAAATGCATTTTAAACAAAAGCACTATATATTCAGTCTGTTCTTATTGCATTGGGATTTTCCACGCTTGCCTTAATATTTTGCTTTATGCCAGCAATTGCACATTGCTAGCCATAATACATTTTTAATAATAAAAAAATGTTATAAAGGCACAAGGAATAATATAGCAGAAGGCTGTAGGATAATGACATTAATGTACTATGCTTTTCATATGGTTCATCGGAATTGCCATGTTTAATCATAACCATACATCTCCAAAGCCCTATTTAGTTTGAAACAATTCAGTGTTGCAAATGCAGGCAAGAAAGTTCCTTGACCTGAAAGTCTGCCAGTTTAGAGAATGGAAAAACAGACCTAGCAAGCATAAGTATATTGAAATGTTTTAGAATAAAATAAGTAAATTCTATTAAGCTCACTAGTCCAGATTCAATCAGTTAGATTGGATGCTTTGTACGAGATAGGTGCAAAGAATAGCCTTTTGAGAGTAAATTTTAGTGATTTATTGAAATTATCCTCATTCAGTGAGAATGGTGAAAATTTTTATGTAGCCAGATCTGGGCATTGCAAGGAGATCTTTTGTGCTTTGACATTTGTGGTTGTCACTGTGTATGTATGCTATATTAAAAAAAAAAAGAACTGACATTGTACAACAAGGACTTTACATTCTCACTTACATAGATTTTAAACATTCATTTTGGTTCAGACATTTAACCTGCTTTAATAAAAATCATAGCCCRCAGTCATGGATATCTTTACTTCATACATTTTTTTTTTTTTTAATATGTATCCCTGCATGGTAAAGAACACATAACATAACTTGAGCTGTCTAACTGTCTCAGTTCACGGCTCAAAATCTGACTACTGTTTAGCATGAGCTAAACTTCTTCACTAGTTGAAGACTTTCTCACAGCTTGGATGAGGCAGTGCTTGGCAATGCCTTTGAAGCATATAAAGTAAAACACTTGTAAATGATCTCTCATAAGTTGGATACTCTTGTTTAAATTTGGGGRGAGAAAAATGGCTTTCTATTGCATTTACCTCCAACAAAGGCTAACAATGTAAATATCAAAAGGTCAGTTTAATTCTTATATGCTTTAGTTACCCGTTTATGTATCCTCATTTAYCACTTCACTTTAATTTTTAAAGTTTTCATTGCATATTGATAATGTGCTTGAAATTTAGCTTATCATGAAATGCATAAACTGTATTATTAATATCCCATTATTTTATGGTTATATAAGAGCACATTTGATCTGTCACTTTAAATCAGACCATAAGTCAAAGCAAAAACCTTAATAGGCTACCTAGATCTGTATCTGCACTGAATTAAGCAGTATTTTGGCAATCTCTTCTGCTAAATGTAGTGAGATAGCTAGTTAGTGCGATATGCCCAAGCAAATATATCGTGTTGCAATCACAGAGACAATTCCCTGTGGCAAATGCACTAGCAGCTGAATTGGTTCTTCTTGATACACTGATTCAGCATGTTCTTAATGCTGAGGAAGGAAAACTGTGTTAAAGGGGCTCATAATGTGAATTCTAGGAATTAGGTTGATATCCCTTCCACCAGCTAAGATTCTCATGTTCTTATGATTTTTTTTTTCTTCCTGTCCTGTTAAAATGACTCTGGTATATATCTAATTGAAATTACCTCTAAACCTTATGCTATTTGTGAAAAGACTTGGTATCCATAAAGATTTCCACATATTTGATACAGGATTAAAGAAATAGGTCTCTGGGAAGAGGCTCTGACCCTTTGGTTCATAAGGTCACCCGCGATCCATTAGCCAGCCTTGGTGTCTTTGGGACAACCTGGCACTTTTCCAAATGCCTCACTGTCACCACTTACATCTAGAAATTAGCTACAACACACGTGCTGAGAAATTTAGCATACTTACTGCAATGTGGGTAGTACATGATGTGCTCATGTGAACCACAGCCAAGTGCGACTCATTGGTCACATAGCACAAAATCACTCCAGACTCTGCATGTCCAGGACTTTGGAGTCAAGAGCCTCCAAAATCCTGTAGATACTCCTACTTTTTATTTCAAGTATTTGATTTATATGTTCATTTTGATGGCATTTTCTRAGCAAAAATAATACTGTTTATGAAAAGATATGATATAGATGAAATGACTGAGTTATTAATACCTTAATGTAGCTAGAAATGTTTTGTCTAACCTGTCTCTGTACTTTGCTGAGGAGAAACATCGTTCTAGATGGTCAAATATGCTTAGACTGGAAATGACTAAGAACTTTTTGTTTCCTCAAGTAAGCGTTCATTAAAGAATGTAAACTTTTTTGTAGATGAGGTAGATTCAACCACAGCAATATTTCTTCAGGCACTACTGGATACAACAAAATAAATATAGAGAAAAAAGCACTGCTGGTCTTTTATGTACTTCTAAAAAAAGGCTATCTTTAGTAGGGTATTGGCATCATAGTTTCCATCTTCTTTAGTTACTGCTTGTGAGTGTCAAAAATAATTCTAAGTAGTGAAAGGTGAAGATGGAAGAGAAGGAAAGTGCTTTGCATAAACATAAGTCAGTGAGATAATAGGATTAAGAGAACTAACTAAATCCTTTCTTCTTCACAGACACAATGTTTTTCTGACATTTCATATATCATTTCCAACTGACTCTTAGAGAAACATTTGTATACGGTGTATGCTCCTTTACTTCACTTGATGTTTAAAAATGTGTTCAATAAACATTTTAAGCTTTATTTGAGAAATGTAGTATARTTCTTAGGATAATATTGGAAAACAACAAGATGACAATTTTAAATCCCTAAAGAGTAGAAGTTACTGAAGACATCTCTATCCCTCTGGGAATAAAGAAATAGGTTTTACTTTAAATTAAAACTTGAATATTGCTGAAACTGAAGATTATATTTCAAGAATTACTAATATTGGAGAGAAAATGGTGATCTGATACTTAAAACAGGCATATGTGACATGAAGAAAGGAATTACAGATAGAGCAAAAAGTGATTTAATGTTGTGTTTCTAATTCTTTTGACCTGTGATTTCACCCAACACTACCTCAGATCTTCCAAACATGATTACCRTTTCATTCATGCTGTCAAATTATGAGGAGATTAGCAAGGCAGGAAAAAACCATCATCCAACTGCGCCCTGTTAGAATGGGAAATAGAAACAGCCAGGTGCTTATACTTTTTGTCTCATCTTAAGCTGTTGGCTTTGGACTTAAAGATTTTTTTTTTTCTTTTCTGTAGTATAAGTTCATACTTTCTCTCTTTTCAGGCATCCTGAACTTTATTTATGGTGAAAATATTCATTTATACTATCTTCAGTGAAACAGGCTCAACTAATGCATTTCTTAATTTTCTCTAAGGATAGTAATGCCATCATTTTAAGTGCCTTTGAAGGTGTATTTAAAAGTAGGAGTCTCTTTTCCTGAGCTGAAGAACCCTTTGGCTGTTCTTTCTGCATGACAACACATTCTTTACTTTATTTCCATTTTCTCTTATATTGACATCTCTGTGTCCTCCTTCGTGGCAGCAGTCAGCYGTAATGCCAGCACTTGCCTTTCTCCACAACAAATACTTTCTTTTTCACCTGTGCTAAAGTTTAGATCTGCTCCTTCACTTCCTTACCACTTCAGTCAGGGCTTCTYCATATTCCTGTCTTCTACTGGTGAGCTTGTGCAGAAAGCTTAATTAAAATTACAATAATAATAAAAACAATAAAGGAAAACAGAACATAACTCCCTCATAATTCACATTTGTTTTAGCTCTAGTTTAAAAATAGGACCTTGTCCGTCTTCGTGGAAGTTACGTCTCTGTTTCCTCCCGTAGACTGGGCAGGACTGGAGAATGTACATGCAGCTGCTTCCCTTTCCCAAAGCATCCCTAAAATATTCATTTCAGTGAGAATTTTTGTTTTTCATTTCAGCTGGCAAAGTAAGCATTTTTAAGCTCTGGGATTTCCTGCATTTGTGCCCAGTCTACCCACCCACCTACAAAATGACATCAGCTCTGCAATTCTACAGCCTGGAGKGACAGAGGGGAGGCACAGTTACAGGAATTAGCTGGAGCACCAGCACTCAAGCCTCACAGCGAAGGGATGCTGTTCCAGGCAATCTGTAGCCAAGAAAAACAGAGTGCTTGTTCTTTACCTTGCTAGCGTTATTGTGCAGTGCTCGAAAGGTACCAAGTGAATTTTAATCTGACTAGAGATTTCCAGCGGATGATCTCCCCTGCTCCCTCCAAAATGCTGGTTCATCCCGTGCTAACTGTGMTCCTGACTTTCCAGGAGACAGAATTGAGAATGTGCTGCAGCTGAGCTGGGGCTATATGGTGCCATGTGAGACATGCCCTGTATTTGTCCACGGGACTTTGCACTGAGGTAGCACCTTTCATGTATGGTTGGATCTGGAATACAATGCTTCCCTGTCATGCAGGCCATGGTATTTAATTAACAATATTTCCATTAGTGTAAATATGAATGAAATCCTATGGTTTTGAGCTTTCTGTTTGATTTCAGCATCTAAGAAAATGTAAGCTCTCACACCTGTTAGTGGGAGCAGATATCAGGATATGCCCTTTTACATGGGCATTTGCAGGATTTCTCTGCTTTGCTYGGAAGACTATTTTTCATAAAGTTGTTAGGACCCAACTCATTTTTCTAATCTTGACTTCTATTCAAAGTTAGTTGAAATCAGTCAATAGGTTCAAAATTTGCTGAAGGATGACAAATATGCAGGTACAAACAAGCAGCAGTAGCACGAGTGGAGACCAGACAAAAAATCTATCAAGAAAACCTGTGCAAATCAGATACTGTTAMAGTTTTATAATGGTAAAGATTTGAATGGGGAGAGGAATAAAGCTGCTAGCCCAYGGATAAATCGAAAATCCACTTTTARCTGGCACATAGTGCAACAGACTAGATTCAGCATCCTTAAGAGGATGCAATGTCTTGTAGAGAACCTGACATGTTCCTTTCCTATGAAATAGCATTTTTTTAAAATCACTGTTTTGCTCCTGGTAGGACCCTTGCTATCAATCCGGTTAATTTAATTTATCTATGCCTCAGATAATGTGTTAGAAGATAAGTAAATTAATGTATTTTTAGCTGAGCATATAAATCTTGCCTAAGACTGGGATATTTAAAACTTTTTAAAGGCATGTAAATGCCTTTTTTCTTTTTTCTTTTTTTTTTTTTTTTNTTTTTTTTTTTTTTTGAGGTGCTTTGTAAACATTAGGGTATATATTTGACATGGAAGCATTTACATCTTTTTCCTAACACAATGAAAATCAATTGTTCCTGTATGTGTTTTTCTTGTTTTAAATTTTTACAAATTCTGTTAGGAATAACCTAGTAATTCTAATGACCCTCAGCCTATCATATGCTCTATACACAAACTGCATGTGTAGAGAATATGAACAAATGTACATTAACAGCAAAGACAGTTTTCTTAAGCCTATATAGTATGTAYGTATTATGCATATATTATGTACAATAAATTGAGCTGACATTCCCCAGACAAAACTTACTACTCACTTGTGACAAAGCAGTGACTGTAGTACCAGATTCAGTGCTGAATCATTACAAGAATGACTCAGTGTCCAATGCCAATTTTCATTTGTAAAGAGCCCTCAGAACCTTCTCCCTTACTTGGAATCTCCACTTGTTTTGGCATAACTGCTTCTAGTGCTTTTTTGTCTTCTTTTCCTCCCTACTCTTGACTTAATTAAAAGTTTCTTCTGCCTTTTTTGCACCAGGGGAACAGCTTGTATGCAAATGTTGGGTACTTTTTTTCTTCTTTTTTTTGCTGTTTTTTTCTGCTCTCACCCCATCTGTTTTAAAATCCAGACCAGAATGACCATGTGGCCCCAGGGCCACGCCGCATTGTCCCCTTGCCTTCAGATCTAAAGTGCTAACACTCTATGCTATTTCAACAAGCGTCATGTCAGGGCAAATAAGAATTAAAATACACAGACATCTCCATGATTAAATTATGCATATAAACTTAAAAAGCCATTATTACAAATCTGCTTTTGCCATATGCATAGTAACTGAAAAATTGTCTTGGGGCTTGGCTACAGGACTAAAAGCTGCTTTTCCTTCCTGTATTTTTAAGATAGGCTGTTTTTCAACAAAAATGTTAGTTGAGCCGGTGTTTTCAAAAATGGATCTGTCTATCTAGTATTCAGTTGTCCACTGTGGGCCGGCAGTGCTCTCTAGCTCTGAAACGTGAGGCCCAACTCAACACAAATTAAAGCACAAAAAATAACGGTCACAGCTGAAGTATTGGCGTTCAGCCTTCTGGGGCTCAGAGTTCAAATTCCCAAAGGTAAAAACATGAATAACAATGCTTCTGTATGTCAAATATATATGAGACTATTCATTAATTTTGCAGCTGGTTTTGAAATATCCATAACATTGCCAGCTCATGGGGACTTGTCAGAGCCCTTTGAGAAGTCACCACAAATTTCACAGTATTTGTTTCTGCCATCTTAGCAAAAAGCATGTCAGAGATCAAAGGCTGGAAAACAGCTCCCAAGACTGGAAGCAGCACAAAAGGCCCAAATGTGCTATTTTTTTTTTTAGACAGTTGGGATCTGAGGGAAACAGTGTGTGTAGTATTTCTGGTGTTAGGAGCAGGCCTCGCATGACATGGAATTGCGTAATGAAACTTTAGTTAGCTATTATGAATAACATGGTGAATTTTAACTCTTCTTTGTAATTCTCGGATTCCCCAGAATGACTTATAATTTTCTTAAATATATTTATTGTTCAGAGATACTAATTACTTCTAAGAACTATTATTTACAGATTAAATAAGACATGAATGAAAGGTAATATTTAAAATTGCTCTGTGCTCCTCAGTCATCAATGGAGTGTGCGTTTATTCTTATTTCTCCGAATGAATAAACATAACTGTTTATAACTTTTTCCCTTCTATTTCTTCCAGAGGGCTCACATATGAAATACACACTTATATCTTCCCTCTGATGTGCTCCTTCACTGGCCTCAAGGACTAAGGAATTTGGGGAATAAGGTCATCCTGTGTCTTGCACCAAGCAAAATAGTACCAGACAGATAAGGCTTACCAGGCACAAAGCTTCTGGAGACAAGGTAAGCTTCTGTTCTGCAAGGTGCCTTAACAACTTGGGTAGCTCGCTCATACTTTTCTCCTGTATGGGATTTTGGAAATGTTACCTACTTGCGGTGTGAAGCATGGTCTTGTAGTAAACCCACTGTGCTATATAATCTACTGTTATATATTTATATCATTAACTGCAATTTCTTGCAAAAATGCTTATCTTTACCAGTGATACCAATATGCTTAAAAAGTATAGGCTCTTAAAAAAAAAAAGTTTTCTAGAGAAGAGAAGGGATTAAATTGCTTTAACTGAAAAGTACTCCGTCCCTCTGATAACATTTCTGAAACCTGTTGAATTAGGGTTTAAGTTCTACAGTTTTTACATTTACGTTTTGTATGAAATCAAAGCAATTTTCAGAAGTAATACCAGGAAAAAAAAAAAAGTTTTCTCTCTCCTTCTCACTCTTCATTATACAATGATTTTGTTGTTAAATGGCTGTATCTTCAGGAGCACTCCTGAAATTATTTTTGAAATATTATTCTCTGTAAATACTGCACTTGTCATCACAAGATCTTGTCTCTGAAAAAACTCATGCAAAAAGAAACTCATTCAAATACTAAGAGGGGAGAAAATTCAAAAAGGGTTGGGTACAATCATTGTATCCATTGTGCAATCACTGCTAATATGAATTCAACTTAAAATTCAAATGAACACTTGCAGAAATGTTCAACCATCTCACACATTTTATATAAATATATGAGATACATGTTATTTATATACATGATGTAAATAGCATCAGTTTCTTGGCTCTTTTAAAATGGCTTGAAGAAATGAAGTAATCGCTTCAGTTGATGAGGCTTCACAACGTGTAATTTACTATGGGTCCCATCACTTTTGAATGTTTGAGATTATATTTGATGCATTATTGAAAATGTAGCTCTTTCATTTGAGATTATTCTCAACTCTCAAACAATGAGAACAGCTACAATAAGAGAGAGAGGTGGAAGAAGAGAGGGAACAAAAGTCTAACAAAATAGCCAGCTAATAAACACCCTGGAAAAGGAATATCTGGACAGGCAGGAACTGTCCTTTCTTACTATGTTTTGCTTCCCTATGCTTTGAATACTTTGTTTTTTGTCTCCTGCTCTCTGTTCCTAGAGTTGTGTAGGCTTTTCTATATTTTGTATTGCTGCTGAACTTCTGAAGTTTGTGTGTTGGAGAGTAATAATAGCCCTCCCTCTCCCCATTTCTGCCCAAGCGCAGTATCCATGGTGCAGGTATCCCCTAAATATCCGCTATGAATATGAATTCTGGGGGATAGGGAGAGGGAGGCTTCACACAGGGAGGATGAAGGTGAGCCTTTTCCTTCCTGAGCGATTTGGGAGGGTTGACTTGCTGGGGTTTCCTGAGCTGTCCCCAGCAGGAGCCAGTCATGTTTCACTGACCAAAGAGAGAGGGAGAGAGACCCTCTTACGTGAACCATGGGGTGAACACTTCTGTGCATCACTCCTCATCACTTTGTTGAACTGGGGCATGACGGTCAAATTCCTCCTGTGCTTTCAAGCAGTTAGTTTATGCACTAAGCAAGATATAGCTTGTGATATAAACTCTGATTTAGCATTGACTGTGGATTTTGGCAGGAAAATTCCTTTCATGATATAAAAAGATGTGCAATTCCTAGTTCACAAAAGTAAATGGTAAAACTGAAAAAAAAATATCCTTGACATCATAGCGGTAGGATTTTACGCTTTTAGGAGCCCAGTAAACCTAAACTTACCACTTACCCAAACCCAGATCTCCCGCGTGGCTGTAACATGAGACTACCAGAATCACTGTTATCCCAAAGGACATAGATGGCTGGATGACATCCTGGTGCAGCTACGCATACCCTTTCCATTAGCCATCGTAACAAACTCGACATTACGCTCCAGACATTTTTGATCTCCAAACCCTAACCCTAGCCGTGTTTCCTGCCGTGGCTG
>NW_028186571.1:0-13648 GCF_003343005.1 Rhea americana
GCGCCGGGGCTGCGCTTGCTTCCTGCGCTGGCCCTGGGGCCCCTTGGCCATGGCGGGGGGGTCGCAGGAGCCCGCGGCGGAGCCCGCGGCGGTGGGAGTCCTGCTGCTGGGCCGGGGCGACGCGCTCGCGCCCGTTTAACGCGCTCAGCGCTTCACACCCCTCCTGCCGCCCGGCCCCCCAAACGCTCCCTGCGCCAGCCCCGCGGTGACCCCCACCCCGGCGGGGCAGGAGGCGCGGGTGGAGCGCAGCACCCGTATCCGGCCCTCGCCTGCCCGGGCCGCCCCAGCAGTAGGTGAGAAAACGCCCAGGCCAGCGGCCCCCATCCTGCAGCGGCGGGSTGGGGGGAAGGTGGTAACCACCCTGCGGGGCCCACGGCTCCTCCACGAGGAGTGGGAGCACCCCAGCCCCCCCAGGGCCAGTGCAGCCTCATGGAGCCCAGCACCCGCGGGTGCCTGACCTGCACCCCAGCAGCTAGAGCTGCCACGTTCACCCTGCAGCCTTCAGGCGAGAGCTGCCAGGGGCAGAGAGGAGAGAGCTGCTCAGGCAGCTTCTGCTGYCCCCAGCTCCCCTCTTCTCGCTCTCTAATGCTGTGCAGGTCCCCTTTAAAACCGCACGAAACGAGGGAAAAAAAAAACCCCACGAGCCGCAGCACGGGCCGCGTGGCTGCCGCGGCACGTCGCCCTCTACTCTCCCTCAGCTCCTTGGGAGAGTTTTCAGGAGCTCAGTRAAAACAGTTGTTCTACAAACGTCTACAGGTGGCTGCAAGCGGCATGCGGCTTCTGCTTTGGGAAGCCAGGGCACTGTTAAAGCCCTTCCCCGTGCCAGCAAGTGAGGACTGTTACGATTAAAAAGTGACTCTTCCAGCRTTTTTTTTATTAAAATGTTGAACAAAGGCTGCTAGTTACTTTCTTTATCCCTATTAAGTGTAGTACAGCATTTGATAATAAAATACATTGCACAATAAAATCCCATTAAAAACCTCAGTTAAGCTGAAAGATAAAAAGGAGAAACATCTTATTACACAAGGCTGCCAAGGGCCACGGAGAGGAGGGTGCTTTTATTGTACTCATGCATATTGGTGTGCAAAGACCAAGATGACACTGAAGGCCCAGGTCCACTTCACTTCAGCATCGGAGAGGCAAAGAAATTGCCTTGACGCCCCAGCTGCGTTGCTGATTTGCTTTTGCTCCCGAATCTAGTTCAAGAGAATCAGAAAGTATCAGTCTCCTCAAGGTCTTCAAGCCTTTTCCTGTGGTTATTCACTCGAGTTCCACCCTCCCCCCCACCCCCAGTGCTCCCCCTCCCAGCCCTAAGGCAGTGCTCATCAGCCATCAGGCTGTTTGCACTGCTGCTGCAGCACTGATTAAGGGAGAGGGGAAGAAGCAACTCGGTACCAACCAGGAGCGAGCAGGAAATCCAAACTGCACCCAGAACCCCGTCCAAAGGTCTGTTTCTATTTCTACTTGACCCCCCAACAGCACCCTCAGTCCCACCACGGCAGCACCACTTACTTGGGGGTAGTCTTGCTGAAGGTTGACCGGACCTTCTGGGACAGGGAGCTGGACGAGGGCGTCTTGGACAGCTGCTGCTCTGGGGTGGTGAGGGGCCCCAGTATGCTCACTGCGGAGAGAGGCAGCAGGGTGAGCAACAGGAGGACAGCCGAGTCCGCACTGCTACGCGAGGAACRCAAGGCTTTTCCTAGCGTCTGTCGGAGATGCTAGACAAATCTGGCGTTTCCTGGCACACTTCTCGTTTCTCTCCTCTTCCTCCATAAAGCTTGCAGAAATCGCTAATTCCAGTTTCCACAAGCATCTTTAATTGAAGGTCATTATTTTTATTACAGCGCTGCACAGCCAATAGAGCAACATCCAGCTGTTACCTTTAATATCTGGCGTCTGTGGAGTGGAATAGGCATTGGCATTCTCAATTATGTGCGTTGGATCAATATTTTCTTGCTCCACTATCATGAACTGGCTCCAGTACTCCACTGGCAGCAGCAGAAGGCGTTCCACCACCTGCAGCAACACCCACAAGGGGTCAACATCACAGCTTCAGCACTGACAGACAGGCATAACCTCAGCCTCCCTCAGCAGTTCATCCAAATTCTTTAAGTAGGATGCACTTCCCAAGTCAGTCCTTCCTGCCAGCCTACCTTGGGCTGCCGCTTTGTGTCCTGCAGGAGTGTCATAGGATCAGGGTCAGGCACCGCGTGGGCAACTATTGTGGGGCCAAAGACTTTGGCTAAGTTGGCAACATCCATTTTAGTCTCCGGGCTCTGAGCCACTCTAGATGAAAAAAGCAGAATGTAGTTCCTCACTCCACCCTTACACACACCCCTACACCTCCCCACTTCAGCCTCTGAATAAGCAAATTCTTCCAGAATTAAAGCTTTAGGATCACAACTGGTAACAACTACCTGTTAAAAAGAGGTACTAGTGGCACAGCTATACCCCCTTCTCAGAACTACCRGTCCATCTGAACTTACCTCTGCAGATGAATCATGAGGAAAGCTAGCGTGTCTCTGTTGGCCGGAGGAAGTTCACCAATTGCTTGGTACATAGCAGCAATGCTGTTGTCCTCATCCAAGATTTCTGAAAGAAAGGGTGGGGAAGAAAAAAAAAAAAAAAAAAAAAAAAAGAAAATCCTCAAGTAGTCCCAGAGGTACAACTGTAGTATTTCCCCTCGGCTGGCCTGAGCAGCAAGGAACCCAGAAGCTTAGCATGCCATTCTAACAGTTTCACATCCTGCCCAGACACCAGAACTTGTCTCTTTCCTCTTCCAGAGGAYACCACTAGCCACATTCAGTACACTCTTACTAAGTAACGCTTAATGCTTTGAGGTCTAGTGCACAAGGTTGTTACTGCCTCCAATTAGAGTTCTCTACACAAACTTTAAGGGTTGCATCATGATTGCACCAGACTTCATTCCGTTAAACAAGGCGTTGTGCAATGAGGCTACTGATCCACTGAAATAATGTGGCTTCCAACACAGAAATTAATCTGAAAGCRAGGATCAGTATCGCTTCACAGCAGCAGTCTGACGCATCCTTTGCCGATTTCTAGATGGAACAATTCACAATACATTAGAGCTAAGCATTTTCTTGAAGCAATACAGCAGAAGTGAGATCTTTCTAGCATACACAGTATCATTAACACAACTGCAAGCAAGAGGGCTCCACAGAGCACTGAGGTCCACCAGTTTGTCAGATGAGCCTCTGAATACCAAAGCTAGTGAAAGAGTTGGATGTTATTTAGCTTCTCCTTACCTGCAGCTTCCATAAAAGTCTTATTTAATCGGAAAGTGAGAAGAGGTTCTTTCAGGCTGCGCAGAAAGTCCTTCAACAGGCCACAGACAGCGTGGATATCATCCACTTTACTSAGCAAAGGAACGTTCTTTGTTCTAAGGAACTTTTCCTTCAGCTCCTTCACTGTCTTGTCACAGCCAGATATCCGGTAAAGGCCCATCTGTTAGCAAAAGGCATTGCTTAGAGGTAGAATATCAACAGCACGTTTAAAGCCTACGTTCTTCTGCACCACTTTCTCTCCACACCTGAGCACTCTGCATAGACAGCACTGCTCAGTCACATAGTCGCCCACTGAGCAGTGCTGCACACACCATAAATAAGAAACCTTTGGGTTAATTTGTTTCTCTGACACCACAACCTATCTCATTAGTACTGYTTCACTCCTCATTCCGTTTTTACCTCACGTAGCCCTCTCTGTTCGATCTCATTAACGCAGTGCACAATGATGGAAGGGATCATTGGAGGAGTAGTAGGGACAAAGTCCATCAAGGTCCCCTAAAAGGCAGAGGGGAAGAAAAAAATAGAATTGATATTTAGTCTTCAAGCCACAGAAAATACTCTCTCAGGAATCCACCCTGAGATCTAAGCTCAAGAATCACTGTTTTTTCTTCACAAACCCAGAAGAGAGAACACATCCATTAGCATAGTGCAAGAGAATTGCCTACCCAGAGCTGCCACATACACAGCTCAACACCCTCCTATAAAACACCTCCCCCCSAAACAATCCTGGTTATTTAAGGATATTTTTGCAAGGTCGTTTGTGTTTTATTACGTGGCTCTGAGCAACAAGAGCTCTTCTATAAAAAGCAGACTCCCAGGGAGTGCAAGCATATTCTGACTCTAACCAAACACCGGCCTGTTTGCTGCCACAGCCACCCTGCTCCGAGCTCACACCGCAGCCTTACCTCTCCAATTCTGACAGGAGTGCCTGTTAAGATGGGGATGCAGGGAAGAGGACAGCGGTCCCGGCACTCTGGATGAGTCACCACACGGCAGTCTCTGCATTTTAGAGACAGTTTTCCAAACTTTATCCGTTTTCCGCAGGGAACGCACGATTCTGGTTTGATAACCTAGCAATACAGAGCACGGAGACCAGGAAGAGATTAATGCAACACAGCAGCTCAGGAGGAGTTGAGCTAGGTAAGTGTGTAGGATAATATACTCCCTGATCCATGCAGGTAACAGGCACGGTTAATACTGACTTCAGCAGTAATGGCTGGTAACCTCTTGTCAGTGGCTTGGGATCTCAATTAGTGTTAATCCTAGTTATTAAGCTTGCTTTCAGCCATCACTTACTGGGACACAAGTTGGGAATTGTGTATTCCAGGTGAGCTGGTTATTTGACCGACAGTGGGAAGTCCTCCACAACTGCAGGACTGCATTGTGGATGGTACAGACATACACACGCAACCCCACAACACAGCCAAGGTCACCAGCCCAGAACTGCAGCCTCCTACTAGCTCACAGAAGGACTGGAATAAACCCAGAGCACACAGCTATATATCCAACAAATAGCCTTTACCTTTGATTAATCAACATGCAAGGTTAATGGAAGGTGGTACTCCCCTCCACCACAGCAAGTTTTCCCCGCCTGTAGGCCTACCGTCTTTGAAACAAATTCATGCAGCCTCACTCCCCCGTTGCTCTGCGGAGTGCTAGAGCCATCAGTCTCCGATTTGGATTCCAGTTGCCTACTGCCCAAGCTTGACTCACTGTTCCAAGGCTGTAAAGTACCTGGAAAATGGAAGAGAAGGACACTTGATTGAACAGAATCACTCCCCTGGGTAACCTTTGCTTCAAAGAAAAGGCACTATCAGTCAGAGGCAGCTACCTTGGCACTGGCAGAGGTTACTGTAATATTGCAGAATATCTCATGCCCCCCAACTAGCTGCTTTAGAACTGGGMTAAGTGGCATATGACACCTACCAGTCTTCCTCTGGCTTCTGAGGCTGTAAGGCACAGTCTGGATGGTAGAGATGGCTTCAATCGGGCCACCATCACTGGGGACAGTGAGAGTTGTCTTTGCTACTATAGACTCATTTCCCTGTAATAAGAAGTCTGCAGTTAGTAACAGCAATACACACAACTGGCATGGCAAGGATTTTCCAGTTTGTTGGCCCCAGAAAGAGGCATGCAATATGACCGAGTGTTTCGGAGTCACACAAAGCCAGCTGGGACCAYCGTACCTGGTCAACTGTGGAGCCAATTGATCGCGTTTTCTTCAGAGGACCTGGAGGGCCTTCGATGAACTGCCTGGAGGAACGCTGAAAAGACGTAGCATTTTTGTCAACTGGGCAGGCATGCTATCCATTTAGTGTTATACTGTGTTACTAGAAGCACCAAGTAGTTGTCTGCACACACACCACAGAAGCATCAAGTCCTTCCATGGTACCTGTTGTAGCTTGTGTAGAAAAGCTCATGAAACATGACAGCCCTGAGAAATATCAGGAGGCCTCAATATATCGCCCTTTCAAATAGTTTTCCTAGTCAGCTTTATAATCCACCAATAAAGATATAGAGAAAGAAAGAGAGGGGAAGCTGAGCAAGCCTCAGACTTCTACCCTACYAGGGATGATGATAGGCTGTCCTTTCCCACCTGCACCTATTGCATACTGTGAGCAGACCATAACAAATCACAAGCCTCATTACAAGAGAAGAAAATATAGCTTCCTACATTATTTTTTTCCCCAAATCTAGTCACTTTTAACCTTGAAGTGCTTTCTTGCAAACTGCAACTCAAATCARAACAAGATACTTGGAACTCCACCCAGTCACTTTCAGTAGACCAGCAACATCAGAATTAACTTTGAATCCAACTCCACACAGATCTGAATTGCAGCAGAAGCACAACCACCTGAAGTTTGATTGTGATTAGTACCTCTGAAGTCAATACACAGGGCTCTAAGTTGACAGATGGTGACATTGTGTCACCTAAGGCTAACAACAGAATCTATTTGAAGGAAAGGGTTGAACATACCCGCTTTTCTCTCTTTTTCAGTCTAACAGCTTTCACCACAGAGGAATCCCAGTCCTGTGGGAAATACACAACACTGGTTAGCTCAGTGTAAATACCACATAGCCTCCGGCCAGGATTTTCATTACTTTTTAGCCAATAGCATACCAAAGAAATGCAGATCAGGTCTATCAGTTTAAYACCATAGTATTCTAAACAATGCCTCTCTGGAGATTATCCCACAACACCCGTAACATTTTATAGTTGAGGAAAACTTCAGTACTTGGCATTACATTACCAGTGACTCATCAGTCTTGTCAAAGCTGATGTCTGACAGAATTGAGCCAGATTCATCAATTGTAGACAGTCTGAAAAAGAAAACAAAAAAAAATCAAAGTTAGAAGAAACACATATCAGTTAGGCTTTCAGTAAGCCACGGTTCCAGAACAATCTCACTGACTCATAAGAGCTTGAATTCAAAGTGGAATACAGACTGAAACTCCTCTCATATGAGTGCCGTGTTAGTAGGATCACAGACACACAAAGCTGGATTGAAGTTACTTATGTTGCTTAGACAAAATGCTCTTTTGCCTACCTTTTATTACCTGCACCCCCTACAGAAACCTGTGGCCTGTTAAGAAAGGCAAGAGCAGATTTCTGTTCTTCACTTAGCTGAATACTCCCAGATGCATCACACATCAGCAGCTCTCGAATCAATTGTATTTGCCGTTCCTGTAARTGTAGATAATATCAGAAGCTGCTGCAGTATAGACTACCATTTAATTACTGTACGAACCAATCTCAAGTATTTGAGATACCACACAGATAGTCTCTCAGAACTTGTGTCAGTAGAACATTAATGGCCATGAAGCAATGACAGCCCACGCCCTGCCAGGCAACAGCAGCTCTGCTGTAAACAGCGGCTGGTAGCCTTTTTCCAGACCAAAGCAGAAGGCTACTATAAGGAGACAAGTTAGATTTTTTTGTTGTTGTTGTTGGAAACCAGTTATCATAAGTGCCAGTCCTTCTTTTCTATAGATCAGTGCAGATTAACTACCATCTCTGTCATCTAATAAGCCAACTGGTAATAAAGAATTACTTACCAGCTTCTCRCAATCTGTTTCAGCTTTTTGCCTTCGTTTGATCTCCACATCCACTTGATTGCGAGCATGTTTCAGCTTCACATCCAGAGCACTACGTTCAGTTTCCGTTTTCATTAGAAGATCCTTGTACTTGGCAAGTTCGTGCTCCGTTTTCTGCCATTTTCGCCGAAACTCTTCAAAGTTCTTTGCTAACTGAATAAATTCTGGCGAGAAAACATTTCAAACTTCGGTTGCTAAAGCAAGCAGAGAAAATGCAGCAGCCCCCTGTTTGCTGACAGTAGATATCTATCAATATAGCCCCCCTTGACAGAAGAGGTGGACAATCTGACCTTTCAGGAAACCCAGCTACASTCTAGATGTTCACCCAAGATTTCAGACCAAGTCCTTCACGTATGTTCTAATTCTGGTTGATGCAGACAAGACATTGCATGACTGAAGTCAGCAGAACACAGCCCTGCCCAGAAGTTCAGCCTGTAACTTAGTATTTATATAGACAATGAAAAACAAGTAAACAAAAAACCCACTTGCGGAAATCTGGCTACCCACAGCTTCATCAACAGATTCRCCAGTAATGGCCATTGATGTTTGTTTGCACATTTTTAGTCTCACAGCAAATACATAGCAGCCCCCTTGAACTACTCAGAGACAGAACTTACGATACTCGTTTCCTTCACTTAAAACTTCGGCCTGGCGCATAAGCTGATCAAATAAATTCCGCAAATTCAGCATTGCTGTCTCCATCTTCCTGCCAAGAAAATGGACCTAAATAGCCAGCCTAATTCTTTCTTCCCACCTTCAAACAGAGAAGGTTAGCAGGCCCTCCGCACCCACCCCGCAAAAAAGTCAGCTTTAGAATTAATGATTAAAAMGTCAAGTTTCGGCAGATACACAAACAGAAGAGTTATGGTTTAATCAAAACATATGCCTCCAAATGCACTCTTAAATAGTTAGGAAGAGCCTCATGGCTCCACTGTTTATGTGCAGAAAAACAATATAAAGAGGYAGTCTAGCTCACAACCGTTACTTGCTTCAAGTAATCTGCAGTACACTACAGAGGCTCAAGCCTCCAAGACATGACTTTCTGGAAGGCTGCAGAACACTGCTCACACCCAGGCTGAGTAACTTGGCACTATATAGGCCACTAAAATCTGTAAGGTTTCAGAGCTTCATGAGATAAAAATAGAAGCAACATTCTTGGGAGYTCTAATACAGTTTTAAATTTAGCTGCATTTTAAGTTACAGCTCCTACAGCAAACAGCTTTTAAAATTCAGGGCAGTCAGCATGTTTTCCTCAAACAGCAGCAACAATAGCATAACAGAAGCAATGAAGAGAAAAGTCTCCAGCTCAGCAACACAGAAATGACTTCTCTAACACAAGAGACTGCCAAAGCACAAGGTGGTGGGGGGAAACAACACTAATAAATGACTACAAGGAGCAGGTGTAGACAGCTGGGAGAGGTGCCAGGACGAGGTACAAAACACCACCTTTGCACTTAGACTACTGAAGAAAGCTTTGAAGTACTTTATGCAGTTACAGACTCAGACACCCAAGTGTCCCAGGCTTTGCACATTACATGGATCTCTGGGAAACGGAAAAACTTTAGGCTGTCCTCTCTTCCTTCTTGCTGTCCGCTTGCTTCATCGCAAGGGGCACTCCAGTAGGGCCCTCAGCGAGCAAATGGACGTTTATTTTAGTGCATATACTGCATTAAGGGCAGCAGGATCGCTAGCCCGGTGCCGCCCAGCCCGACGCAGGAGGATGCAGGAAGAAGGCCAGCACGAAGGGTGCCCACAGCCGCCCCCGATCCCAGCGCCCGGCCCCAGGCGCCACAACCGTCCCCTGCCCCCCGCCCAGGGAAAAACCTCTGAGGAAGCCGGGACGGGCCAGGCTGCCGCCCGCGCGGAGCCCCGGAGGCAGCTCCCGCCGCCGCCCAGGAGCAAGGGCCGCGCGGGCAGGGCCAGGGCCGGGGCCAGGCCCCGGTACCGAAGGCACCGGAGGGCCGGTACGGAGGGCCGGTACCGCGGGCGGCCTCGGTTTACCTCAGCCGCTCCCGCGCGCTCACCTGAGGCGCCGGCCCGGCGCGAGCTCTCACCGACTGCAACCGCCCAGCCCAACCGCCCCGCACTTCGGTTTGAATCCCAGCAGCCAGCCAGTCACAGGCCGCTTCCCCACCCTCGCTGCCGCTGATTTGTTCTTCCCACCGCGAGCCTGAAGCCGAGCCGTCGCCATGTCTTCTGAGGGCGTGGTCTTCTCTGCTCCATTTCCTCGTGCGAGGGTGGACGAGGCCCCAAGGGCCGCGTGGCGAAGCCGGCCCAGCACCATCTTTACTGCTGGTTCCTCGTCCCCTCCTGCGTTGCCTAGCAACGGAGCGGGCGGGTGATGCTGAAAGGCCCCAGATCCCCCCAAAATCGTGTCCTGCCTCGTCCTTACCGGCTCTGTCGGGGTTTGTCCCCAGGCCCCGGCCCAGGTACAGCRGTTAGTAACCCCCGTACGAGATGTGGGCATTGATGGGTCCCTTCCAGCCCTCCGAGGCTCGCCAAGAGCCTCTCAGATATTTTTAAAAAATATCATTTTCCAAAATTGCCTTTCCTTCTGACAAAACACCGATGGCTGCGGGTCGGGAGGCCTCCAAGCCAGGCCRCCAACTGGGCACCAAGCGATAATGATACACGAATTTCGGCTCCCGGGGAGGAGAGAAATCCACGGATCTGGCTTCCCGGAWCGAGGCCGGTGGGAGGAAAAACTCRATTTTTCACACATTCCCATTCATAAAATGTAAAACCTTCCAGGAACTTATTAACACACAAACGAGGCCATTTATTAAGTGCTCCCATTTCAGAAAAGCGATGCTTCAACCGATTTTTCTTTGAAATTTCCCTCTGAGCAGGAGCCTGGCAGCCGTCCCTCGCACCGAGAAGCAAAAAAAAATTCCCATTTCAGGCCGTTCGCGGCTCTTCCGCTCGCAGACATTTAATGTGCGCGAGCAATAAAACACCAGCCCCAAACCCGACAATTACGAGAAGCCAGATCGCGTAATCATAAAATACCAACGTGTTTTAATCCCTCAAATCTGCAACGAAACAGCAGGTGACCGAAGAAGGGATATTAGCAATTATAAAGCGGTGCTAAACGCTTAAAATCGCTACGAGGGGGAGGAAGGATCGCCCCCCTCCCCGGCGCCAGTGGCAGCCCCAGGAGAAGCCCCCCCGCCGCCGGCGTTCGCCCCCTTTCCAGGGCGTTTTGGGTGCAGACCCCGGGAGCGACGGGTGCGTTTTCCATGGGATCGGCCGTTCGTGCAGCTTCGTGCTCGGGGCAGGGGCGAAAAATAAAACAAACCCTCTCTCCCCCGACCAGGCGTTCCAGCGACAGGGAAGCAGAAGGAGCAATTGCAATGAATTTCTCCGAATAACAAAATTTTTTTTTTTTTTTTAAGCAGAAGACGTTTATTTTCGGTGCATTTTTCTCGGTGGGTTGCTGCAGCGCCGAGCTCGGGAAGGGAGGATTCAGCCGCACCACRCGAACGCCCGGGAGGCTGCGCGGGAAAGGGCGCCGGGGCTTTGCCGGACGCTTCGGCGGGAATKGATTTCCCGCGCCGGGGCCCGGCCGCAGCCGCGCGCCGGCAGATGGCATCACGCTCTCTCCTTCGCGAGACCCCGGGAGCCTGCAAGACCCCGGCGAGGTCTGGTTTTGTCTCGTTTCTGCATCAATATAGTCGTCATCTCTTGAATATTTGAGCAGCTCCCGAGCACGAGTGCTTTTGCGCCGGCTTTCTTCGTGCCCCCTCCCGAAACGCGGAGCCGCGCCAGCGTCCGAACACGCACCGGGATTTTGCCAATAAATTTTCGCCTTCTCCTCCAGCAGGCCGCGGCGGCGGATTAAGCAGCCGGGAGCCTGGAGCGGGAGCGCACCCCCCCCCGCCCCGCTTTGCCATGCAAACGGAGAAAATTAATCTTCCGGCTTCCTCTGATATTTGGGCYGAGCTACAAGCTGGGAGCGGAGATAAAGCGGGAGCGAAAGGCGCGCGCGGGAACGGCGGCTCCCGCTCTCACGCGTAGTCCACCAGCGCTGCCTCCCTGCGGCCCCCGCGGGCTCGCTCCGGCCTCTCTGGGCCCCGTCACCCGTCTCTGCTTTAGCGACAGCTCCCTGGTTTAACTCCTCTTTTCCCGGAGCAACCGCAAGTCTTCGCGTCCAAGCGCACTCCCGCGGCGGCGAGTTTGGGTGCCAAAGCGGGAGAAAGCGCCCGTGCCCGGCGGCGCGCCGGCTCCCGCGGGAGCTCCTTCCACCCTGGGCAATCGCAGCTCCGCACAGCTCCTGGCGGGACGGGGCCGCACGGAGCCGAAAAGCCGGGGAGGTTTCCCGTAGCCTCGGAGGCTTTCCGYCCCGGGGTCGAGCAGAAATAACCTGGGGCACTCGCGGGCAAGCGGCGAGCRCAGCCACCTGCTCAATTATTTTTGCTTTGCGAATCAAAGCGTTGCTCTGCATTTAATAATCGCTGCTTGGGAGTAATTGGGGGGGGTAATTGGGGTGATTTTGGTACGGCCCGGGGGAAAAATCGCACTTGTTATCTCCAGGGAGCAGCATTAGGATTCTGYGGATAACCACCGGGCTCTCTGCAGCACTTCAGATGATATTTCTTAGGGGTTTAGGGGCGATCGCGATCAAACCACGCTCTCCGCGCCATCCCCAAACCGGGGGGTTTGGCGGCCGCTTCTTCTTTTGCCCAGCGGGAAGGCAAAGATGTTTTGCCCTCCGGTAGATTTATATTCTCGTAGAAAATCCGCCCCGGGGGCTCCCCGGCTCCCGCGCCGAGATGCCGCGCCGGAGCCGGGCTCCACCTGCTCCGCGCGCCGCCTCGGCGGCAAAACCCCCGGGGTTAAAACGGCTCCGCGGGGTTGCTCCAGGCGCCAGCGCCGCGTTGCGCCGGATCGCAGGCTCCGGCAGCAGGAGCCGCGGCCGCGGGCAAAGCGCCGCGCGCCGGAGCGGGGACGCGACAGCCCCGGAGAGCCCGAGGCGCCTTGGCCCGGCCCTGGCGCCCGCTGCGGCTCCGGGCTCGCGGAGCGACGCGGCCTCCGCTCTCCCGAGCGCGGCTCCGGAGGCTTAAATAGAAAGATATCAAAATAAAAGGTAATTGTTGAGCGAGATGAAGAGGGGGGAGGAAAAAAAAAAACACAAAACCCCATCGGCACGGAGGAACTCTTGTCTAATTTCTCGCCCACGCAGAGCACAGCGATATTAGTGCTTTCAGCTCCGGCACGTAAAAGCTTCCGCGGTTTTATTACCAGCTCCCCGATCGGCTTTGTGTCCTTTTAATCAGCCGCGGGCTCCCGACAGCACGGGGAGCCCCGGGGACGCGGGCAGCTCCGCGAGGCTTCTCCCGGCCACCAAGCACCCGGGCCGGGCCAGGCGGGCCCGCGCCTCTCCCGGCACCGACGCCGGGCGGGAGCCGGAGCAAAGCGGCGCCCGGAGGGGCCGGAGCTGCCCCGGCTAATTCCCCGCTCTGGGAAGCGCTTGGCCCCGAGCCGGGCTCCTGGAAGCAGTTTCAAACGAGCAACCTGCAATATCGGAGCTGATGGGAGCGATCCGCAACCCGTCGGCGGAGACGGGCTGCGACGGCGACGCTGCACGTGTCGCTCAGCCCGGGCTCCAGCGGGGCTTGACTTTTCCCCCGTTTTCCCTGGAGTTTCTGGCCGGGGTGGGCTGGGGGGGGTGCTCGGAGGACCGGGGCTCCGCGCGCGCCCTCAGCGCCGCCGTCCCGTCCGTCCGCTCCCCGTTTCGGCGCTCTTCCCCTTCCCGCACGGCCTCTCTCCGGCGGCTCTCCCTTCCCATCACCCCTGGACTCTTAATTTGAGCAAGTCCAACGGGCGCCCGCAGCGTCGGATCCACCCTGGGCCACGCTCGAGCCATCATCCACCCTCCTCCTCCTCCTCCTCCTCCTCGCGGGGCTGTTTGCTCCCGGCTGCCGCAGCGCAGGACCGCCGGCCTCTCCCAGCGCTCTTATCCCTCATCCCAGCGGTTCGTCCTTCTCCGGCCTCGGTGCGGAGGCCCGGAGGAAGGAGGCCCGGAGGGAGGAGGCCGGAGGGAGGCTGCAGAGCGGCGTGGATGGAGGTGGCTGCCGGGCTGGAAACGCCGTTCCCGTTCCCGTGCCCGGCGCCRGGACCGCTGGCTCGGGGATGCCGGGCGGCTCCCGGGGAGCCCCCGCTTCCCCGCGCCGGCTGAAGGCTCTGCTGGCGCGGGGCCGTCCAAAGCCCCTTCCCAGGCTTTGCAGCGCGCGTCCCCGCGGCGCCGG
>NW_028186571.1:15618-17389 GCF_003343005.1 Rhea americana
CAACACCCCCAGCCCAACGCAACGTCCCTGGTGCCCTATGCAACACCCCCAGCCCCAGGCAACATCCCTGGCCCCAGGCAACACCCCCAGCCCCAGGCAACATCCCTGGCCCCAGGCAACATCCCCAGCCCCACGCAACGTCCCTGGTGCCCCATGCAACACCCCCAGCCCAACGCAATGTCCCTGGCCCCATTCAACACCCCCAGCCCCAGGCAACGTCCCTGGTGCCATGTGCAACACCCGCAGCCCCAGGCAACGTCCCTGCCCCCATGCAACACCCCCAGCCCCAGGCAACATCCCTGGCCCCATGCAACACCCCCAATCCCACGCATCATCCGCGGCCATACACGATGCCCCTGGCACCACGCAACATCCCTCACTCTGTGCAATGTCCCTGGCCTCAAGCAACTTCCCGGGACTTGGGCAATGTCCCCAGCCCCATGCAATGTCCCCAGACATGTACAATGTCCCTGGCCCGTGCAATGTCCCCAGCCCCATGCAACATCCCTGGCCCCGTGCAACGCTCCTGGCGGTTTGCAGTGTCCCCAGCCCCGTGCAAGGTGCCAGTCGCAGGCAGCACCGCCGGCCCTGGGCTCTCCATGCCCTTCTCCGCACACCTCCCTGCTTGCAGTGCCCACCCTGCAGCGGCATCAGCACCCACCCAGGCTGCCCCGGCGGGAGGGCGGCTGCCCCACGCGGGCCGGCAGCAGCGCRGGCTCCTTGCCGGAGCCTTTGCCGAGGGCTTTTCCTTGCCCGAGTCCCAGAGCACGGATCCAGATGAGGAATTTGCAAGCGCCGAGGAGCAGCGCTGGGCTGGAGCCGGAGCAGGAGCCGAGACCCGGCACGCTCAGCCCACGTCCCGGCGCACCGCCGAGGGCAGCGGCCCCTCGCGCCCCCCGAGCCCTCCGTCTCGCTCGGATTCGCCCTTAGCGCCCCGCTCGCAGGCACCCCGCGGGCTCGGGCGCCGCGGCCGGGCTGAGCCCACGCCTGCTCCCTCCCCCAAGGTACGAGATCCCGGACACGCAGACGGCCGACGAGAGGCAGCTGGAGATCCTGCAGGACAAGGCCAATTTCCGCAACTTCAAGCCCAAACCCTTCAACATGCTGGAGTTTTACGACCGGGCCGGGCACGACATCCGCGAGATGCTGCTGTCCTGCTTCTTCCGCGGGGAGCAGTGCAGCCCCGAGGACTTCAAAGTGGTGAGTGCGGCGGCRCGGGGCTGCTCTCCGCCGGCGCGCGCCTCCTTCGCGAAGCGCGACAGGATTTTCGGGAAACACCTATCCGGAGCGGGGAGCGGCGCGGGCGCTTGTTCCCCGCTTCCCACCTCCCCTCCCGCCGGCAGCGGCCAGGCAGATTAGCAGCTGGTTCGTTACTGCCGCCTGGATTATTCCTCGCGAGCAGGTTGGGATGATTTAATGGATTTGATGAGGAAAAGCTGGGTCTGTGCTGCGGGGGGAGGCGCCGGCGGCCCCGGCCGAGCCCGYGGGAAACGTCTCCCGTTTTCCCGCGCGGGGGCTCCCGGGGCGACGCTTCCCGCGGCTCCTCCAGCCTCCGCTGGTTGTCGTTGATTTTTCCCAGCTCCTTGCTTTTTTTCCCTCCCTCTTTCCCCGTTTCAAAGCCGATGCTCTGGGGGCTTTGCCGGAGGGCTCCGTGCGGGGCGATCCCGCCGGCCGCGGGGCCCGGAAAGGCCCCGGAGGGCTGCCGGCGCCGCCGGCGAACCCCGGGCACGGTGCGGCGGAGCGTCCGCCGGCTCACGCGGGGGCTGAGACG
>NW_028186571.1:17827-23147 GCF_003343005.1 Rhea americana
TGTGTGTGTGTGGGGGGGGTCTCGCACGTTGCTCGTCCCCCTCCAGCTCCGGCCGCCCCCTCGCCGGCCCCTCCGCACGCCCTGCGTCTGCCCCGGCTCGTCCTCGGCGCCGTTTGCAGCCCAAATCGAGCGTCGCTGCTCCGCTAGCGCCAAAGGGGATCGATGCCCAAATCCCCCAGCCCCGGAGGCCGGCGGGATCCCGGGACGCGGGAAGGGGCCCGGTGCCGGGGCGCTCCCACCGCCGGCTCCCGCCCCCGGGAATCGGCAGCCCCTGCGCTCGGGGCYGCGCTCCCCGACGTGCTCATTAGCAGCCGAGATCAATGTTTCTCGCCTGCTGCTTCATTATTTATGAGCTGGAGCCATCACTCCTCTGCGGGAACCCGAGCCCCTGCCCGTGCCCGTCTTGTGCTCCACTTCCCCCTGCCCTGGGGAAGGGGCCCAGGCGTCCGGCTYGCTCCTGMCCCGGGAGCTKCCCYCTGCCCAGCCCCGGAGGGACCAGCAATCCTGCATTTCAGCTCTTCCTCCTTGAAACCCAGCGGATTCGCTTTTGCAATTCAGGGAAAGAGGCGAAATGCAGAGATGAGGGTCCCCATGGCTCCCCTTGCCCATTGCACCTCCTGCCTGGGGACYCGGGTCCCCTCGTCCCCGTCCTGGGGCTTTGCCCGCCGTCACTGCGTGGCCTCCCTGCGGCAGCGGCGCGGGAAAAACCTCCGGCCGCCAAAAGTGCCCCAAACTCCGGGGTCATCCTGTGCGTCGAGGGCACCTGGGGCCCCTTCCCGGGACGTGGCGCCCATCTCGGCTTGGCACATCCTCCCCCCGCACCCATCCTGTCCGAAACCGGCACCTTCATTATTTATTCCCGCGCGGGGATCTCGGTTCCCGGCAACCAGGCTGCCTGCGCCGAGCCAACGCGCCGCCCGCGGCTCCGCTGCTGCGTTTCGCGCTGCTCCGCGCCTGCCCCAGCTGCTCGGCGGTGGTGGGGACCGAGCGGAAAACCCCAGGCGCGAGCCCGGCTGCCCCTTGGCGAAACGAGGCGCCTGGAGGAGCCGGAGCAGAGCGCGGGGCCSGGAGCAGCCCTCACCCTGCCTGGCGCCTTCCGTAGGCAAAGCCGAGGGAAATAGTCCTGCCCGGACCAGGCCCTGCTCATGGGGTGCAGATGAAGGGGACAAGGGCTGGCTGACCCCCCCCTGCACCCTGCAAAACCCCTCTGAACCTCACTGGACCCCAATACACCTCCCTGTACTCCCCTGCACCCCATTTCACCCTGCAACCTGCCCCGAACCTGCCTGCACCCTGCTGAATCCCACTGCACCCTAAAGCCCTCCTCTGTATCCTCCTGCACCCCACTGCACCCTGCAAAACTGCCCAGATTCCTCTGCACCCTGCTGAACCCCCTGGGTCCCCTTGCACCCTGCTGAGCCCCCCTGGGACCCCTTGCACCCTGCTGCACCTTGCTGAGCCCCCTGGGCCCCCTTGCACCCTCCTGCACCTTGCTGAGCCTCCCCGAGTCCCCCTGCACCCTGCTGAGCCCCCCTGGGCCCCCTTGCACCCTTCTGTACCCTGTTGAGCCCCCCGAGCCCCCCTGCACCCTGCTGAGCCCCCCTGGGCCCCCTTGCACCCTTCTGTACCCTGTTGAGCCCCCCGAGCCCCCCTGCACCCTGCTGAGCCCCACCGCACCAGCCCAGACCCCGCTGCAGCCCCAGGCTCGGCAGGCAGCGGTGGAGCTTGGAGACTTTCCCGCACCAAAACCCCCTCCCCTCGCGCCGGTCGGATCTGCCTCGGCCCCGGCGGCGGCTGCCAGGGACCCGGCGGCGCCTCCAGCACCCGAGGGGCCGAGAGGCCAGCGCGGAGGCCCCCTGCGCGGAGCGTCCCCGCGGCGCGCGGAGCACCCCCGGCGCGGCCGGAGAGCCCACCCGCAGGAATCGCCCGTGCCCAGACGTTCCCCGGGGCCGGCGGCAGGGAACGGATGAGCCCCGCGGGCCCGGCGGCCTCGGCGGCGGCGGCAGTGGCGGCGTGGGATCAGGCTCCCCTGCGCCCCGCTGCGCCGCCGCCTCTTACAAACTCCCTAAATCATTTAAGCGACTCATGTAAATCACTTTCCTCGGTGCCGCGCGGGCTCCTAAATAACTTATAAGCACTTGCAAGCGCTCGGGCCGCTCCGTCCGCGGCTCCACCGAGCAGCGGCCCGGCCGCAGCGACCCGGCGCGTTCGGCGCCTGGCGAAGCCCGTCGGGGCGATCGCTGCCCCGGCGAGGCGGGGACAGACGGACGCGGGGCCGAGGACGCCCAGCGGCAGCGTGTGGCCGGGGGCCCCTGGCCCTGCCGAGGGCTCCTGCGGCGCCTCTGCCCGCAAAGCAGCACTCACAAATTAATTATTAATTATTATTAATAAGGCTTAATGGTTGCCGGCGGCGCTTTCAGGCAGCGGCGGGCGCGGGGGGCTGCGGGCGCGGGGCCGGCTCCGCCGCCGCTCCCGAGACGGTTGCAACCGACCCCGCTCGTCTTTGCAGAGCCCCATCCGCCCCGCGACGGCCGCTCGCCCCCGGCACCGGGCCCGCGGCCGCGTTTGCTCGGGAGAGGCGGGACTGGAAAACCGCGAGGCGCGCGGAGCCCGAGGCGGCCAACGCGCCTGGGAAACCAGCTAGGAACACGGTTTGCTGTTCGGGGTTCTTTTCCCCCGCCGATAAAACCGTCGGCTCGGATTTGTTCGCGCGAATCGTCCAAGCGACTGCGAAGATGTTGGAAAAAGCTGCAAGCTGCTCGCGGCCGGAGGAGGAGGAGGAGGGTGGAGGAAGGTGGCGACGCCGGGACCCCGCCGGCGGGAAGCCCCCGCGCTGGCGGCCCCGGCACGCCGGCGGCTTTTCGACTGAAGTCCGGCGCGGCGGATGGCGGCTCCCCGGCGCCCCAGCGGCGGGGAAGGGCCGGCGAGGAGGCGGTCGCGAAGCGCCCGATCCGGGGGACGACGGGCAGTCCGGCTCGGCCGGCGGCGCCGCGGGGAGCCGGGATTAGCCGTGGCGAACGCCCATGGCCGCCCCGAGCGAGCCCCTTCCCGGCCGCACGGCTCCGGCCCGGCGGCGCATCCCGGCGCTTCGGGGCGCCTGCGGCGACAACGGATCGCGCAGCCTCCTCGGGGGCGGCTTCATCCCTACGAACGGCTCCGTCCTGGCTTTGATCTGCTCCGACGGGGCTGCGAAACGCGCTGCCGTCCCCCCCCCACCGCCGCGGCCCGACCCCGTCCCGGCTGCCCTCCGCCCCTGGACTCATCCCGCGCCCTCTCCCAGGCCCCCCCCCGGCCCCTTTCCGGCCCTCCCTGCCCGCGGCTCAGCCCGTCCCCGCGGCAGGCGGCAGGGACGTGGCGCCCCCGGAGCGGGCAGCTTCCAGCGCGGCCTCTCCGGGCTGCTCCCGCGGCACCTGACCTTGCTCGCGGCTTGATGAAATTTCATCCCGGGGTGCTGGCGCGCGGCCCCAAGGTCGCCCGCCCGCGCTCCCGGCGCCGGCCCCCCGCCGCCGCCAGCACCTCGACGGGGGATACGGGGCTCGGGGAGCCCCGGTGCAGCGCGCCCCGCCAGCACGGCGCCCGCCTGCATCGCYCTTGCTCAGCGGGAGCAGAAAACTTTGCATCCGATCGGATTTGTCCGGTCTCCCCGGCTGCGTTTCCCGGCCAGCTCCAGTGGCAGCGGGAGCACGCGAGCCGGGAGGCGCTCGGGCACGGGGGGACCCCGGGAGCCGAGCCCCCCGCCCCGGTGCCGCCCCCGCGCCCCGGAGCTGCCTCGCTCGGACGCTCGCTTTGCCCCCGAGCGGCTGCGGCTGCAGATTGCTCTGCGGTGGCAGCGGATGCTTTTACGGAGAGCTGAGTGCAGGAAGGAGGCAAACCACAAGCGGGGGCCGCGCCACCGCGGCCGGCGCTTCTCCGGCGGCGGGGCCAGCCCGGCTCCCGGGGCCCCGGCCCGGCATCCCGCGCACCCACCCGGCACCCGCTGGGCTCGGGGAAGGGGGGGAGGGCGCCGCTGCGGGAACCCCCCCCGGCGCCGCGGCGCCCGTCCGGCTCCACGGCAGGATCACGCAGCTCAGGATGCGCCGCCAGGGCTTCGCTCCGTGGGATTCCTCACTAAATCACGGCATCGGCCAAACCACGCCAAAAGTCGCCGGGCTCGGAGGAGGGTCCCCAGGCGCTGCCGGGGCCATCGCCTTCGCCGGGGCCACGGAGCCGGCCCGGCGGCGGGCGCCGCGGGGAGACGGCGCTGCCGGCGTTTGGGCAGCTCGCTCTGCCGCTGGCATATGGCGGCTCGGGCAACAGCCGGGCTCCCGGCGGGGAGGACGCGGCCGGAGCAGCCGGCCGGGCTGCCGGGGCGGCGCTCCCCGCGGACGCTGGATGCGTGCGGCCCCCCGGGAGCTCCCGCCTCGCCAGCGGCCCGAGCCGTCGGTGCTGCCGGAGCCGCCGCGCGGTCCCCGGGGACCGGGGCGGCCGCAGAACCGCCCCCGGCTCCTCCTCCCGTCTGGCTCCTGAAATACCCTCCGCCGCCTTCCCCCGCGAGCATCCCGAGCATCCCGCGCTCCGCTGCCCCGCGCGGGCGTTCTCCCTGCAGCGCCGCCGCCACCATCCTCGCTTTCCCCCTTCGCCGTTTCCCCTCTCCGAACTCCCCGCGCTTCCCCCGGCCCCGGGCGCCGGCGGGGACCCCCGGGCCGGACGATGCCCCTCCAGATATTCTGCACCATCTCCTTCTCCCGCGAGGACGGGCAGGGAGCCACAGCGGCCGCCGGCAGCGGCGAGGACGGAGCGGACGAGTTCCTCTACGGTCAGGAGGAGGACGAAGAGGAGGAGGAGGAGGAGGAGGCGGCGACAGCCACGGCCACCGACTTGGTGGCCTTCGCCGGCAGCTGCACCTTGCACGGGCTGAGCCACATCTTCGTGGAGGGCGGCCTGGGCGCCCGGCAGGCGCTGTGGGCGCTGGCCTTCCTCCTCTCCCTCTCCGTCTTCCTCTACCAGGTGGCCGACCGCATCGCCTACTACCTGGAGTACCACCACGTCACGCTGCTGCGGGAGGAGGACAGCCCCGCCATGACCTTCCCCGCCGTCACCTTCTGCAACGTCAACCGYGCGCGCCTCTCGCAGCTCAGCCCCGATGACCTGCTCTACCTGGCGCCCCTGGTCGCCTACGAGCCGGGCTTGGAGCCGGGCTTCGCCCCGGCGCGGCCCGGCCCCGGCCCCGAGGACGAGCCCCTCAATCTGTACGGTTTCTTTAACCGCACTTGCCACCGCCTGGAGGACATGCTGCTCAGCTGCAGCTACCGGGGCGAGCGCTGCGGCCCCGGCGACTTCG
>NW_028186571.1:23440-31487 GCF_003343005.1 Rhea americana
GCCGGCTCGCACAGGGACAGGCTGATATTTCACCCCGGCACCTGGGAGTCGCGCCAGGCTCGGCGATGGCTGCAGGGAGCTGCCCGGCTCGGATCGCACCTCCCGCGGGCCGGCCGCCTTTCCGGGGGGAAAGGGCCGCGCTTCGCACCTCCGGCATTTTGCATTTGGGACAGCCTCCCGGCCCCGGGCACGGTGCCGAGCCCGGCCTCAGCCCCGCGTCCCCTCCCGCAGGTCTTCACGCGCTACGGCAAGTGCTACACCTTCAACTCGGGCCAGGACGGCAAGCCGCGGCTCATCACCATGAAGGGCGGCACCGGCAACGGGCTGGAGATCATGCTCGACATCCAGCAGGACGAGTACCTGCCCGTGTGGGGCGAGACGGGTGAGCGGGCGCCGGCTCCCTCCTCCTCCCTTCCTCGCTTCGGGTCCTTTTCTTCCCTTTTTCCTCCCCGTCCCCGTCCTTCGCCGCGGCAGCAGCTCCCCAGCGCCCGTGCGTAAACGGAGCCGAGCGCTTCGCCGCTGCTCTCCCCGKGGCCGGGGGCAGGAGGGTCGGGGACACCGCGCAGCAAACGGACGGACGGATGGACGGGGGACTGAACGCGTCAGCCCAGCGGGGCGCGGGAAGCTCGGTTCCCGCGGCGGCGCGGCGGCTCTCACCCGCTTTCCCTCCGCCGCAGACGAGACCTCGTTTGAGGCCGGGATCAAGGTGCAGATCCACAGCCAGGACGAGCCGCCGCTGATCGACCAGCTGGGCTTCGGCGTGGCGCCCGGCTTCCAGACCTTCGTGTCCTGCCAGGAGCAGCGGGTAGGAGCCGGGACGCTCCCGCCGCGCGGGGCCGGGCCGGGGGGGYTCCCGTCCTCACGCCTCCCTCTGCCCCGTCGCAGCTCATCTACCTGCCGCCCCCCTGGGGCGACTGCAAGGCGGCGGCGGGCGACTCCGAGTTTTACGACACCTACAGCATCACGGCCTGCCGCATCGACTGCGAGACCCGCTACCTGGTGGAGAACTGCAACTGCCGCATGGTGCACATGCCAGGTGAGGCGGCCCGGCCGCCGCGGCCCCCCGCCCCAGCCCGCCGCCCCCCGCCCCAACCCGCCGTCTCTCTCCTCCAGGCGACGCCCCGTACTGCACCCCGGAGCAGTACAAGGAGTGCGCGGACCCGGCCCTAGGTGAGGCTGCCCCGCGGCTCCCCGCCGCCCCCACGCCTCCCGCGCTCGTACTCGCGTCCTCCTCCGGCGGCGGTTCGGTCTCCTTCGCCGCGCCGTCGGGTCGCGGGAGCCCACGGACAGACCCGGGAACGAGCCCCCGGACGGACCCGGGAACGAGCCCCCGGGAGGGGAAAAGAAGGAAAGGGGAAAGGCGGGGGGGGGGGGGCGGCGCTGGGCTTTGCGGCGGCTCCGTCACCTCCGCCCGCCCGCGGCCAGATTTCCTGGTGGAGAAGGACAACGAGTACTGCATCTGCGAGATGCCCTGCAACGTCACCCGCTACGGCAAAGAGCTCTCCATGGTGAAAATCCCGAGCAAGGCCTCCGCCAAGTACCTGGCCAAGAAGTACAACAAGTCGGAGCAGTACATCGGGTAAGGCGCCGCGGGGCCCGGGGGGCCGCCGCGTGCCCCCTCCCCRCGGCGGCCTGACGCCGCCTCCCTCTCGCGCAGGGAGAACATCCTGGTGCTGGATATCTTCTTCGAGGCCCTGAACTACGAGACGATCGAGCAGAAGAAGGCCTACGAGGTGGCCGGCCTGCTGGGTGAGCGCTGGCGGCGGCCGCAGCCGCCCCGAGTCGTGCCCCTTCCCCGCTCCCCCCGCCGCCGGCCTCGCGCCCCCGCCGCCGACTGCTCCCCTCCCCTCCCCAGGTGACATCGGAGGGCAGATGGGGCTGTTCATCGGCGCCAGCATCCTCACGATACTGGAGCTGTTCGACTACGCCTACGAGGTGAGCGGCCGGGCGCAGCCGGGACGCGGCGCCGGCCGGCCCCGAGCCCCGCGGCCGCCGGCGCTGAGACGGGGCTCCCGCAGGTCATCAAGCACCGGCTCTGCCGCCGGGGAAAGTGCCGCAAGAACCACAAGAGGAGCAACACGGACAAGGGCGTCGCGCTGAGCATGGACGACGTGAAACGCCACGTAAGCGCCGGCCGGGAGCCGCGGCAGGGCCGCGGTTTTGGGGGGGATATTTAGGCAAGGGGCAGAGGGAGCCCGGGCCGCTCTCGGCACCGGTGAAACCGCCGGGTGACAGCGGCGTCCCTCCTTCCTCCTCTCCGCCCCGCAGAATCCCTGCGAGAGCATCCGGGGCCACCCGGCGGGGATGACGTACGCGGCCAACATCCTACCTCACCACCCGGCCCGGGGCACCTTCGAGGACTTCACCTGCTAACCGACGTCTGGATGTACAACCTGAGCTACCAAAGCCCTGCGGAGAGCCGCCCGTCCCCCCCGAGGGGAACCCCGCTCCTCGCCACGGCGGGACGCGCGCACGAGCCACGGCCTCGCGTTTCGGGGCGGGCGGGCGGGTCGGCTCGGCCTCGAGCCCGGCGCGCGGCCCCCGCCGCTCCGCTCCGGCCCCGCTCGGGCAGAGACTCGAGGACGCTCCAGCCCGGCCACCCCGGCGGCGCCGGGAGCGACACGCRCAGCGGGCTGGGGCATGGACCTGCCCCGTCTCCTGCCCCTCGGCCTTTTTAACTAGAAACCCAGAAGCCAAGAAGCAGCCGCCATCCGGCCACAGAGCCTCCGTCCGCAGCCCCGTCCGTCTGTCCGTTGTCTCCATCTCCATCTCGCTTCCACGCCTTGGCCCGGCGCTTGCGGGGTGCAAAGGAGGAGACCCCCCCCTCCCTGCACCGGCGGGCACGGTGGGGCCAGCAGCCCCCGGAGACCCGCGCTCGGCCCCGGGACCGCGTCCCTGCGCCGGCCCGCAGCCCCTCCGGAACCTCTTCCTCGGCACCCTGCCCCTGCGCCCGCGGTGCCCGGCAGCCCCTTCCGCCGGGGCAGGGCTTCCTCGGCGCTGGGAAGGACCCTGCCGTCTGCCCCAGCGCGGCGGGAGCCTGTCGAGCAGCTACAGGCACCAGGGAGGCCCCGGCCCTCGGCCCCCTCCCGGCCCCAGGGACCGCGCGGYCCCCAGACCAGCCGTCCCGAGGGAGAAAGGCGCAAGGACAGCTCCCAGCCCCGCGTTCGGCCGTGGCAGCCGGCGCCACGGGGGTCCCCGCACATCCTCACCCGGCCTCGGCACCGGGGAGCAAAGGAGCCCCAGCACGGGAAGGGTTCACGGGCTGAGCGATGCCCCCCGGCACGGGGTGCTCCGGTCTAAGGAGCGCAGGCTGCCGCCCCACTAACACCCCCCAGCTGCGCTGCCCCCGGGCACCGCGAGCCCCCGGCGCCCTCGGGGTGCCGCAGGCCCGCTGCCCTGGGCCGGCCGCTGCTCGTCCCCTCGCTGCCCTCTCCCCGAGCCGTGCAGACCTGCCCCGGCAGCCAAGGCGCGGGTCTCCGCTCCCCGGGCCCACGGCGGTGGGGGGGGGGAAGGGATATCAGCCTCCCCTGGCCCCGGCCAGCCCCCAGGCCCCACACATCAAGCAAGAGCCCTCCCTGGGCTGAAGTGCTACTTATCTTTAAGAGCTTTTTGCAATAAGTCTTTTTAGCAATTGTGATTTCAAAACCTCGGTTTTGTTTCTATTATTGTCACTATTATTATTTGCTTCCTGACCAAAATTAGGAACCAGGGGGCAGTCCTTTGTATCCAGCAATCGCCCAAAGACGACGGGTCGGCCACGTCCATAAATTTTCTTATGGATTTTTCTCCAATGTTTCATTGCATTTTATTTATTTATTTTCTTTCTTTCTCCTGTTAAAGCTTTTAAAGATGGGGCTGGGATTTGACCTTGAGGATCACCCGTTGAAGCATAGACTTTTTGTTTGTTTCTATTATATCATTCTCATTTTATATTTCTTATATATAATATATATGACTATATATATATGTGTACATATATATATATATATCTATATGCATCATATCAGTGTAGATATCCATCTAGTAGCATTTAGGCCTTGTTCTTGTGCTTTTTTTTTTCGGTTACTGATCTCTGAATGCCTTCAAGTGTATAAAGTGTTGAACTCTCTCTGGTATCTGTACTATGTACACACATTTTCATAGGAAGCACAATAAGATGACAGATGCATTGTACATCAATACCTGCTACTCTTAACGATGATATAAAGAATGATATAACTCATGAACACCGAGCCTTTCTCTCTCACCGAGCTGCAGGAAATGTTCCCTGAGGAGGCAGGTGGGGACGGCACCATCCCAGGATGCTCCTGAAGGTCTCGCTGAACTGCTGGAGCCGAGGCCAGGAGGAAGGGCTGGGGGAAAGGATAAAGCTTTAGTCTGCGCTTGCATGAAGTCTTCCAGCGCACACTTTGCCGCACTAAGCCAGCAATTGCTCTTGGTACCTAAGCAAGCTCCAGCATCGCTGCCTGGTCCTGCTCTGCCACGTGAGGACRTGCCAGAACTGGAGGATGGGAACTGATTTTTGCTCCCAAGGGCGGGGGGGTGAGAATTCACATATGCACAGCTGCTAATCCTTGACAACTCTAACACTTCTGCGGTTTGGGACAGACACCTGAGCTTCAGCAGAAATGAGTCATTGGCTTGGATCTCACCTGTTTTTAATTTAACTGAGTTAGTAACAGTTGTAGCACAAGCCATATGTAAACACAGTTTCTGTCCTAAAGATTTCCAGTTGCAGAGACCAGAAGTAAGGTGCCAGATCCAACACTGAGCAAGAGAAAAAGCCCTCAGGACCCCACAGAGACTGAATAACAGCAAGTGGGCAGAGAATACTGAAATGCCAAACTCCCCCTGGTCACTTGGCGCTGGTCATGTCCCTGTTGCTCCTGGAAATGGCAGATGGGTGTTTTGCATTTAAACTAGAACTGACTTGTTAGTTTGCTATTCTGGTCCTTTTCTGCCAGAGCTGGTGCTGCACAGGCTACAGGGCGGACTTTGGATAGGAACAAGATAATATAGCTAGTCCCAGAAGGGAGTTAATGAACCTAAATTAATTGCCACCAGCCACTGTGAGTAGCCAGAGCAGCTGACTGCGTGTGCTCCCTCCGCAATGGCACTCACAGCGGCTCCTGGTGCAGGGGGCAGGCAGCAGCCCTGGCGCTGAGGGCTGTAATCTCTTCCAGAGCTCCCCATTAACCCCGCCGGGCTGCGCTGGGAACAGGTCACCCCCTCCATCTGTCACAGCCTCACGTTGCGCAGGAACATCCCCAGCTTCAGCACGGCTGTCGGAGCGTTTCTGCCGCGGTGCTGGAAACGGTGTCTGTGCTGCGAGGCGCAGCCCGGACCCAAAGGCGGCACGGCCGAGGCAATTCYCGCCCCGAGAGCCAGGYGTAGGTGTGGGACGGGGGCACTGCRGGCAGCCAGACGGCGCACGAACGGGGCTGCCCACGTTACAAAGCGCACAGGCTGCACACTTCCCGATTCAAGGCTCCACCGTGCACGCAAGCAGTGCACCTGCAGAGCACGCCGGGGTGGTGCGCGCGGGCCGGGGAGCCTTGGGGCGTTCGGCGTGCCGTGGCGCACGGATGGGTGCCCCACGCGAGGCAGGCCGCCTGCAAGGTGTGTAGCGCAGGCAGCGTGTGTGCTCATCCATGCCTGTCACTCAACAGCACGAGATTCACGCTGCACGCAAGACAGAGTTAATTACCTGCCRCAGGAAGCATCTCTGACCATCTACAGGAGAACAAGATGTGACACACCTAGGCTTGAGCTGCTGGAAAGCACCTGCTTGCATGCTGCTGTGTTTACCTCGCAGATCGTGTGGCTGCTGAAACCCTACAGAGCAAGGATTAATCACGCAGGATGCATAAAAYCACGGCAGAGATAGCATCACCTCCTCTCCTCCCTGGCAGTAATTCCCAGTTACCACTTGCTCAGTGCTAAAGCTGCCAGCAGAAGCAGGAGCCGAGATAAAATTACACAGTCCTGGATGCTGCTCGGCTGCCTGGAGCCAGAGCCATACGGGTTGGGGAGGAAGGTTTCAGAGTAGCTGCCTTGTGCCAGAAGGCTCAGTAAAACAAAGGTGCACGGGCTAGAGCCACACAAATCATCTCCACAGGGAAGAGCGAACCAACCAAATCCTCAGGGCACAGGAAAGGAAGGTGAAGCATAAGGAAACGCTCAGCCATGGAAACTGGGTTATTTCTCCCCGTGTTTCTTAGGGGACACAGCTAATAACAGGGGACAGAGAGCTGGGGTTGCTCCCACCTCAGCTCGAGCAACACGGGGGCTCTAAAGACCCTGCAGCTCCCCTGCTCCTTGCGCCGTGCTGAGCAGCTATCTGACTCTCATTTCCCTCTCTCCACCCCCCAGGTTAGCCTTTGCTTCCTGCTGCTTTCCCAACTCCTCACTCTCTCTCTCCCAGGAGAGCCTGGCAGTTCGAGCCTGCCCCAAAGGCTTTAAGTCTCAGTTAAAGTTGCATCCAAGCAATACGAAGCAGATAAGTTCCACTGCTTTTCCTCTCCATGAATATTTCATAAGGCAGCTGGGCACCAAGCCCGTYGGAGGTGGCATTAAATTAACTGCACGGACACATGGATGCTGAGACAACAGTTAATGGCTGTGCTCAAAGCCTTGTGCTTTTCACCGAGCGTAGGAAATACCGTATCTGGCAGAGAAGGTACCAACACATCCCTGCTTCTTTACTCGGTCAACAATGCCATGCACTGTACAGGACACCCTCCTAAATGATCCGTGATCATCAGTAATTGCTTGATTAATGCTTKTGATGTGACTGTTCACTTGTCCCCCCCAACACACACACAAATTAATGTTGGCTGCATTTGTGTCCCTTTTCTCTCTGAGCAACCACAAGGGCAAGTGCTCTAGGGAACAGGGAACTTAATGCTAATACTTGCAGGAAGTGGCCTTTAAATCTAACATCATCTTGTCTGTAGCAGCCCAAGCTACTGCTGAGGGAGACCAGAGCCCTTTACCTGGGCGATCAGACTAAACCTGAACAAACCGTCCCCTGAACACGGAGGGCCCCAACCACCCGATCGCTGGCAGAGCCCGCAGTGAAACCTGGTGGTCTGTGCCCACAAATCCCCCTCTTTGTCCCGTCACCACCGAGGTTCAAACCCTTCGTACTGGGAGAAGGTTTCTGCCTCCAGCCTTTGAAAATCACTTTCAGAAATCCTATTCTGAATATCCTCCAAGTCCCTAAGCTAACTCATGCATACCCACAGGCAAAGACTAACTCGGTACGACCTTACGAGGAGCTATTTAGATTACTTTGTTCCTCCATGGGCTCCCATCACCATTCCGGCAAAGTCTTTTAGCTACAGCACACTGACAGGCATATTTACACGATATAAAAGCGTATCTATTTATGCCTCAGCATGCTTACTTCTTAAGACATTAAGGAAGGCAGCTCCAGTGAGAGGTGTTACTGCCACGTCGGAGCCCTCCTTTCCGAGGCGCTGGCAAGGCGGCCTTCCTCGGAGCACGGCCTCAGGGCCAGCGTCTCCTGCAACAGGCAGATACCGTAACAGCCAGCCGGTTACCGGCTCCGAGGTCCCCTGGTTCTGAGGCCCTGGGCGCACCGAGCGGAGCTCAGGGGCTGCCAGCCAGGAGCTGGGAACTGGCCTGCAGGTGGTTTTCCACGGACACCAGAGCCCYTGGCACACGCCGCCGCCTCTCCCATCCCGGACGCCCCATTGAACCAGGRCAAGATGGTGTCAAAGGAAAACGTTGTGCAGCAAACTGAGCCGGAGGGACATAACGAGAATCAAGAAAATAAAGGACTCTCTAGAGCCTCAAGGACACTGCTCCCCATGGACCCTGTCCCAACTCCCCCCGACCCTGAAATCCACAGCCCCCTCCCATGGACTCTCAGCCTCCACAAGGCCCCTGCACCCTTCTACAGCCCCCAGACCCTGCACCACCCCACAGCCCCCTGCACCCCCCTACTGCCCTCCAGGGACCTCATGGACCCTGCACCCCCCACAGCCCTCCACGGCCTCTCCCCCAGACCCTGCACCCCCCC
>NW_028186571.1:32266-45562 GCF_003343005.1 Rhea americana
TATTGGACCGGTCTTTTTCTCTCCGCAGCGCCCCGGGATGCTCCCGGGCAGCCGGTTGACGCCGCAGGGCCCTTCCATGGGGCCGCCGGGCTACGGCGGGAGCCCGGCGGTGCGGCCCGGGATGGCGCAGGCCGGCCTGGACCAGGCCCGCAAGAGGCCGGCGCCGCAGCAGCTCCAGCAGGTGCAGCCGCAGGCCGTGCCCAACCGCAACCACAAGTAAGGACCTCCGGGGCGCCTCGCCCGCCCTCCCCTAAAACCGCCGGGAGAGCAGCCAGGGGTCGGCGATGCCCCGGGAGCAGGGTGGGGCGAGCGGCGAGCGCCGGCTGAAGCAGCGGGCAGGTCGCAGCCGCGGCTCTGCGGGGGCTGTTCCCACAGCACAACGYGTTTCTGTTCCCTTGGGGCTGGGGCGCGCTGCCTTTGCACCAAGCCGGGGCTTTCACTGCTGCTTTTTGTTGGGTGGCTCAAAGGGACTCGCGCTTCCTTCTGCAGCTACTTGTTTGGGAGAGGGGAGCTTCCAGCCAATAAAAGTACTAACGTGCAGCTGCTAAACAAGGGCAAATTTGTTATGTAGCTGGTGGTATAACGGCAGCTTTATCATCGTTAATTCATTTCTTGGTTTAAAGCGTGTCAAACTGAAGCTATATTAGGCTTGAGAGTCACTTTGGTTCGATATTATGTCAGCACGTGCTTTCCAACATGACGTTGCCCCGCTTCCCGAGCTCTCGCAGGGGACGCGAAGCGTTCAGGTAATCGGTTAGTCACGGTGCTGCAGTGTCTGTCAGCTCCACAGCTCTGGCTGCCTCACAGGGCAGGGCTGCGGGGAGTACAGAGCCTGCGTGTGTGTGGGGACTGGCAGTAGTAAAAGCCTCTGAAAATGAGAGGCTGGACTGAAGGCTGGCACCCAGGCTAATGCTGCAGCACTAAACCTGAGAATAACCAACCCATCATCCTCGTGCCCTTTGTGAATGCTGGCAGTTACATGGGACAAAGTGGTTGTCATTTTAATGCGTTTGTGTGTGCATCTCCTTCCTTAACAGTGCTAAGAAGAAGAAGATGGCTGACAAAATTCTACCTCAGAGGGTGAGTGGCACATGCCTTTGCTACCTCTGTTGAGATGCAGTAGATGGGAGAAGCACAGGGGAGTTAATGGTGATTTGCATACTTGATTGGCCTGTGCTCTACCATAGATTCGTGAACTTGTACCCGAGTCTCAAGCCTATATGGACTTACTGGCCTTCGAAAGGAAATTGGACCAGACGATCATGCGAAAACGCTTGGACATCCAAGAGGCCTTGAAGCGACCCATTAAGGTAGAGGAGGATTATGTTCAACGCTCCTGTAAGCAAGATTTGGAGACTCTTACCTTAGTTAAGAGAGCAGGAGTGCACTGAAACTTGGGTCTTGTCCCTCTAAGCATGGTGTATCAGCAGCTTTAATARTCTAGACACCAAACAAGGAGCAGAGCCAGGAATGCCTGATGTTCCTCTTTCCTTGCTGCCTGTCCTGAGAGGTGGAATATGAAACAGATAAGGATATTGAGCTTCCTAACTTCAGCAAAACATAAGCAAGATAGTTCTTTATTTCAAAATTAACATTTAGCTGATGCTTTTTCTCTTAGCAAAAACGAAAGCTACGTATTTTTATCTCCAATACCTTCAATCCAGCCAAGTCAGATGCAGAGGATGGTGAAGGAACAGTTGCCTCCTGGGAGCTTCGGGTGGAAGGAAGGCTGCTGGAAGACGTGAGTGTGAGAAACTCAACCCCTTTAGGGAGGAAAGGAGACAAACATTAATGTCTCTGGATAAAATAAGCTAAATGGGGCTCTAGGTCCATCACTAAGTACTGAGATTAGCTCTCCTAACACTCTTCCTTCCTGTGTTGCTTGCAGTCTGCTTTGTCTAAATATGATGCCACCAAACAGAAAAGAAAGTTCTCATCCTTCTTTAAATCTCTGGTCATTGAACTTGATAAAGACCTGTATGGCCCAGACAATCACCTAGTAGAGGTGAGCTTCTTTTTGCTGTACTATGTCTGAAAGTGGGTTGTTTTTCAGCAGACAGGATTTGTATTTCATTTGTGCCTTGAGAGGCAGCGGTGATTTGAATAAATGGCCGGGAGCCAGGAGCTACTGAAATCTTAGCTTTTCCATTGACACGCTGGGGGTCTGAGCAAGTGCATTAACTCTTGTTTCTAACTATGTATGGGAATAAGACTAACTCTCTGTAGGTGGATGGGGTTTACTGGCAAGTGTGTTGGGTACCTAGCGGGAGCAAAGGGAACCAAAAGTATAGGTGCCACTGAGCACGCTCCCCTGTTCTGTGTGTCCCAGTGGCACAGGACTGCTACGACTCAGGAGACAGATGGTTTCCAGGTGAAAAGGCCGGGAGATGTAAATGTGCGCTGTACTGTCCTTCTGATGCTCGATTACCAGGTAAGCTGTTTGCAACAACCTTGCTGGGCAGGTAGTGTTTGCTGAGCCCTGTCTGTCACCACATTCCTATCTCATCTTTCTGGGCTTTTTGTTTCAGCCTCCCCAGTTCAAATTGGATCCCCGCTTGGCTCGTCTCCTGGGGATTCACACTCAGACTCGTCCAGTGATCATCCAGGCATTGTGGCAATATATTAAGACCCACAAGCTCCAGGACCCCCATGAGCGGGAATATGTCATCTGTGACAAATACCTCCAGCAGGTAACAGTGTCTATGGCTGGAACAAGAAGCTGTTTCAGCTTTTCTCTGAAAAGTGATCCCTGGCACTGAGSTCCTATCCCTTCCCTTAGCCCTCTGTTTCTGTTACAGATATTTGAATCTCAGCGAATGAAGTTCTCTGAAATCCCACAAAGACTTCATGCATTGCTTATGCCCCCAGAACCAATCATCATTAACCATGTGATCAGGTGAGAGAGGCCCACTGGAGTTTGTATTTCTAGGAAAAAGGGTGGAAAGAATGGATAAGCCTGGTACAGGAAGTTGTTATAACATGTTGATTATTTCAGTAGCACTTCCCCTGTATTGCTTGCCATCATTTCCTTGTGCAAGAACAGCCAGCCGCTTCCTTCTTCCATTAACTAAATCCCCCTTTCCCATAAGGCACTCCCGCATTCATGCTGTCCTTATCATTACGCTTGTGYGGATAAAAATCTTCTTGGAACAGTCCCTTGGCCCCTGTGCTGCAAAGCCACCAGTGGGGCTCTGCTAGCTGATGTCAGAGGTGATGCTAACAGTAGCTTGCTGTGTCTCTCCCTGCAGTCCGTATGCTGCAGTGTCCTAGAGGAGCTACGGTTCAGTGCTGTCTTGAGCTACTCAATTGTTTCCGTTTCTTTCTTGCGTTTGCCCTTAGTGTTGACCCAAATGACCAGAAGAAAACAGCCTGCTACGACATTGATGTGGAGGTGGATGATACTTTGAAGACTCAGATGAATTCCTTCCTGCTCTCTACAGCCAGCCAACAGGAAATTGCTGCTCTGGATAACAAGGTGGGAAGAGCTTCATTTCTGCCCTCCTCATTGCTGGATATGAAGGTGTCCTKGGAGCAGATAAGCTCTGAGTAGGACAAGAGTTCAGCACATGCTCTGCGTTTGGAATCTGGTGAAGAGTAAGTCAGAGTTAGAAATGGGTGGCTTTACCTGGAAACAAARTTTTAAAGCAATTGGTCAATGGGAAAACTGGTACACAGGAAACAGAGTTGAGAATCCTGTCTGATAGGTATATGTTAACCAGAGTATCAGAATTCATATTCATGTATTGGATCTCTTGATGTTTCCCCTCTGTTTTTCCCTGTTCAGCAGTCTTGTACRTCTGTCTTTCAGATCCATGAAACAATAGAAACAATTAACCAGCTGAAAACCCAGCGAGAGTTCATGTTGAGCTTTGCCCGAGACCCTCAGGGCTTCATCAATGACTGGCTACAGTCCCAGTGCCGGGATTTGAAGGTAAAAGCTTTGTTTTGTGTGGAAGGTGGCTCCAGTCACAGACTTCCCTTATTAGAACCAGCTCCCACAGAGAGACAATTTGCTGCTCGGAAACCAAGACTAGAATTGGAGCTGAGCATAACCTGACCTGACTGTACTGAAGTTTCTTTGAAGAAATGGGAGGGGGTCAGAGCCTTGGCACTCCCTGAACCATTCTGTCCTTGGTGCTCTCCAGACGATGACTGATGTTGTTGGGAATCCCGAAGAGGAGCGTAGAGCTGAGTTCTACTTCCAGCCGTGGGCTCAGGAAGCTGTGTGCAGATACTTCTACTCCAAGGTGAGCATCTCTGGGCAGGGGTCTCCCTCTGCACCGGGTGGCCAAGAGTACTTGTCACTCCTCAGGGGCAGATACTGCCTGTAAAAAGTGGCAGTGCTAAGCTTTACTTGTAGACTCTGATGAATCTTGGTCCCAGTTTTTGTTCACTCTTTTTCAGCTGGGGCCTTTGTTACTTGGACACTGTCCTGCTGTACGGTCTGAGAATATTAATGCTATGACTCTGGCTTCTCCTACAGGTGCAGCAGAGGCGGCAGGAATTGGAGCAGGCCCTGGGAATCCGTAACACATAGGCTGCTCCACTCCTCCCCAACCAGAAGGCATCACAGCTACTTGTGGAGACAGAGCTGCAGAGTATGCTGTTAAGGCTCACACAAACCCACTCCGGCACTGAGGCCTGCACCATTATCCATCCTGGCATTGTCCTTCTTGGGCAGCTCCAGGACACGTGGGGTCTTCTGGGGTGTGGCAAGCAGACAGGCTCCAATGAGCACACACTTCTACCTGGTTTTCTTCCTGACTGTTGCCTTGTCAGTCCCAAGGCTTCTGAGAGCCTCCCCTTGACTCTGCACTGTCTGTAGTGTCCCCCGTAGCCAGTATGACTGCTGACTTGAGCCTCTCTCAAGTTCAGAAACCACAGCTGTTTCCTCAACTAGCATCTAGTTGTGGCGCACACGAGTCCTGGGTCTGGGAAGCCTGGATCCGCTGTAGCGATGGAGTTCTGTGACTAGTCTCTTCCCTGCTTATAGCAAGGTGCCAGGAGACGTAGTGGGCAGTATGCCGTGAGCTGACATACCTCCCTGCCCTCCCCTCCCTTGCTCAGAGGATGCTGTTGTACTCGGCTGCCTCATAGGTCACTCTCCTCCTTGAGGAAGAGTTACTGAACTGTGTAGAGAATTGTTTCTTCCCTTGTCCTTCCTCCCCTCCCTCTTTTTTTTTTCCCTTGCTTCCTTCATGTTCTTTGGCAGGCCGTCCTAGGCTGGCATCGCAGGAGAGATGAGGCATTGGCTCAAGGCAGGGGTGTGGAAACATTGGAGCAGTGAGATTTCACTTCAAAAGACCTCCACTTGCGGTTCCAGCAAGCCATCTGGCTGCTTGTTTTCCCTGTAGCAGGGAGAGGGGACGCAGCAACTGCCTGCTGGAACTGTGCAGGAGCGCAATGATGTAGGCCCATTCCTTTGGGACAGTTATCCTGTGTCATTTGCTGTGGGGACCAGAGGCGCCTTCGTGTGGATCTGAGGGTGTAACAGGACAGTCTTTGGGGATGGACTCCAAGCATATGCGAGTTAGCAGAGGTTTCCATGATGACGCTCCCATTTAGGYAGGGTTTTAGGTTCTGGGGCTGCCATAAGGCCCTGCATGGATCAGGAATGTACAAGTAGATTTTCCTCTACCTTGGGGAGTAGCAGCCCCGATGCCTCTTCATGGAATTAATTAATAGTGAATTAATTAGTGGTCAGGCATAAGAGAATGGTTTCTCTTCACCTGGATCTCRGTATTTCTGCTCGGGACTGAAATGCAAATGAACTCGAAAGTTGGTCATATTCTCTTGGAGATGGTTGCAAAATCATGTTACTGACAAGCCCCCCTCATACCTACRCCTGTCTTGGTGTGGTTGGGAAGCTTACTATGAATTTGGGAGCCTGGGTGGCCCTACTCCTTGTGTCTGTGTTACTACATGTCTGTGAGTAATAGACTCGACTTCCCTTCTCCTCCTCCCCCCCTAACCCCTTTATGAAATGGCTCCTCTGTGGTACTGGGGTGAAGGTCTTGGTGCTGATGAAGCAGCCAGTGACTCCTCAGGGTAATCACATGTGAAGGATGCTGAATACTGCGTAGGCAAACATAGCTGTTGCAGAGTAACTGCTTTTCTTAACTGATTATTATGTTTTTTTCCATGGACCAAAATTTTTTTTGTACTGTATCCTTGTAGACGTCACCCAGTTTTAATAAAAGCCTCCTATGAAGGAAGCTGTTCTCCCTCTTTCTGTGCTGACAGCAAGCTTTCAGCAGCTGCTTCGGCAGATGCCACTTTGTGTACTTGCATAGGAAGGACAGATTATTTTATTTTTTTTCCCCCTCAACAAAGCCAGCTGGGATAAGAAATTGGAGAGAAAATGTTCTTCACAGTTTGGCCTTTTATAGTGTCTTCCTTTCACGTGAGGAACTCCTCTGACTTGCGGAGTCTGCTAAGCCTTTGCCAATTCCTTTTGTGGTAAACAGGCAAAGTAACAAGTAAAACTGGAAATCCAGTGGCCAAGCTGCTGATAAAGTCTAGACAGCCTACTTTCCATGCTCTGGCTGCCTTGTAGAATGGTGACAGCCTTTTACAAGCCCCATGGGCATCATGCACAATTTTGAAGAAACTATTAAAATTTATGTAAGTTTGTTTTAAAGCTACGTGAAAAAAGTATTTTGATTCTGCCTCACAGAACCATTTGAGCAACTGTTTGTGAACGTAGGAATGTAATGCTTTACAGACCCTGTGCAGCCTTGTTCGGAGGGAAGAGATCCTCTGTACAAAAGACAGGGCTGTTTGCCTGAGGTCAGGCAGTTAGGGCTGCTGCTCATGCTGTGAGATTGGCACTGGCGTTGTCCTGGATCTGCAGTCAGATGGTTCATGTTTCTCGCTTGAAAAAAGGCACTCGTTCCTTGGGAAAAGGGGATCTGTTTCTTTGCAGAAAAAGAGGGAGGGAGGCTGGGCAATTGTGACTGCTGGCTCTGCTGAGGTTTGAGATCTGAGCTATTTCACCCTTGCTTCGGGGGAGTAATCCATGTCTCCAACTGCTCTGCTGCCCCGTGCGTTGCCTCCCACAGGACAGGGTGTGTGTGGGGGGGACCCAGTATGGGCACCCAATTGCCCCAGGCGGAGCCAGAGGCGGGCTGGGGCCGCCCCCACTCCCAGCTGCCCTGAAATAGCAGCAGCAGGCTCAGCGCCAGCAGTGCCCCGGCTCCCCGCACCATGGGCGGCAGGAAGGTCTGCATCGTGGGCTCCGGCAACTGGTGAGCACCCGCGGCCCGGGCACCTGATCCCCCTCGCCGAGCGCTGCGYGGCCCCCTTCCTTCCCGGTGCGCCAGGACACCTGTACTGCACCCCCGTCCTCCGTGCGCGCCGGCGGCCTCAGTGCCCGCTGCCTACGGCCCCGCTCTGCCCGTGCAGGGGCTCGGCCATCGCCAAGATCGCGGGCAGCAATGCAGCGCAGCTGGGYGCTTTCGAGAACCACGTGAGCATGTGGGTGCTGGAGGAGGAGGTGGGCGGCCGGCGGCTCACCGACATCATCAACACAGAGCATGAAAACGTCAAGTACCTGCCAGGGCACAAGCTGCCCCCCAACGTGGTGAGTGCAGCCCGCGGGGGGCCTCTCTGCCGAGTGCAAGGTCCGGTGTTCGCAGCTGGGCTCCCTGGTGCCAGGTAATAAATAACAGTGCTGGAGCGCCCGGTGCGTGGCGGCAGGGACGCATCGGGCTGCYGAGGGCTCAGTTACACGCTCCCGGTGGGTGACCTTGCACTGCGCTTGGGTGAGCTGCAGCCCTGGCTGCTCTTGCTGCCCACCTTTGCCCCTGCTCTGGTGTCCTGTGGGCTGGGCTTGAAGCCATGCGGCTGCCTCTGGGTTGGCGTTGGCAGTGCGCGGAGAGCCTGTGGATCCTGCTGCCCCCCAGCTGCACCCTCAGCCCCCCAGAGAGATCACAGCTCTCTCCTGTCCCTGCTGCTTCCCCGGACTGTCTCTCTCCAGCTGAGTCTTTTGCCCCTGCTGCACTCCAGCCCCTCTGCCCTGCCAGACCTGCAGCTCCCTGGGCCTCAGGAAGGGGAATTTCTGGGGCACYGACCTTGGCTCCCCATTCCCCCTGTCCCAGCCTGGGGCTGGCCCCTGTCACTGCAAAACTGAAGGCACAAGTCCTTGATGCCCGTCGCGTTCTCTGCAGGTGGCAGAGCCAGACCTGCTGAAAGCTTGTGCAGGGGCTGACATCCTCCTGTTCGTGGTGCCCCACCAGTTCATTGGCAAAGTCTGCGACCAGCTCAAGGGCCACGTGAAGAAAGACGCCATCGGGCTGTCGCTCATCAAGGTGTGAGCAGGAGGAGCGCGGCCTTGGGAGCTCGCTGGGGCAGCGCGCCCAGGGGCCTCGCCGGGACCACCTGGCTCCGAGAGGCTGCAGAGGGATCCGGCGGCCRCGCAAGGAGGCACGGGGAGAGGCAGACGTGGGGCTGGGCGCAGAGCCCTCGGCGCGGGGGATGGAGGAGTATTGGTAGGGGCAGAAGGAGCAGGGCGTGGGGGGATCGTGAGCGCTGCGACGAGTGGGCTACGGCAGAGTGCTGCGGGGGCCGTCGGGATGGGGTTCAGTACAGGCAACGAGGGGGTCGGGGCAGGCAGGGCAGGTCCCTGGGGGGACACGTGATCATCTCTGTCCCTGGTTGTGTCCAAGGGAGTGGACGAAGGACCAGATGGGCTAAAGCTGATCTCGGACATTATCCGTGAGAAACTGGGCATAGAGATGAGTGTCCTCATGGGGGCCAACATTGCTAACGAAGTGGCAGGCGAGAAGTTCTGTGAGACAACCATCGGTAAGCACCACCAGCCGCCCTCGCTAGCAGACCTCGTTTCTGAGGAGCGGGAAGAGGCAAAGGGGGGAGCGCAGTGCTGCTTAAACTACTCCCGTCTAGGGCGAGCCAGCCCTTTCGCCTTACGGCAGCAGCAAGGCTCCGCAGGAGCCGGAGACGAACTCATTTGCAGGGTTTGCGACACGATTGCTCACCACATTAAAAGCAGAGGTGTGAGTCTGACAGCTGCTGCCAGCAAGGAGCCCGAGCATCCGCCAGGCTCCTGACACAACGGAAAAGGCCAGTCGCTGCTAGGGTCAATTCTCCTACCAGAAAGAGAAAGCCCAGCTGGGGGTCAAGACCTTGACAACAGCAGAAATCTGGTGGATTTCCAGCTTTTTGCCTTCCTTAGACTGATCAACGTGCATAAAAGTCTGTCTGACCTAAAAGACCCTTTAGGAAATAAGTTGAGCTCACTTAGTTCCATTTCCCTGGGCTTCTGGGGACACTCACCTGRTTCTCGCATTACTGCTAGCAGGGCTGTGACTGTTCCTGCTGTYCTCCATCCTGTCCATGACTCATCCAAAGCCTCCAAAATCAACAGAACAGTTTGCTGGGTTAGAAGTTACAGGACTCAAAGTGTCCGTATTTTAAACAAAAGCAAATATGCCATGCAGGAGGCTGCAGGGACTGGAGAGGTGTAAGCAGAGCGCCCCAGTACTGCCAGCACAAGGAAACACTCCTGTGCAGGGCACCGCAGGAACAGAGAAAACGGCAGCCTCCGACCCAGAGTTTGCAACCTCTGAAGGCACCTTTAATCTACTGGGCACGTGTCACTTCTGTCCTGCTTGGCACAGCAGCAGGGATTGTCCTGCTCTTCTGGGAATTCCATGTTGCAACCTTGCTTGTTGGCCAGGCGATGTGTGCTTGGCACTTCGGGTACCTCCAAATGTTTAGTAACGTCTGTCGGCCGGGTTCTTCTCGCTGCAGTAGCACCAAGCACCGCGCTGCAGGATCGCACCAGTAGGCAGAAGAACAGCACAATCCTCCTTTAGGATTGCCCCCTTCCCATCACCTTCCTCCAACTCCTTTTGTCTTGTCAGGCTGCAAGAACATGCAGCATGGGCAGATCCTGAAGGAGCTGATGCAGACACCGAACTTCCGGGTCAGCGTGGTGCAGGAATCGGACACCGTAGAGATCTGTGGGGCTCTCAAGGTGGGTGAGCTACTCGGCAGGGTTTGCAGGGCTCGGTTTGCAAAGCTGGGGGTTCTCGCGGGCTCTGCAGGGAGCTGTGGGGAGGGGGCTGCCACGTGAAATGAACCCCCTGGACGTTGCGCTGCAGCATGCTGAGACAGCTGGGCCAAAGGCCAGAGTTTGGAGACAGCAGCGCGCGTGTCCTGTCTGTCTGCTCAGAGAGACGATGGTCACCAGCGAAGGCAGGGGCAGGCAGGAGCCTTTGCTTGGGATCGTACGGGCAGCTTGTGGGCACAGCAAAGCTCTGGACTCCGCTGGCAGSCGATCCCTCTGTGCCATTCTCCTCTTCCAGAACATAGTGGCTGTTGGAGCTGGCTTCTGCGATGGGCTTGGCTTTGGGGACAACACGAAGGCTGCYGTGATCCGTCTGGGACTGGTGGAGATGATCAACTTCGCCAAGCTCTTCTGCAAGGGCCCTGTCACCCCCTCCACGTTCCTGGAGAGCTGTGGGGTCGCAGACCTCATCACCACCTGCTACGGCGGCCGCAACCGCAAGGTGGCCGAGGCTTTCGCCAAGACAGGGAAGGTGAGCACAGGAGGGAAGCAGGCAACAMGGGAACATCGGGACCTGCGGGTTGAGTTGGCAGCAGGATGGAGTCGACTTGCACTGTGGTCCCCTGCTTCCGCTTTTCCAGTGCCACAGCCTGGCTCCAGGGAAGAAACACRGGGCAGAGGATGGGGTTGCAGGGTGCGACGCTCTCACTGTTGAATTGTTTCAGTCTATTGAGCAGCTGGAGAAGGAGATGTTGAACGGGCAGAAGCTGCAGGGTCCCCAGACGTCTGCTGAGCTGCATCGCATCCTCAAAAGCAAGAACGCAGTGGAGAAGTGAGTGCTGCATGGCCACCTCGTCTCCCACGTCTGCTCTCTTGGAGCTGGGCTGGGATCTTTCCTGCAGATGTGGGAGGGGAAACTGCCAGCAGTCCTGCATGTCACTATAGAAGTTAAGGTGCTTGCACCATGCCAGCCCGGGTCACAGGGGGGTGATTTTGTTCATCTGCCTGTAGGTTCCCCCTCTTCACAGCTGTGTATCAGATCTGCTTCGAGGGCAAACCTGTTGCTGACATCATCAAGTGCCTCCAGAACCACCCTGCGCACATGTAAGGGAGCTCTGCCCGCAAAACCCTTGATCCTGCTGAGAGGAGCAGCGCGCCCCYGCCTGCACCACCTTGCTGCTGCTACAGCTTTGTAAGGAGTCTGGATTTCCTGGAGCCTTTGTAGAGCACTGGAAGGGCAGAGGTTCCCTTCCTCAGGCCTGGAGACTGCCAGCCTGCGTCTGGTATCTGCACGGAGGTACCTGCTGATCCCTCCTCTCTCTGAAGGGCTCATTTAGCTTCTGCTGCTGTCTAGGGTCTGTCCTGAGGAAGGCYAGGCATCCTCCTCCTCTCCCTTCCTCTTGCTGTGATGGATTCAATTCGCAGTGGGACTCAGCAAGGCCATCTTGGTCAATACAGGCTGCGCAGGAGGCACCGTCTGTGGGGTTCTGCTTGTAGCCCCGTAGGGCCACTTTGCGTGACACGGGTCCTTTCCTGCTTGCTGCTGTTCCTTTTGCCTTAACCTCCTTGCCGAGACGGGACAGGTCCCTGCCGGGCTCCACCGACATGGTCAAAGCTCATGAGGACTTTCGAAGGGGGTGAGAATCACTCCTCTTTCTAAGGCGCACCAGCACAGAAGTCAAACCTGGCCTCTGCACCAAGGAACTCCTCTGTTGTCATCGATTTGCCTGCACCGGTTCCACGCCAGCTGACTGTCCCTGGGTGGCCTTCCTCCCTCGTATCCCTTTGTCCTCTGTCTGCTTTGGCAATGCAGGGACCAACTGCCCCAAATTCTTTCTGAGCAGCTGGCAGGCTCTGAATCCCTCAGCAGTGTACCTGCCAAAGCAGCTGGGCCATGTTGCTTTTAAACAAATGACCCTCAGTAGCTTTTCGCCTTCTCTCCAGCTTGCTCCAGTCTGTACCTTAGCCTAGTCTTTGCTTCATGCTATGCACAGCTTTATAGGAGCTGAGAAGAGAGAGCAGGTTCCACGCTTACCCTGTTGCCCCTTCTGTGAGTGCTGGATGCTGCCTGCCAGCTCAAGGGGCAGTGATGGATATATGATCCACAAGAGGTACRGGGAGACTTCCAACAGCAGAAGAGAGGACAGAGGTCTCTGTGCCTCATGCTGCCTTTGAAAGTTGCCCCTAGTCCAGCCCCTTGCCACATGCCTCTCTGGTCCTTTGAAGCTGGCTTGCTCTGTGCTCGTGTTTGCTCAGGCCCATGTCCAGCAGTTCACTGATCTCTGTCTGGGCTGGCATGCAGGAGCTGCTGCCGCTCTCACTGTCCACCACAGCTCCGGGTCCTAGTGCCGCTGGGTCTCTGACTAGCAGTGTACTTTATGAATGTATAAAATAATAAATTTGGGGTGGGGAGACCCACCCTTTGCTCTGTGGTTCCAGTGTATCCTTGTCTCTGGGCTGGCGCCTGCTGCACTTGCTAGAAGCGCGAAGCTGGGCACTGTCTGCTCCCTCCGGGCTCTGCAGYGTCGCACGGTGTCCCGCAAACACGTGAGAAAGCCCCTGCCAGGCAACATTCAATCGCAGAGTTTAAAAGTCTCCCACTTGCCTTTTCTCAGCAGTGGTTCTGGTGTCAAAATTTGGTTGTAGGGCTGAAGAGGGTTCAGCTTGCAATGTTTAACGGGGTACAAAATCCTCACTCTTCTATGCAGGACCTGCTGAAGCAGAGCCAGGAGCCCACGGGGCCATCTGTGCCCCAGCCTCCCTTTCTCCAATGTCTTGGGAAAGGCCGTGTTGTTTTAATGCCCTCTCCCCAACATCTTTTCCCTGTTGCACTTGCCTCATTCCTGCTTTTCTTTGAAACGCACTTCGCCCCGAGTGACCTTTCTGGGACGGTCAGCGCTCTGCTCAGCCTCTCACTAGGGGAATTTAATCTGCCGGCGCTGCAGTTGTTTCTGTGCCTTTTATTAGACACACTAGGCACCCTACGACCTTTAAATTCAACGGAGCGCTCGTACGGAAAGGGGCCGGTGCTGGCGTCCTCTCACGAGGCACCGCGGCGAGGCTGGAGGACGAGGGACCTTCGGCGCCTTCCTACGGGGGCCGCGCCCGAGTCGCTGCCGCCACCATCAGCAGTCCGACGGCCCCCGCGGGCCCAGGACCACGGGCGGACCCTGCCCGCCTCCCTCTCCCCCACCCCTGCTCCGCCGGGCCGAGCTGCGCGGCGCCGCGGGGGGCAGCAGGCCCCGGGCGGGGACGGGCCCGCGCTG
>NW_028186571.1:46067-63436 GCF_003343005.1 Rhea americana
GAGGACCCGGGGCGGCCCCGGGCCCCACCGACGACCTGGGCAGACCCCGGGCCCGCCGGGCCCCACCGGCAACCCGGGGCGGCCCCAGGCCCCGTCGAGGACCCGGGGCGGCCCCGGGCCCCACCGACGATCCAGAGAGACCCCGGGCCCCACCGGCAACCTGGGGTGGCCCCAGACCCCCACCGCCGACCCGGACCTGCAGGGCCCCACCACTGACCCGGGACAGCCCCAGACCCCACYGACGACCAGGGCGGCAGCCCCGACTGAGCCACTCCAAGCAGCCCGGGAAGGACCTGTGCTGCCCAGTGTTCCTGGAACGGGGCCGGGATGAAACAGAGACCAATAAAGCAAAGTAGTCTGGCAAAACGCCTGAGTGAGATGCTGAGTGTTTCCTGGGAGAGGCGCTTCAAGGGGAGCAGCGATTGATATTTTCATGTAATTTTGCTACAGCGAAAGGGAGTGGCAGCCGGGTCTGACTAGCAGTTCAGATGCTGAATGCAGCTGCTTAGAAACACAAAACAGAGCATATGGTTTGAATGATTTTATTTTCCCAAGATGAAACATGTCGAACAAGTTTCTGAAGCATCTTTTAATCAGAGATAAGAGTAAACAATGGTATAAAAGGGTAATAACTCAAGAAGTTTCCAAAATTCTGCTCCTGATTGACATATAGGTCATTGCCCCAAAGTACCATTAAGTTAAAAAAAAAAACAAAAAAAAACAAACAAACAAAAAACAAAACAAAACCAAAGAAGCAAAGCCTATGGTGTGGCTGCCTTTCCAGCCCAGTGATTCCTCCATACAGTTGCAAAATCAGAGCAGCAATAGTCACTTCTGTCTTGAAGTACAGACAAGCAGGACTGAAACATGTTATTTTGTGGAAAGTTAAAAACAGCCCACCAGCACTGGTCCGCCCTCACATGAAGCCCTAGCTTAGCCAACCGTATCCAGTAGGTCTGGAAAAGTCTTCAAAACTAAGACTTGCAACAGAAAAAAAAATAAAAAGGCATGTATTGTGACAGTTGTCTTAGGGGCGGTAAGCAAACCCCTCCCTGCCATTTCAGAAGGTTATAGCTAAGACTTCAGAGGGGCTTGCAGCACCAAAATAGGCAGCAAATGCTAGCCTGGTCCCTCATGACAGCAGAGATAACAAGCTATAACCTCCTTGGCAGATAGCACCCCAATGGCAAGTTAAAATAATGTTTTTATTGTAGCACAATCCAATTCAATGCTTGTAGTCCAGATCACTCACAGCAGGACTGAGAAAAGTCTCTCTGCTACAGCCAGGGTAGCTTGGACTTGAAAATAAGACCCTGCGTTCTCCATGCTCTAAGTGGCTTCTGGAGTGCATCGAGGAAATGTGCTGAACCTGCACTGGAGCAAACCGTCTTTGAAATGGCACCTTAGCCTTCCTGCAGTCCACGGCCAGCCTAGTCCACGCTTGTTCCATCTTGAGTTGATCCTAGTAAAAACCGGTTTATCACAAACAAAAATACCTCTGCAAATATTGATAGGACAACGATTTAAATACAAAATGGCTTAAAATAAAATCTGCAGCTTTGTTTTTGCCCTAGTAATTGGCTTTATCCCTTCTGTTACATAAAGCCTTTGACTGGTCTGAATTGTGCTCATTTCAGATTCGCTGGAGGTTTCTGGGGAAGGGGTATCTTGATTAAAGATCACTTGGGAATGTGGAGCTCAACACATCTAGACATTAAAAGACAAGTTCGTGTTTGCTCAAGGCCAACCCATAGTCTTATTCCTCTTCTGCCCACTGGCCACTAGCCACATGGCCGTTAATGCGGTTGGAGCCATTGCTCGAAGTGCTGAAAACTCCTTTTGTGCTGTTGGAAGTCACTTCCTCCTCTTCAGAGCTGCTCTCTACATCACTGCGGTCATCTTTTGATACCTAAACATTTCAGATGACATTTGGAAGTGGGAAAGGGAGGAGGGAAGATGACAAATTCACAGGAAACAGCAGTTAGAAGGTGGCATCCATGGGGTTAACCAGCCTCATCAGCTACAGTTACCTTCTATATTTGATTCTGAATCACTTCAAAGAGCTTGTAATCACATACCAAAGGCAAGGCACAAGTTGAAAGAGACAGTCTGGAAATATGGGTTCCATTTTCCAAATACTCTGTACATCTTAGGTGAAAGCACTACACTTTTTTTTTCTTCTCTCACTAGATCCACAGAGGACACTATAGATCTTTGGTTGTTCTTTTCTTCCCAGAGCTGCATTTAAGTTAGATAGAGGCTGCTTTTCCAAACAACAAAAATTAATTTTAAATTAACAGACTTTACAGACACATATGACAACAGTCTGTCCTATAGAGAGTGGCTTTGATATTTCAAAATTCCCCATCTATATTTATCACATTACCATGCCCATAAAATGCTTCCCATTTTCACAGCTTGTGTTTCATACACGAGAACTCTTCGTTTATGAGCCAAACATGTTTGTAGAGCGGGCTGCAGAACAAAGACAGTACCCTAACGCCAGAATAGAACAAGGATCTCAGCCAACAACCTCGATCTGCTCTACAGATTTGTTTTTAGTTAAAAGACTGACTGAAAATCCAGCTGATGTTGATTTTTATGTGGGGTTTGAATATCTGAAAACACATCCAGGCATAGTTCTGGCCAGGAGTCCGCACACTTTGCTGTTGGCTGCTCTCAGAGTCCACAGGAGGGCAGTGTACCRACACTGCAGAGCCAAGTGCACAGCAAGGTGAAAGAAAGAGGTTGTAAACCCAACTGCAAATAAGTACCTTGGTTGCTGGCTAAGTGCCAGAACCATAAACTCACTATAGCTGAGAAGCGACTGCCTGAAAGGCACATGCTTTACATACCCCAGGGCAGGCTTCTCCACACTTGTGTGTCTGCAACTAATAGTCCTCATTTACTTAATATGCAAGCACTTACTCTGTGGCTAGTGTGTTTCCAAACTSTGTTCAGGATTCAGTTCTACTCTGCCTGCTTTGAGCTGGGATTATGGGTTTCAAACAGCACCGGACAGGAAGTTTTCAAAYGCAAAGGAAGATCTGGCAGAAAGCCACGTGAAGTTAATGATTTCCAAGATGGGTTTTGACAGGCCTCTTGGATCTACTGACTTCTGTTTGTTGCCAAAACTTTTATATGTTTCACTACTCCCCTCCCATGCTGGAAGTTCAAAGGGTCACTGGAAGGAAGCAGAAATCCCTCCACTCATTTCCTATTTCTCAAAATTATTTGGGGAACAAGTGACTCTACTATTCCTGTACTTCTCACAAAAATGACTGGATTTCTACTGTCCTCCTTCTTTGGACAGAGTGTTAATGAGCACTAAAAAGACCTAGGTATCAGAATTTTAGCTGTGGGCTTGTAGTAGAAGATAAAARGTTACACAGCCAGCTGGCAGCAGATGAGAACAAATTCCAGGACTTTGCTTTAACCTTTGGGAGAATTCGCATTTTAGCATACTGGCATGATCAGCACTGTATCAACCAGGCAGGCAAACATTTTAAGAGAAGGCACAAGCTGTCTGAAGCCCCAAGACCATAGCTTTGCACTTGTCTTAGCCTAGAAACRGACACAGATATATTTCAGTGTACAAACAGGAGCACAGATTACACTTACATGCAAAGGATGAAATTGTCCAGCTCCAATCTGGCACAGAGAAAAGGAGTGAGAAAAGAATGAAGAATACAGAGCTTAGAGTCCTGTCTCTGGCTAGGTCACCTGGTCAGGAGAGAAGCAAGGAAAGGAAAAAGATGTAGATCTCAAGATAAAGAAACAGCTACACAGACAGAAACCAAGACACTTGCAGTAGCAGCTGTAGGGGACAGRTAAGATCATGTGCATACTCTGAAACATGCCTTCCCCTGACAATCACTGCCACACACAGCTATGATATAAGTATTTTTCAAGGTTACATTCCATGTGTAGGGGCAGCTTAGAAGTCAAAAGCAAAAGCAGAGGCATAAGAGAAATTCAGATCTGAATACCAAACATCTGACCAAAACAGCATTTTTGCTAGCAAATCAGCTGCCCTCTTTGGTAGCGCTGAAGGAAGTGGCTCCTGCTGGGTTAGCTGTGTGTCAGATTAGTTCCTCGACTAGCCTGCCCCATCTCATGCTACTTCAGCTGAACTACGCCTTTTTGCTTGGTAACTCAGGCTGCAGCAACAGGTTAACACTGTTTGCTCTTATGGCAGTATCCCATTAACCCAGTGGCAACCAGAGGCGTGTTTCTGATAACCCTTCCTCCTCTGTATGCTGTACCTCACTGCCTGGGCAAGCACAGCCAGCCAGCAGCTCGTGTTTTTGCTAACAGCTGGAAGACACAGACTCCCCATCACAAACTCAAGAACCAGTTGAGGTTGAAACACTGGAAGCTGAAAAACATCCTGTATGATAGCTCAAAGAGCCTTCTACCAGCTTAAACTTCAAACACAGCGTGTAACAAATCTACCACCATCACTACTATTACAACATCTGAATGCATCAGAAAATGATGTTATTTACCTGCAATGATCAGAACAGAGAGGGAAGCTTCCCGCCTTTGTTTATATCTAGTAACTGAGTCTACAGAGCAACCAGAGTAAAAAAAATGGAAAAAAAAAGAAAAAAGAAAAAAAGAAAAGAAACACTCCCCCCAAAACACTGCACTCCTACAAACCATTCCTCATTCCTGTATCATCCCTCATAGATGACAGAAGGGCCAACTTTCTTGGCTGCCGTGATTCCTTCACAGAGCTTGTAGAAAAAAGGATGCAGAACAGTCACAGGCAATCTTACCTTTCCCCGCACAAGGGCCTTGTAGGCAATGCGAATGATGAGATAAGACCAAATGATATGCAAGATCTGCAAGGTTATCAAAAGGCCATTGAATAGCCACCATGAAGGATAAGGGCCAATCAACTCCCAGCTTTCAAATAAAGTTGTATTCAAAATCCTAAAAGAGATCCAGAAATACATTAGAGATTGGCTGCTCTGGTAACATGGCTTCCAGCTCTAAATTCAGATGACTGGCCAGATGCACAACAGTTTTGTATCTCTCTAGGCATCTGTTGCTTTTCTCCTGTCAGAGTGATGATGCCTCTAGTCTCTTGCCAGAGTTAGGAAACAGGCCAAAGCTAATTAGAAACATTTGAACTGAGCAACAAACAGGAGAAGATGTTCTACAATTTGGTTACATATACAGATCTCTTGCCAATTTCCTTCTTAACAGCATGAGCTTTTATAATAACTTTGCAGGAAGTGATGTCAAACTGCACTGGTCATCAAAACAACCGTCAACAAATTCATACTTGGTCGAACTTCACCCATATTTAAAGCTCAGGAAGGAATTTTGTTCCCAGTAGGCCTCGCTCCCTATGTGCTATTCCCTTCCCTCAGATTTTTAATAGATTCCTCCTGCCAAGCTGGAGGACTGGAAACTGCTTTGTGGACAAAGCATTGTGCATTCTTTCATTAATGTGTTGCTGCTGTTCTTGTCACTGCAGTTTATTGCCAGTACTTAAGTAATTTGATAAACACTTTAGACTTTATGAAGGGGAGAGGTGTGGAGAGACCTTTAAAGATGCCATTAATTTCACATAGCTTTTAACATTTCATAAGAAAAATGAGCTTTCAAAAAAGAATCTACTCCCTCCCCACAAGATACAGCTACAGAAACATCTAATTCATAGCCAGTAATTTACAGTTAGATTACATGAAAGTTCCAGAGGTTTGTTGTTGTTTCATACTACTAATTAGGGAAGGGAATATGCATGAATTGCAACAGCAGTAGGGTCTGCAATACCAGAGATAACTTGCTGKATTTCTCTATGAAGTTGAGGAATTACATTACAGCCAGTGGAAAACACATTAAAGATTTACAGGTCTGCTGAGCAATAGCATGATGCAAGAGCATCACCCCAAGACAGACAACATCAAGAGAAACAATGGCAACTATCTCATCTGTCAGTGGAAGGCAGCCTATGGAGACACAAGTATCAGAGTTATTCCTTATCCACATTCCTTTGATACATTTAATGGAAAACAAGTGAGAGCTTTAATTGCAAATTATGAAAACGTAAATTAACCACCATTTCCCCCACATTCAAAGTGCTCAGGACAAAGGGGATGCAGGCTGCCCATTGCCCATGAAATAAATATACAGAGCAAAACCAAACTGAATAATAATCAGCTGTCACCAAATTTTCAATATACCCTTTCAACAGAAAGGACTAGACAACATGTTATCACTAGAAAAACCTCACCAAGCCTGACCTGTTGGGGTGAGAGGGAATCTCATTATAGGATGATGAGCTATAAGCCATTTAGCAGGGTTTTTACCTCCAAGAAACCCAAGACCTATTTTAGGCTCCGAACAATCAAGGCACAAAGATAGGACAGGAATGTCATAAAAAATCAGAAGAGGCAATGATGACTAAGCCAGATACTCAGAAATCAAATTTATCTCAGGAGAGCATGCCTCATTTGTAACTATTTCCAAAACTCCTTAAAAATCAAGAGAAGAAAACAACTGAGTCTTCCAGAACAGACACCAGCTGAATCAGCTCCAGCTAATAAGCACTGTCATCACTTTGCAGTAAGAGGAGAGGAGGCAGCTGCACTTTAGGATTCTAATCACTTTTCACATTTCCCTCAACTGACTGTTGAGAGCTTTCTTCACATTCCTAGTTCCAAACTAGGATTGATCCAAACAATATTTACATTGTCTGCAGCTTCAGGCTGCCTTGAGGGACAGGCTGTAATGCTTGCACGACATCTTAATACACATGCTTTGCTTAAAGGATTGGAAGAACAAACAAGACTTTAAAGCTCAAGGTGCTTACCAGAAAGGATAAATGCCCAGCCGCGTAACGATGAATACAACGCCAAAGAGCATGAAGAAGGCATCACACAGACGTTGGTACTTGGCATAATTGGCTAGCTTTGCAGCCTGAGAGAGACAAGGAACATCAAAACATTTATTCCCTTTGTGCACCCATATAATTACCAGGCTGTAGAGCTCTGATACTCTCAAACCATCACATATCTAAGGAGTTTAGAACATTTAAGGATTATTCTTAGCACTAAAGAAGTTATGAGGAAAAGCTGACAAGGCATGATCAGCAGCACAAGTTTTATGGCATGTTTAATGCTGTTTATCCAGAATGGGAAACTCAGCTTGCTCCCCTGAGACCACACGAGCATTAGGTACACAAAGATTAAAAAGGAAACATCACGGCAACTCACCTCTAAAAGGAAATCTGATGCATCATGCAGGCACAGCACCAGAGTTCCAACCCGCACCATATTATTCATATAAGARAATGTGATGAGTCCAATTGTAGCCAAATGATGGACAAACATGATCAGGAAGTCCTGGAAGCAGAAAAATATATGAAGAGCCTTTGTCTGTCAAACGAACACAAAGGTTTGAAACAGAGCCAAAAAACTGACTACCTGGGGTCATAGGATTACTTCCGTTCAGACTCTGACTACACTTTTATATAAAAACTCAGCTCATCACACAGCAACACCCATCATTACTAGAGGCTCCAGAAAGGTCTCACTCTCAACATTTGTGCTCCTGTAAAGTCAGAGTTCTGCAAACACAGGCACAGCAGATGTCTCTCTGGCACATACATGCACGGCTGAGGTAAGTATGGCTGCAAACCCCACTGAAAAGAGTAACAGAACAAGCTATGTTCTTTATTTTTGTCTCCTTTTAAGTCATATTGCAAGTCCTTTTGGATTTTGGCACAAATTGTAAGTGCACTGCTGTTACTGTTGTCAGTTTGCAAAAGCCTGCCGGAGCATAGCAGGCAAAGAGCATGAGATAATCCAACAGCAAGAACTAGGCCACTACATCAAAGAAAATGGTACTACACACATGCATTCTGGGTTCTTTTTCAGTTGTATCCCTGGCTGCCACACTTGCGCTCTCTATCAGTGTCTTGCCATGTTTGCAGTGGGGAGTGTGGTCCACTTTGTTAAAGTCAAGAGTACCAAATTAAATGTTACAAACAGTATCACAGATGTTGTTAATCACTCCTCCTCATGGCTCCAAGATCTCCTGCAGTGCCTGCCTCACCTGCTAATATTTCAATACAAAAGAAATCCCAGACAAACTTTTATTTTTGAACAGCTAATGCAARAATTGGGATAATATACTACTTTGCAGTTTCTATAACAGAAGCCTTAAACCATGATTTACTATGAACTGTTTTCAACAGTAATAATATGCAAAAATCCTAGAACGCAGCACAATGGAATTAGAATCCAGCAGTCATTACCAGTCATCGCTCTGCTACACACTTGGGTGAAGAATTACTTTCCAAAAAATGTTTATTATTGCTTCAGTGTTTGCCATTTGCTYAACCTACTCAGCAAGGTAATGCTCAGAGTATCTTACTTTCAGGCTTTCTTACTTTCAAGCATTCAACCTATATTTATGCCATGGTTTGATCAACTGTTTATTGGGAAGTATTGAGTGATTCCATCTTTCCTGGGAAGGTGAAAAGGACTCTCAAGGAGATACCAGGTTACATACCAGGCTTGCCCCTCCCTTCTCCCACAGGACTGTGTAGTGACTATAAGAAGAGGCAGACTACAAAAAGATGCAAGTGAGGAGGAAGGTACAGTTATTACTATGCTTCAGCTTTACTGGCCAGGCACACTGACATTTTCTGTTAGTGCAATTCTGGTTAATCTCACCTTCCGTTTAATGTCTGTAAACTGAGAAAACATGAGAGACCAATAGAAGGCCAGCTCCAAGATATAGTAATAATAAAGCCTGGATGTTAGAGGCTGGAAAACAAACAAAGATAGCACAGTTAAAAGACAAAGTACTTCAAAATTCACATTAAAATACACTTTTTCCTTCCTTCCTTCCCATCCCACTCTGTTCCTCCAGAATGCTGAGGCTGAAGTTAAAACATCCAGAATTAAGGTTTAGTAAAAACAAGCTTAAGCAACARAAGTCTTGCTATGCACTTAGTCACACAAACTTGTGTGTCTGAACTTTAGAATAAAGGAGTAGGATTCACTTGTGCACGTTACAACTCATACTGCAGCCTTTTGGATTAAGAAAATTAGACACTAAAACAGACTGGTTGGCCTCTATACAACTACTTACTGCATAAAGGCAGAAAAGAACATTGTAAATAAGTTACTAGTATAATTTTATGTGTAAAATTCACTTTTAATAATCTCAGCAGCAATTAAACATACAATGAATGTGAATCGAGTCAGTCTTATCTGAGGAAACAATGCTGTCGAGAGCCCTAAACCAAATCTGAAGATATAAAAAAACAAAATGCCATCTTTGTGCCTTCCGAAAAGGATGGCCATTCACTTAACTAGAAGGCTTACCATGCTGCATCCACTCCACAGAACATGAGAAACATTCAAATCTACTGAGTTTCAATCTGCTATCATTAATGAAAAATAAAACCTGGAGCTCTGAAAAAGATTTGAATCTAGTAAGTGTTTATCTCCTACCTGAAAAGGGTAGTTGTACCAGCACTGTCGTGTATCCCAAAACCAGGGTGCCTAAAGGGGAAAGGAACAAAATGTTGTTATTCTGCTAGAATTTTTCTGCCCTATCACCTACAGTACTGTTCCACAGAAATTTCCTCTTGWTTCTACCATCCATGCTAAATTTATTCTAAGACATCATAGGGATTTAAAATATTCTTTCTGCAGCCAAAAGCAAGCTATAATAAATATAAAGATCTAATATTGATGACTCAAAGATACTAATACAGGGAAAGAGGAGAGGAAAGAAAAGCAGCAGCAGCAGCAGCAAAGGRGGTTTCTCCTATTGTGTGGTAACTAGACAAAGAAAGTTTCTAATATTTTCATAAGACCAGATTTTATAGAAGCTTAGCAGCTTTCCTATACTGTCAAGAAGGTCTTTAAAAGGAAGCCCAAGGATCTCAAATAAGGAAGCAAAAAGATGACCATCAACACTAAACCTCTGCTGTTTTAAGTTAGGTGCAGAAGAGCAGACCGGTAATCAAACCTCCTAAATTTCAGGAAGACAAACACAGTCCAGTACCATGCCACATAGAACAACAGWAAAGGCAGGGAGGGGACAAAACTCACCGACCAGAGAAACTTGATTCCATATAAAAATATACTTAAATAAAATGTAAATCTCCACCTAGAAACATAAATAAAAATAAGATTAAAATATTAAACAAATAGCTTCTGGTTAACATTTGTAATAAAAACTGGAAAGAATTGTTAACCAAAACTAACACCTGAAAGGTGTTCACCCACCAATCTGTAATTCTCCATTTGTAAGATTTTTTTGTAAGAATAAACCTATTTAAGAATTTTCACACCACACTAATTCACATCAACAGCCAAGTTTGAAATAAAGTTGAGTGAACAAGTACTGTTCATACACTTTAATACACAGTATCAAGATAACAAGAAAAGCCATTGTTATCCAGAAGGTATCCTAATATATGTATTTGTCCCTCTTACCTTGTGGCTTTAAGTAGACAAAATCATACTGGGGGGAAAGAATTAATATGAAGAAAATTACTGGAAAGGAAAGAAACCAGCACAGAAGAAATAATAAGTCAGGAAAAAATATTCAGATGCTATTACACTAACAGGCAACTGTGAGCATTGAGAAAGAAACAAAGAACAAAAGAATGAACCAACATGAGAAGAACAGGAATCCAAGAAGCACCTTTATAAAAGTACATACATCACTGCATAAGCCATAAGGACAGTCTGTCTGGGAAAAACACTGATCCACATCATAACTATGCAGAGAGCAGACTTAACTACTCAAGTTGTGCACATGCACCTGCATATGTGCATGTACAGAGACCCACTGAAGCGTTACTCTCTGCATCATGAATGTGATACACTATCTAGAGCTGTTCACCATTGACAGTTAGACAGGAGTAAGTCCTGTACAGGTGTTCTGGGCTCTCACACATACAAACAAAATACATTAAAACACTGAATTCTAAAAAGCCCTCTTGATTTCCTCCATTTTCCTATATGAGGACTCCACCAGCCAACCCCAAGACGCTAGTTTAAGTTCGCAGCTGAACAGAGTTTCAGTTAGAAAAGTAAACATACAACTGGATCTCTAAGATGGAATCAAATCTTGGCTTCCGCATAAACATACATGCTCTCACAAAATTTAGTGAGGGTGGTGGGTTTGTCCTGGTTCCTCCGATGACGAAACCAGCGCTGGATCTTTCGAACATCCCAGTCTAGCTGCTTTGACAAGCCTTCTAACCTTTTTCCATCTGGAGACTGAAGGAAAATAAAACAAGCGTCATTTCTCCTATTTCTCAACCTGCCTTCAGTCCGACATTCTTCTCCTCTGTACTACAATAGAAATGATGCACAATTAATAAGAAGAAAAATCATACAAGGAACGCATTAGGTACACAATATTACATTTTAAAAGCAGGAAATTGTTACCATAGATAACCTTCACATATGACTAATTACTTCATTATTCAGAATGCTTTTGGTTTAACATTTCCTCTTCTATTTTGTCATTTGACAGTACATTATTACACAAAATGCATTTGTTCTCTTTTTTTAAATTTGAAAATTGAAATAACTGTATGATACAGAATATATCCTTTTTTCTCTGATGGGGAACTGTATTGGCAGTTTATCTGTTTGAATGATGACAGAAATGAATTTGTAAGTGCAGACAAAACGAACAAAACCTGGTAACTACCTCTAAAATGACCCAGTGCTGAGGTAAGCCATGTTAGTTTCAGACAAGCTCTGCCAGGGAGCTCTTACAACTGAAAGATGATAAACACATTTTACTATGAGTTACATACAGACCCAACAAGCTATACAGAATACTGATTTAACAAATAGTTATCAGRCCTTTCATCTGAAAAACAGAATAATCTGCCATTTGATTTTGAGTATTGAAACCACAACAACTTTCCTGTAATTCCATTACAACCARATTTCTCTCCTCTTAACTAAACTTTAAAGGTTCAAGCTACTTGATACTTCTGCATCGAAAGTGAACCTATCTCAAAATAAATAAATAAATAAATACAGCTTATTAACAGAGCTCGAATTTCAGAGCAGCAATGTAATCTTTCCTCTGCATCAGTGCCACCCTACATTCTGATTCTCCAAATCCAAACCAATAGCAGACACAGGCATAGTGATACAGTTAAATGCAGCCCTGTTTTAACGAGCTAGTTAAATTTTGCACAGCATGCTTCCTCATGAGTTTCCTAAACATTAATTCCAAGGACATCTCCTACATCAAAGTCATCCCGAGAAATGACATCAAATCATAAGAGCCTTTCAGTTCCAAATACCTCAAAACATGCTCCCAGGAGCAAAGTTTTACTAAGGTCTTTATAGAATTTCTCTTCCATTCACTGAGCACTTTATCTGCTGCACACGGAATGAAGTTCAGCATCACCAGATCAAAACATAAAACCTTCCATTTCATTATCTTTAAYGAAAATCTATCATACTGTTAGCGTTGATGTAACTGCTAACACTCAATAGAATACAGACAGTGTAGCATTGTCATTCCAGAATGAAGGAGCACTGTCAGCTTATGCTAAGTGAGAGAAYGGCCATAAGAAACAATCAAAAGAAACACCTATAGTCAACATTAAATGTCCTACCCTTTATCAGGGCACGCTTCYACTGACTGACTGGCTTTCCTTCTGTAACTGGCTTCCACTGTGACAGCTGTCATCCAATTCCACAGTAGACAGCAAAAACAAGGGGAAGGCATTCACACAACTGGCCACTAAGACAGCGAAATAACAGCCCTCAAGAGGGTACCACCTTTCCAATAGAAAGCAAAAAGCACTGGGACTTATTTTACTAAAGCAAGAACTGCCACCTGTTACAGGAGTTACAACCTGGACAGAAAGCCRGAGAACTAAAGGAAGAGACTCGCATCTTTCTATAAGGAGAACTTTTTTGTTCAAAAAAATTCTTCTGTTTGTGAAAGTGCAGGTCAGGCATGAAGAGAAATTACTTTGCTATAAGAAGACATGTCAGAGGCAGAGTAAAAACAGAAGGAGCATGTTCCCTGTGCATGCACACTGTGAAACCAGAGAATTGGAAAACAAAAACCAACCAACCAGACCAAAAGAAAGCTCTTTCTTACAAGCCTTCACTTCTAGCAGAATCTGAAGTGTGACTCACCTTAGTGATGGATGTAAACACTTTCTCTAAAATTGCATTCGGCTGAGCTCTATGAGGTCCACTGTCTTGAATGCCAAGGTTTATGGCACATGGCTTGGCAATAAACCTGAAAGAATTCCAAAGAAAGAGCCAGATTAAAATAAGATATATATTTCCCTCCTCTTTGCCTAAATAACGATGACCCTGACTTGTCACAAACTGGCAAACCTATCTCAGAAGCTTTTGAAGGCCTTCATTCATTTTGYTCAAACAAACCTCTACAGGGCCACAAAAGGGGCAAGGCTTCATAGGCGAGGTGTTAGTCCAACTGGTAACTGCAAACAGCACATGTAGTACACACATCTCCTAAGGAGAAGAATTAAAGGGCCTTAGTCGTAGGACCAGGATGCCTTCTCCCAAGTGATTTACAGTACTCAAAGGAAATAACAGATCACTGATGAGAGTCCTCTGTGAACATAAACCACTGGCGCCCTTGTAGCACTGCAAACAAAATGCCGTATTTCCAGAAGGCTTGATGTCACATAGCTGCAAAAAAGGGGAAGTTCAAGTGACAGTTCCTAAAGGACACAGACATCCTTTTTCTTTTTTCMCTTTGGAAAATGAAACTAAGTGGCTTGTTTACTCAGGGAGAGTGGGAAAGATGTAAGAAGTCACTCAGTCTAAAAGCCCCAAGATCCCAGTATCTCCTTCAATCCCGTATGCAACATGGATTCCAAAAGCTGATCTAACACTTTGTGAATTTTAGAGCACAGACATTTTCTCTTCTGAGASGCACTGAAAACAAGACCATGTTTGCAACTAAAATGAAGATATAAGTATTCAAAAATAATTAGAGTTTGCACTACCTTTGCACCAGACTGGCCATAGGATTAAAAAATAATTAAATTTTTAAAAGCATGTGTTACTGGAATATGCAAATAGTTCCCTGTCCTATTGGAGGGCAAGGACTAGAAAGAGCAGCAAAATTAAAAAAAAAAAAAAGAAAAAGAAAAGAGAACGATAAAAGGATTAATTTGAGAGCAAAGAACTTGTTAGACAAGTAACAGACACTGTGACTCTATGACCCTAAGTTTCTCTGTCTTGCCCTCTTGCCCTTCAGTTTCTTCACATGCACTGTTCATTTCAACAGCCATAGGGAGGAAAAAAATAAAAAAAGCATTATTTCCTTTTAATTCAGTTCTTTCTAGCTCAAAAGCCTTACTGCTTCCTCTGTAATCTCGACCACCAGCCAGGAATTGTGCTATGATACTATAAAACACTTGGCCAGACCTCCATAAAAGTCTACCTCTTTATAATCTTCTTTCCTACAGGATACACCACTGCAACAATAACTAAGAAGTATGCACATGTAATCACAGGATATCAAATATTTTTATTTCATGTTGTGGGTCACACTGCTTACAGTCCTATCAGAAAAATAATCTAGAGCTGGCCTGAAGCTTGGATCATTTTCCTCACAGAAGAGGGAAYACCTGAAAATCTACAAATCCACCCATTCAAACAATTTCTTATTGAGGAGATCTTTTATTTTTTTTTAAAGAGTAGGTAAAAAGAAGAATCAATTGTTAAGAGACTCATTTTTTTTTACAGAATGTTTTGGCATTATCTTAGATTTCAAAGCTTGGTGCAACAAGAAAAAGGTACAGATTTAAGTACAGAAAGAACACTTTGAGACATAAAAATTAAAAAAGAGAATGCCAAAGCTTTGTAAAAAACTGCTCCTGAGCAGTAGGCTTCCTTCATTAGGACGCTTGGGGCAAAAAAAGCAACTGTTTAGGGAAAACTGAAGTGATCAAAAATAAAAAAATATATATATCAAGAGTAAGCCACAGGTTACAGATACACAACAGGTCTCAAGTTACTCAATCAAGCATGCAGAAGACCAAAGAGCAAAACAATAAAACCCCACAAACATTTCTAGGTGCACAGCAGCAGACAAACATCAACACAGGCAAATAAATAAAGGTACAACAACAGAGGCAGCCCCAGCCATGGAAATGGGGAGGAAAAAAAGACAKCAACAATGGATTTCATTACTTTTAAGGAAGTCTAACCAAACGCTTCTCTGACTCCAGAAATGGCATCACGCAACGGGACTGCAAGTCGCAACTGTCTTTCGACAGGGCTTCCTGACGAGCCATGAATAGGTGTGGAGCCCAGGCTGGGCGCGTCGGGCTCACGCTCCCGCGCCCGCAGAGCAGAGCGCACCACGCGCCCTGCGCGACGGCTGGGCCACCTGCCTCCTTGGAGGAGGACAGGCACCTCAGCGAGAAAAAAGTCTGCCTAGCTATAGGAGTTAGGCCCTGGAAAAGGTTGCCCAGAGGTTGAAGAATTTCTGTCCTTGGAGATATTCAAAACAACAGAACGGGATCACGAGCAATTTGATTTCACTAAAATGTTGGCCCTGCTTTGAGAAGGCAGTCGGACGTGACCTCCAGAGGCCCCCTCCAACCTAAATTATTTTATGACTCCATAAAATTCTTTTAACTGCAGCAATTATTCCCAAGGTCAAATTTCTGCCGCACCCTTCTAGCAAGGAATTATCCACACTTACATACTCATATTGTTATTTTTTGAACACGAATCTGTTCATTGGCTGAATGTATATCTATTAAACTACCTTTCACATGCTGGTAACTTAGACTGATTTTGTGACTGACATCGATTTTCAAGTACACGGGTATCATATACTACAACAAGTATCTTCCCCACAAACCTAACTTCAAAATCCTTCTTTATGGAACATTCAAGTTTGTCTAGGAACTTCCTATTATAGCTCTGAAAAGGAAGTCAACAATCTCCTAAATAGTAAGATTTATAATGCCTGCACATCCCGGAGTTAGTTGCACAAAAAGTTAGAGCACATCTCTTTAATAAGCTCGCACTTTCACTGTGTTAAGACTAGACCAGCTCATTCCACAACCAGCACCGATTTCCCAGGCCGATCTGATGCAGTAACATTCAGAACCATATTCTTGYGAGAGTCAACACAAGCTGCAGATCCTCTCTGACCCACGGAGTATCAAGAGTGTCTGCTGGTGAACAGGCATTCCAGTGTAATCACAAGCACATCATATGAGTAACACGCTCCAGGTCTTCCCAGACACCTGGGAAATTTTTTGTGCCCGCAGTGGGACAATATGCATGGGGGAAATAACAGCCAGTATAGCTGAGAAAAAATGAAAACAGACATAGCTGTAGGCAGAAGTCCCATCTGCATCTTATCTGCACAAAAATCCCCTCCTGCAGCTGTGTGTCAGGACCTTATCTTTCCCTATACGTCTTGCCTCATCTCTATAGTTCTCACACACTACTTCTCATATACAATCAACTCRAGGAAGATTTTACCAACATCTTGATGTACAGGCTAATTTACAGTAGCATCCACTAACAAAAATATGCATCAATGTAACAAGTCATTCAACAAGGGGGAAAAAGCACCTCCTCACACTGAAGACCTACTGGAAATGGAGAAGAGGAAAGASAGAAATTAAGAAAAGCTAAAACAAAAGAGCTGCAAAAGTATATAATTCAAGTTCTGAGTCATCAAGTCCTGCTGCCAACTGTGTGTCAAAGAAGCAATTTGACTTTATCATCCTCAAGGCCTGTATCAGGGTATGTGTGCAATGGGATTTTATTAGACAAATCTGAATTTTTATGACATGTTCAAAAGGGCAGAAAGAGGGAGGAAAGCATAAAAAAAAAGTCTTTAAAACACACTAGAAATTGCCCCACGTACTATTTTTACAATCTGCTTTTACTTCAGGATACAATCATGGAGACACTCTATAGCAAAGAAACAGCCAAAGAAACAACAACYCTCTCATCAACCATGCCATGGTCCTGAGGTTTCACTGTGTAGGAAGACAACTTAATTTTGCATTTGACTCCTCCCTAAATTAACACTGCAAGAGGAATTTCACAAGCCAGGGAACACAGCACAGACATTATGAGGGCAAAAAAAGTAATATGAGGAGGACTGTCTGATCAAGTTCAGTACCTCTCCCAGTGTCTCATGCTCCAGAGAAAAGAGACTCTTTTGCACTTCTTCTCAAAGCTAACATACCCAGACATATCAAGTCTGAGGGAAGCGAGGACACCTTTCATCCTGATCCCTGCAACCTCTCTGTAAGGGATTCTACCTCACAACTTCCTTTCCTGGTCTGCTAGCAAGTATGGACACTGGACCGAGACCAGCACCAGCAC
>NW_028186571.1:63666-64816 GCF_003343005.1 Rhea americana
AAAAAAAAGAGGCCTTTCAAGTTTCTGAATTTCTGTTCTACTTTGCTTACCTGCTTCACATTTTCACCCACAGGTCTCCTGCCTTTTCACTTTGCCCTAGCCCCCTCTTCTTGTTTAATCTCTGAAAACTCGGGGGGGGGGGGAAATGTGCTCCTTGCAGAAAATCTACAAAATAAAACTGACTGGATTCCTGCTTAGTTTATTTCTATAGCCCTCTCCATGCTTAGAAATATTTCCGTTCTTTCTAAGTAGACATCTAAGATCAGATAAGTCTAACTAGTCAAACAGGAATCCGAGGTGTTTTCAGTCTGCTTCACCTAACGGTCTTTCTAAATGAGCATCGTTATTAATTAGGGCCTGTGTCACCCAGGCAGCCTGCTCCGCGCAAGACATCCACCGCGGAGAGGACGAACCTCTGCCCCGGTGGGGGCTCGTGTCGCGCGTTCACGATTCCCAAACACACCAGAAACACGGTATTACGAGCGCTGGCGGGCGGAGGCGACTATCCGCACGCACTTCCCTTCTGCCCAAGATGCCGGGCATCCAGAAACCGTTTAATAACGCACTAGGCCATGTGAGCGAGGGCCGTTTCCTCAGCCAGGAGGTGACAAGGAAACGGCAGCGCAGGCGGCGAGCAGCGGCCCAGGGGAACCCGGCGCCGAGAGGCGAGGGAAGAGGAAAGCGGATCGATCCACTTGTTCCTCTCGCTGCCTCAGCCCGCAGGTGCCAGCAGCCCCCCGGGGGAGGCTCCTCACAGGGCGCTGCGACGGGGCAGCATGTCGCGACGGAGCCGCGACAGGTTTCTCGGGGGTTACACAACATGCTGCGTCCACGCGCGGAAAACAAATAATTAAATAAGAGCCGCCCGGGGGTGGTGGTGGGGGGGGAGCAGCGGGCAGCGAGCCCGGCTCGGCCTCCGCGGCGAGGCCTCGGCGCTGCCCCGAGGCGCCCCGCGCCGCTCGGCGGCCCCTTCCCGCCGCGCCCGTTGCTAAGAGACACCGGCGGCCTCGCGCCGCGCCGCGCTCGGCCGCCGCCGCGGGGGCGGGCCCCGCGCTCACCTCTCGAAGAGCAGCCGCACGGCGAAGATGCCGAGCGCCAGCGGGAAGGCGGAGAGGACGTGGCCGGCGCGGGGGTACTGCAGCCCGCTGCC
>NW_028186571.1:64931-93514 GCF_003343005.1 Rhea americana
CCGCGGAGGCGGCGCCCCGCGTCTCGCCACGCCCCACCGCCGCCATCGCCACGCCCCTCCACCGCCTCGCCGCGCCTCCTTTCGCCTCGCCACGCCCCCCTCCGTCATCTCGCCACGCCCCCACCGCCTCTCCACGCCCCGCCCCGCCGCCGCGGACCGTTAGCTCGGAGCACGCGCACTGAGGGGCGGGGCGGCGCGTGCCCGCCCCTGCGCACGGCGTGGGCGAGCCCGTTGTGGGTGGGGGAGGGGCGGACGGGCGGTGCGCGCGCGGCGGGCGCCTCAGCGCTGAGGGGAGAGCGGCTCGGGAGCGGGGGCGAAGGCGTTTTTCCTCTCGGAAAAGCCTGCCCTTCAAGCCGTTAAGCGGGCCTTGCTGAGGCAGAGTCTCCCTGAGAGGAAGGGCCCGGCGYTGTGCAGCTGCTCCCAGGAGGAGTCTGTGAGAAGACGCTAACGGGTTAGTTTTGCGGACATCTCCTTCGTTTAACGTTCAAGCACAAAACAGCAAGAAACAGACCGTTTCGGCAAAGCTAAAACTAGTCTGAATAGGTTGAATAAGTTTCCTGAATATCTATTTTTAATTATGTTCTGGCTTAGCAGCCCAAGGATAAGGGTTACCAAGTAACGAAACCTAGCCTTGTGTAAACATTTTAATTAGATTCTCAAACAGAGTAAAGGTGGTCAACATCAACTTCCTGGTACACTGTAGCAAATGATCCATTTTTTTTTTTTTTATATATAAAATAGCCCTTTTGGCATCTGTCCAGGGGAGAGCAAATTAAATGGCCCATTAAGCACTCAAATGCTATGATAACTAATAGATTCAAGGACTGACTGTTTTTTGTTGGTTTTTTTTTTTGTTGTTTTGTAAATTGAATGATGTTATTAAAATACTCAACAGTGGAAATTTCTTCTTGAAGAAGCTCAGCTAGGGGTCAATCTGAGTGAGAGGTAAGGGTTCTTGTRTCTCAGGGACTCACAAATGTCTCAGATTTAACCAGAATTAATGATGTATAACATCAGTTTCCAGTAATTGCAGCCAGTGTTGCTTTAGTATCATGTAACTGGGCATGCCTTGTAAAATTCAACCACAGTTTCTAAGAAACAAGTAGTAGGCACATCCAGTGAATCCAACTGAATCATTACTCAGAATATCCTGTGTTATATTAGTCTCATAGAAAACCTGTTCTTCCCTTCCTTTTCAACTATGCTTAGCACAAAGTTTCCTGTCAGAAAGAGCTCCGATTGCTTAGTAATTTGAAATCTGATCCTGAATGGATTTTAATAGGAAGAGATAAGGATTTAAGTGTTAAAGCAGTTTGCACTCACATATCAGCTCAGTTCTGCAGGACCTGCCTTTCCCAATCAAGTCTTTCTTCTCCCTTAAAGAACAAACTAGCCAGTATGTCTCATGCCTCATGGTGCACAACTCTAAATACCTTCCAGCTAGATAACAGGCTTCCTTTCTCTTCTCTCTCCTTCCTTTCCTATATCAGTRTCATACACAAGTGTAACTTCTAATTCTGCTGCAGGTCACTTACTGCATTTCCTCCAGGTCTTAGCCCACCTGTAACCCATCCAAACACCTCAGGCTTGAGTGAAAACAACTACAATAAAGAACAACGTTTAGGAAGGGGGAGGGAACCCCAAAAAACAACCCTCAATATCCCCAGCTACCACGCCCAAGCCAGCTGAAGCCTGCAAAGAAAGTGTAAAATATCTGCATGTCCTTATTTCTTTGACCAACCTGTTCTAATCAATCTTTCCTGAAGCATATGAGAGCATGGTCTGGCCATTAGACAGTAAACCAAAAAAGTGGACACACAGTGTCACCTAGTGGCATCGAGAAATTACTGATTCTTGAACCTGGAGACTAGAACAGTATTTCACCCATCTTTTCCCAAGGTCTTTTCAAAATACTGCTTATGAAATGAGTCTTCAGACTCAAAACAATGTAAATGACAGAACTTTATTGAAGATTTCATACTTAGCAGAATTGTTAAGAAAGCAGAATATTTTACATCTCATATAGTTAGAGCTAATTCTCATGAGAATACAGTACAAATAAAAGCTAATATAGAAGTACATCCTCCTTCCACCATTCATATTCCATTATTCATAAAATAAATGTAGTCAAATTTAAAAATATACTAAGCTTCAATCCTAGGAATCAGAAAGTCTCACTGTTCRTATGGGTTTATCCCAAATATTTTGCAATACAGCATAATTTCACAGCCGTAATGAAAAGATTCCTGGCAGCTTGGTACAAACAGGATTTCATAATTGTCAAAAGGCCTTATAATTATCTGCAGTTTTAAATGAATCAATGATGAAATCTACTAAAAAAAATAAAGGAAGAAAAAAAGAAAAACACTTAAATGCATATGAAATGCAAAAGTAATGCCCTGCAGGCTCCAGCAAAAGTGTTGATTTGTCTTCAAAGAGCCCTGTCAGTCAGCACAGCTTCTGGATAAGCACTAAAATACATATATTCCAGCAATGGGCATACTATTCCAGTTGCACAGAGTAAAGAGTAGAAAGTCTTCCACTGATCATAAGCAGTTTTGAGATTAAAAAGAGAAAATCATGTTGCACTCTGTTTAAGATGCTTTAATTGTTGGATTCGAAGCACAAACATAATTAGGGTTTTCATTACAAAAAATATATCCCAGCTGTGCCCTTTACATGTATTAAAGTGCATTCAGTTACTATTTTTAAAGCAGGCCAGAAAGTCCCTTTGAAACTGGTCCCTAAACACTGCAGTAGCATTTGTAGTGGTAAAAGTAGTGTATTACAGAAAGCCTGTTTCACATCACCTTTGTGAGCACAGTAAAATTCTGTAAATTGTTAGTGGAATAAGTACTAAGCTCAAAAAAAGATAAGACAATTCTGTTCTTATGCTGTGGATAGAGAATACCTGTTCAAGCTATCCCTCAGCAACAGTTATTCATTTCCATGCACCTAAATATACTCTTTGCAAACTTCAACAGTACTTCCGTATTCAAGATAATGTGCACATATGATTCCCTTACATGTCAATGTGCAGTACAGCATCACTTTCACAGAGGACAGCTGCTTCTTAAAGCTAAAAATACCAATTTTAAAAGGCCCAGCACCTTGAAGCAAATTTTCTTGTAAAAGGCCAATTTAGTCTTCATCTTCTTCCTCATAGTAACGATTCCGTTTGATCTGTTCTTCCACAGACAGATCTTCTATATCTTCACCCTCCCAGAAACCAACATCTTGGGATTTACGATTCTGGTTAGGAGATGATTCGTTAGCAATCTTGTTGGCTAAGCTGGAATGTTTAGGAGAATTTGGCTCAAGAAATTCTTCACTTTGAGTTTGCCGATCTTCTACAGCCTGTTCTTCCTCATCCGTCTCTGTGCTCGCCTGGCCATTTTCTACCAAGTTATGCTCTTCTACTTTGCTATCAGACAATTCCTGCTCCTCTTCTGCATTTTTCTTTTCAGCATTCTGGATGTTCCTACTCTCAACCTTCTTATCTTTCTGCTTTGTGTCTGTCATGACCTCTCTTTCCAGGTCCTCACTTCTTTTCAAGATGTCTCTCTCTGTCTTAGAAGGAGAAGATAAATTCTCTGTTTTATGGCCTTTAACAGACATTGTTCTAAATGAGGCTGCCACTGTGAAGGGACGACTTCTCTCCTTCAGTGAGGAAGATCTTCTTAACTTTTTGAGATCCAGATCCACATCCTCCTGCACATCTGGCTTAGAAAGCTCTTCTTCTGGGGGCCATTTGGGTTTGAATACTTTGATGCCTTCATCTAAGGCACTTCCTTGAATACTTTGGTCAGATGGAGGCGGCCAGGCAATCCTGAGCTTTTTCGTTTCTGCTGGTCTCTCTTCTCTTTCAGGCAAAGCTGAAGCTTTTGCTTCCATGCTTGCAGCCAAAAYTCCTACTTTTGCAATTGGGGCATCCTCTACTCCAGGACTTTGAGGACTTTCTGCTGCCTGTACATGAACAGTTTTCTCCAGGGATTCCTCACACTCTGTTTTGCTTGCCCATAATTCCTTATGCTGTTTGTGTCCAAAACCTTCATCATAGTTACCTTTAGCTTTGAAGAGCTGATTGAAATGAGGCTTGCAGTAAATGTTCCCACGCAGAGATGCATAAGTCCCAAGACTGTTCAGAAAGATATGAAGTCAAATGTTAACAATCCATATCTCAGCTACCAGGTGTAATTTTAGTTCTGTTACTGAAGAGATTCAATTTCAGTCTTGCAACTTGTTTAGAAAAGACAAACTTCACTGTGGTCCCAGTTTCCATGGATTTGTATGGTTGTCTTTTCAAATTTTAGAAGTTGTCTACAATTATATTTTTCCCCTCATATCAAATGATATTAAGAATTTAAAATAGATTGCACCAGGTGCAAAGGCTACTGGCAGAACTAGGACTATAATACTATTCCTACGCTCCTGTTCAATCCACAGGATTAAAGTTGCCTTCACCTTTGCTAAGCCTGTACAGCATCTTAGTCAATTTTTGAGAATAGGGTATCTGAATTTCCTAAAAGGCAGCCAAATGTAGCAGTATGTTTACCTGAGTTTACTGTTGCAATAGGAACAGCGGAAACAGCTGATGTGAAACACCTGCTGGTTGGCAAAGAGCCTCTCCATTGGGTACACCGTCTTCTGACAACCAACACAGATTTCCTTTGCTGGCAACTGAAACTTCTAAGGGAAGAAGAGAAAGCTGGTTAACTGGAAAATGAATCAACTGCTGTGAGATTTGGCTTGAGTTCATACACAGCTTCCTGACTTCTCAGAAAATTTGCAACATTTCACTTTCAGCAATTCATTGATAGTTATGGTACAGTGGGTACTGATGGGCAGCAAGCAAGCAAAAACAAAAAAAAAAGGCAATCCTGTGGGCTTTCTGTAGCCTGGCTTTGCAGTAACCCAGGATTTTTCCCTAGTGAATTCCACAGCTGAAGCATCACTAGTTAAGTAGCATTTGAAAAGCAACAATAGACATACTAGATTCTCAGTCACAACTTTGACAGAGCCAGTTCCCAGAAAGCTACCTTGTTTCTGCAACCTTAACTTTTCTTTGTTGGAACATGATGAGGAAATACTACGGTAGATTACAATCAGTGTGAGATTTATCAAAAAAATCAAAGAATTAAGCATAGGAAGAGAGCCAAAACAACCTCAGAAGAAAAGGCAGGGGGTGGAGTAAGAAGTGGAACAGGCTGTTGAGCCGCCTGTTAGGAGTGGAACAAGCTGCTCAATAGTCTGAAACAAAACAATTTTGCTAAATACTCTCCTCTCTTAAAGAAGAGTAAATAGTCTCAGAACAGATGTAGGCAGCAGGAAACATTTCTGACTTCATTTGTAAGCAATTCCAATTCTGTAGCAAAAAAAATATATTCAGGTTTCAGGACACACAGCCCTCAAATTTACTCAAGACTTAATGTTAGCAGGGTTTTGACATTAAGCAGCTAGAATTGTTTATGTACTCACGAAGAGAATTTCCTGAGAGTTTAGTGTAAGGGTAAACTTAAACACTAAGGAGTCAAGTGTCACTACTGTGCTGTATGGGAATAGTTTCATATTTTGTTTTCTGACAGCAACAAGGAAGCAAGTATATTCTTCATGAAAAGAAGTCACTTGATGCTGTTCACTTCTTGGAGCCTATTAAGATTGTCCAGTAGGAAACGCACTTTAATATAAGAGAAAACTAAATAACAGGAAGATGAAAAATTGTTGGTTTTGGACTGCATGTTGATTGTAACCACTCTAGCAATGGGGTAAGAGAGTGCCCAGGCTCCATATCCATGTATGAGCAGAGACACATTGATACTGTAGCTTTTTAGGTTTTTTAGGGGTGGGAGAAAGGGGGAGAATACAAAGAATGATCTGCTACAAACTTACTAAAAAGCTTTGAGGAAAAATATGATGGTTAAAGAAAAAACAGGAAGGTCACAGGAAGACAAATAATTACAGCAATTTATTTATAACAGACTAAAAACAATGGGTAGGCAATGAAAGTTAYAATATGTGAGGGACAGATTGCTGAAGACAGAGCCAGCTGAAGTCACTTTGTCACAACCATAAGGTTTGCTGCAAATTTAATTCCAGTTTAACAGGTTTCTATTTTTTTCCTTTTAATTTATGTCAAGTTTAAGGCATTGTTTGAGATTATACTGAAGTTCAAATTATGATGACAGCTTGACTAACAAAAGCTTGCAATCTCAGCATTCAGAGCTCCTTTTGGGAAAAATAAATAAATAAATAAAACCCTCCACCCTCTGGGTGTTGTCAAAACTGCACACAAATTCTCAATGTTGAGTTGCTAAAGTGCAGTCTCAAACACGAGATAATTTACTGACCCAAACAAAAATCTAATCATCCACACTTGCCACAGAGAGCAAAACAGTAACAATTTGCTTGCCATTCTTCCTGGGAGTCAAGTTTTGCAGGAATACATTACAGTGCTGGCATGTGCTTCTGCAATACACATCCCCTGCTAAGAGGAGGAACTTACTTGTATAACAATGGCCCTGTGTCTGATGGAGAGGTGTTTTGGGGTGTGAAGAGAAAGAATTCCTTTCCAGGCATACTACAAATAGGAGCTACAGGAAGAAGGTGAGGCCCAATTAACATTAAAAACTTGAGAGAAAGCTGAGAGTTGAGCTCACATTAGGAGGGAAGCAGAAGGCAGGAGTAGAGATTAGGAACCAAGAACAGGAAACAGAAGCTGGAAGAGACAAATAGGAACCTTACATGAATAAACAGCATCTAGATTTCTATCTGAGCAGTGCAGCATCAAAAGCAGTAACAAGGTAGAGGACTAAAATGGTTCTAACACCAGGTTGTACAGGGGACTAAAACACATAGCTTGCATGCTTTAACAGATTGAAATTATAGAAAAGCTATAGGCAGCTCTAATTTCATATAGTGGCATTTAGACTCCAGAACACTAGGAAGCCACATCTCACTCGTCTTGRTGAGGTCAGTGCTGTTCCTTTCAAAGATGGGGAAAACAACAAAAGCACAGTTGTTTCCTCAAGAGTGAGCCAGGAAGTCTGTGGCAGCACACGGACTAGGCATCCTAACTCCAGACAGCACACGTGACAAGCAAGTACAGTGTGATCAAAATGTTCAGCACGGCAGTTTGTGTGTTTAATAAGATTAGCAAATATATTCCTATCCAAGATGTTCTCCACCTGCTTTATGCTTTAGAGCTCCTGCTAAAGAAAATTTAAAGACTTGCTATTCAGAATGCCAAGCTTGAACTTTGTGGAGTCACCCGCTAAACTGCCTTTACTGTAAAGGTCCTACCAATTGCAGTTGCTTTGGAAACAGCTGGAAGAGGAAGGCTGAGAGCCAGGTCCCAGCCTGCTGAAGGCTCTGAAATTCAGTATCAGGACTCTCAATGCCAGTCTCTAGAAACTCTGACTTTACTAGAGGCACAGAAGAGCCCTGATAGGATCTTCATCCTGACTTCTCTGTTCAATCCCCTTTTCCTATACTGAAGACAAACAGATTGCCACTATTACAGGGACACACAGTTCTAAGTGCCTTCAACTGCCTGTTGCAGCAGGCAACTCCCAGCAAGCAATTCAAACTTCATCTTTGAAGAAGAACTGACAGTTTTGAGCCATTTTTCCATTCTGAATTTAGGTTCCCATGTGAACACAGTCTGAGGAAGACTGATAGGATATTGATATAGTCACTGCCAGATTCCTAGTGAGCACATTGGTTGTATAAAGGCTTTTCAGTAACAGTGAAGAAAGTTGATTTTTACCATTGCTAGTGTTTAAGAATAAATAGCTGCTTTACCTTCATTGCTTTTGGCGGAGATGTCTCCGTCTGGCCAAGCAGTTTGGAACCAGAGTTTTGCTGTTTTGTGTTGACAGGTTTCTGAACTTCTGTCTCGCTTGCTATCTTGAGCCCAACTAATGGAGAAGAGCAGGAAGAAAATAACTACAGTGATCTGAAAGCCATGGAAAGCTTATTCTGGTAAGGCAGAACTGCAATCCTACCAGCTAAGGGCCCCGGTGTTTGCTCTTAAATCTTTAGATCTATATCAAGTAAATTTATTTTAAAATGATCAGTCTACTCTTCTAATGAGTGTTTATACAGAAAAATTTGCATTGGGATATCAGGGAAACTAATATACAGTGATCCAACATCTAACTCTCAGGAACTGTTTTTCATTTCTGCAAAGTGTTCACGTGTGGGCTCAAGTAGGTGTAAAGCTAATACAACATAAGAACATGTTTAAGCAATTTACTGAGTAGGAACTTTTATAGCTTTGGACAACACTAAAGATATTTGGTAATTGTCCTGCATTAATAACTACATTCAGACTACTGACTGGTAGAGTATTTGCTACAGCCATTAGTTTAAGTCCAAATGGYGAGGAAGCTACACTTAAATATGTTAAATCAGACCAAACATAGATTACAGATGTCTTAGAATTACAGTTAAAAAACAATTTCTAAACATGAAAGAAATTATTATAGCCTTGGAGTTAGGCACAGGACTGATTTTTAGTAGACAGTAGTTTTTTACTAGGTCAAATTCATCATTTGGTAAGAGTGACCTTAAGCATCATAYACACAAAGGGCAGAGTTTCATATTTTTCCTCAGCCATGCAGACTACTCTTCTTGAGGCAGGAGAATGAGTGCTTACTATTGCCATCCTCAGAAAGACCCGAATGGGAATGCAGGCTGTTTTCACCTACAGGAGCCTGCAAGAGAATATTATACAATGAGCATCTTTGACCTTCACAAGTCTGAATAATCATGGCCTGAGTAACACAATAGGCAATTTGTTGGAGTGAGGCACTTGAAGAGGAAGAGACTGGCCACACTGAGGTACACACGAAAGTACTTGCGGTTCTGTAAGGCACAAGGCAGAGTCCAGTTGACTGCCAAGAATGTTCAGTCCTTGCCACAAGGCAGACATCCTCACGCCTTCACACCTTTGGCAATATTCAGATCATCTGTTGTAGTGATCACACAAACATCATACTTTTGCGTTCCCAAAAACCTATAGCTTGTGCACCTCTATATATTAGTCTTCAGAAAGCCTTGTTGCTTTTGCTGGTGTACTTCCCAGGTTTTCTTTCTAAGGAATCCCTTGCCACCAAAGAATAAACATTCACTGGAATTCTCATGACCTCCTCTGAGATTTGACAAATCTGAGATTGAAACATTAAACAMACACAGTAGTTTTGGTAAAAGAAAAAAAAAAGCTGAATTTTCAAAAAGGCTTTCTAGAAGTTTGGTGTTCCCAGGTTGGGACAAACATGCCTGGACCTATCCTGTTCATCCTCCTCCAGAAATCATCTTTTTTTTAAAAGACAAACAAACTTTATGTCAGTGTCTGAAACTGGGTTATACATAAGTACAGATAAGATTCTCRATGTAGATTTCTTAGTTAAACATGGCCATATTGTTATTCAGTCAAATACAGCTAGAAGCAATGACACTGAGAAACTGAAGTGCTGTAACAAGATTAGCTGCAGAACATTACTAATTCACTTTAATGATTGAAAGGTTCATCGTAAACAACTGAAGTTTGCAAATTACTGCAGTAATGATGAAGCAAGTTATATAAAATAATATACTTTGTTCTGTTGAAAAGAACAGCTTTAACGCTAGCATATTGGGAAGTGTATCAGCATGGTCTGTATCTGTAAGAGTCACAAGTGTATGGTTACTAAATCTTTCATGAATTTAGCATGGAAGGGACAGAAAAGGCTAGCAAGTTCATTTCCTTTTTTTTTTTAATTTTTTTTCTGCCAGAGATTCCCATTTCTTTCATTTACTAATAACAGTTTTAATTACACCTAATACCAAATTTATCCTGTAATTTTAAAATGACACGACTATGACTCTCAGACACTGTTATGTTCAGGTTCTTTACCATTCTTGGACCCTTCAACAGAACACAACACAGTAAGAATGTCAATAAAGTAAATTGAATAACATTTCTTGTATTCAGCAGTAATTGTCAAATCTTCCATTCAACAACAGGGAAGTATTCTGATTTAACAGGTRTTCTTTTAATTAACTCACCTTTTAGCAAAAAGCAGCTTCTACCAATTAAACATGAAGCTGCTCAGCTGTCAGCGAGAAACAGCTGAAAGCAACAATTTGGCCTGCTGCCCAAGGAAGGCTGAAAAGCTCTAAAAGCCCTCCTGGCATTAGGCTGCCACGTGTTCAGAATGGCTGGAATACACAGTACCCCAATTATTATTCAGCTACTTTTATCCCTTCTGCTATCCCCAATTTAGTATACAACTGTCTGAGCATGCTTTAATATCCCTGTATTCAGAGTAATTTAGCCGCATTTACAGCTGAAGCTCAAAACCAGGAACAAACCCAAGCTGGCATTCTCAGTTACATTAATCATAATTTAGCCACTAAATGCAGGAGAAAGTGACCCACTCCCTTTGCTTGTGTCACACAAAGCTTTTCATATGTATATTTTCTAAACATCAAACAAATACCTAGCTCTAAATCATCATTTTACAAGTAGGGAACATGACAAAAAAAGTTTAGGTGGCTTTCCCAAAGTCATCAAGTATTAATGATAGAGATAAAAAAAAGTCTTCAAAGGTTTTGGCTGTAGTCAGCTGCTGAAGCCATTAAACAACACATCAGCATGATAATCAAGGATGCTGCCACATTAAGGGTCTGTTATGACTGAGAAARCAGGAACTCTCTAAAAACCTGTTAATAATTTATCTCTAGATATTCTCTACAAAGGAACCGCTTAAAAGTCTGAGACCTGCAGAGCTTATAGTTCAGATAGAGTCTAAAAATAAAATAAAAATCAGGAATTCTGCAGTATGTAAATAATTTACATCAGCTGGTAATGTTCAGTTTCCAGATGATATGTGGAACAAGCATCTCAGCTCTGCCTCTTCAACTAGTTCCACTTAAAGTGAATCCTTGATCTTCACCAGTATAAGCATCTTACCTTCTCCCCATCCTGACAGGAAATGAAGTCCTCAAGACTTGGTGGCATATTCTCCTTCTGCTCAGATTTGTAATTCTTGAGTTCACTTTCACTGGCTTGAATCTCATTCTATAGAATAAAGCACTTAAAAGTTGACAGGTTCTTTCCCCTAGGAAAGTACTTGCTTTCCATTTCTCTTAAAATCTTTTAAAAACTGTTTTCCTAGAAAATGGTCATAACTAAAGGGAAAGGCATAAAAATCTATACATACTTAATAAGTGATTCTATTGAGGAAGAAAGATAAGGCTGTARAATTTTACTCTATTCTATGGATATAATGCCAGTGTTTTTCTAAAATAACCCCACCCTTTTCTCTACTTCTAGATTTCTGCTTAAAATTTCTCTTTCACTTCCTCTTGCTCACTTACATCTCCCCTTTCCAGAACAGTTAACTTTTCATTTAGAATTACAAGTATTTAAGGACAAACAATGTATAAAACACTGTGTAACCGACGAATACAATTCATCATAAAAGCAAGTTCTACCCTTGCTTCAACACCAGTCAAAAACCTAACTCTGTTATCAACAAAGTCTTAGTACTTGACAAACTGACTTAAGATTTTCTCAAAAGAGTCTTTCAGGCATTTAAAAAACATCCAGTGAAACCTCGTGCTTCTTTCTCCAATTATCTTGAATCCTGTGGCAATGAAAGACTCGTGCCTTTCACAAGGCATCTTCTCTGTAACATGGAAAAGAAACAGCCAAATACCAGCAGCAGCAGCTTACTGGATTTTATAAACAGGTCTACACAAAAAAAAAGTCTAATAGGAATGCAATTGAATGCTAATATTGTAAAGTACAGATCCATAAAATAAATATCCTGTCCATCATCTCTCCCTCCTCTTCTTGTATCACTTGCAGTGCTATAACAGGATTGCTTCTCACCTATACTCTAACCAGCTATAAAAAGTGTCTATCAGTTTTAATTTGGCTCTAACTCTACCACAATGTCCTCAAAATAGTTGTTCCCAAAAGAGATTATGTGACACACACTAAGAGAAGGGAAATACAAATACCAAACTACCGTATCCAAAAACCCATAGTTCTTTCTGGCAGCAGGGAAGGAGGAAAAAGGAGTTATGGCTTCTGCTGGAACACAGAAGTACTGCAAACTCTGGCCTCAGCTGCAGTGACTTGCTTCCATTTTAGCTATTGTCCTTGTCAATGCGCCAGGCCAAAATCAAAAGAGATTCTGCCAAATGGAACATCTCCAAGAGCATCAGGCTGGACCCAAACTGATAGCGTTTGAGCTTCATAAACAAGAGTCTCAAGAGGTGCCTATGGTAAATCTCTATATTTCCTTGCTGCTAGGATGTAATTTAGTAGATCAGCTACAGATCTTAGCCACAAACTGAAAAAGGCAATCTAGCAACTAAATACAGGTGAAAAATGGGATGTAGAAATCAGTAATTAGCAGTTAATCAGATTTGTTGCACTGCCTGCAATTACTTTCCATTCATGCCATGAAGTTGACTTTCTTCCCAAGGGCTGCAGAATTAGGCCCACACTGCATATGAATTGCAGAAATTGTTTCAGTAGCATAGATTTTTGCATCTGTATAAACATACCCAAGAAGCTTATGCTCTTCTAAAGTTTGACCAACATTTTTGGCTTCTATTGCCAGTGCAAGAGTTCTAACTTAAAAAGCTCCCACCCCTTGGAATATATCAATCTGGTTAGAAAAAGATGTACTTAACAATAAAAGTTCCCACTACTAAACAAAATCTTTAGACAATTCCAGCAAATGCACTTAAGTACTTTCTAACAAAAGCTTAGATTCTTGCAGTCTCTTCAGTTGCATTAGCTTGCCGTGATTCATTAATTGCTCATTTCCTGTTCAAATAGCTGCAAAATTGGCACATGTTAACTCACTGCAGCAGAACAGTTGGATCATGTAATGGATGAGAAGACTTGAAGGAAGGTGATAACAAAAGGGAGGAAAGCTGACTAGAGAACCAAGGCTGCTGGCCAAGAGATACTGGTTCCATTCGTTGTCTGACACTGGAAGTTGTCCCATCTTACTGCGCTTCACTTTCCTCTAGTTTACAGCTAATTTGCAAATGCTGAATTGAGATTTTTAAAGTATATAGAGAGCTACAGACACACAGGGAAAGAACGTCAGCTATGTTTCAGAAGGACTTCAGTCAGGGTGCCAGCAATTAATTTCTTAGAAAACGTTCAATATTATTTCATGAAGACRCAAATTCTTCCTGCAGCCTGTAGAGGAAACTCTTCATTAGAAATTACTCTTATGAGAAAAACAAAACAAAAACACACACACTCTTCAAAACAAGATGACATTATCTTCAAAAAGCCTCGTTTCCATAAGACCTTCTTTTCAGCCTCAAGTTGAGGTAAAAATTCACTTCTATGAAAGCCAAAGAACAGTAGACTTACCAGAAGGTTGGTGGCAGTGCCCTGCTTGGACACAGCTGCCTGATACTTGGCCAGCCTATCCTTTATTGACGTTTCTGTCAAGCGAGGCATGTCCAGGCTTTTCTTGCTCTCTGCCTTATCTGAGCCGAGTACTGGACTACTGTCTAATAGATGCCCTAGAAAAAGAATTATGTAAGTAGAGAGTAACTTTCATGAAACACCAATAGAGATTTACAAATCCCATCCCTTCACCACTACCAAGACCACAGAAATTCCAGATCTGAAAGCACAGGCTTATGCTCTAAGTTTTGCAATTAATCTAGCTCATTTCAGCAGTAGCATATTCACCAGACACAGAGTCCAGCCAGCAGTCTCAGAAGCAACAAAAGCAAACAGATTAAACCTTGAAGATTGTCTTGCTGTTACTGTTAAATGAGAGCAGCTACTACAGTGGCTAAAGAGAAATATACTTCACTTCTGTAGTGGAATAGCTTTCAAAGTCTTTGGGGGAAAGACATGGGAAGTGAGGGAGGAAGTCCTACCTGCCATTTCCAACCTCTCTGTAAAATTCAATCTCTCATATGACATATTACAGCTGAGGGTCTCAAAACCAAACACATTATGAAATAATTCAGTTTTGCCTTGCTTATTTTGGCAGCATAGTTGTGAAGCATCTGCTTTTATCTCAAGAGGAAAGAAACATTTGGCAGCAACCAAGCTTAACTCTTTACATAGGTCCAGATCTCCCAGCTCCCAGAACTATTCACTAGTGCTCGCCATCTATCCTTCAATTTTGCTGCYAAATGTTAGCCAATTCAATTAAAAAAAACCAGCTCCCTTTACTGTTCTGCTATCTAACTTCCTTGTGTAAGGGTCAGCACTTTATCATTCTGTATTGAATGATAAAGCTATTACTAGAAAGAGACCTTTTGCTAGCTAGTGGCCTTGAATGTCTAAAACATTATATGGATCATTAAGGTCCCTCTTGGGGACAATAAACGAGTATAAGTAGTTTTGCCATTCTCTCAGTTTTGCTCAAATGAGGACATAATCCGCTAAGTAATAACATATAATATTAGCCATAGGCTGAAAACACACAAGTCTGTAAATGCTGTGTTAGAAAAATGCCTTTAAGTGTACAAAAAATATGTAATTTTGCTCAAGCCATAAGGCTAGCTGTAGTTGCCCATTTCTGGAAAAGGTAGGAAGGAGGAAGAAAGGAATTAAAGCAACAGAAAGAGGGCACATTGCCTTATCCATTTGTGTAACAGATAAATGTTTGCTACTTAGTTTCTAAATTAGTTTAACTATTAAGGAAGAAAACATTGCCCTAGGACTAAGACACAGGAGAAAAACAGGTTCAGTTCTTTAATTTATTAGTTACCAACTGTGCCTTGGTGTCCTGCACTTAAGGGGATAATGATTTAACATTCACAGTGCGATGTAGTTCATCAAATGTGCTGTTCTCAGGGACCTTACAAATGGAAAATGGCTCCATTTCCTTCTGATTCTGAAAGGCATAAGGCTATCCCCATCATATCATATCAAGTAGTTTTATAAATTGGAAAAAAAAAAAAAAGAAAAAAAGTTGAGGATCACTAACCTGAGGTACTGTGGCTCTTCTCTCCTTGGCCAACATCAAAGTCCTCTGAAGAGTAGCTGTTTTCAGAAATCCTCCTACCACTTGCTGCTGTCTTCCTCTGCTCCCTAGGGACCTGTTAGAGACAAAACCCACCTATCAGCTGCCTGGACAAACAAAGATTGCTGCGTATAATCCTTTAAGATGCACAGGTGTCACTAGCAAATCTGCTTTACTGGACTAAACAAGTCTAGCAGGTGACATCCTATTTAACCAGTATAAAGTTTGATCACAGAATACCTAACCCTCTGTCACCTGGAAAACACTTTCTTGAAGAGGTCCGCAGGTGCCCTTTGACTGGTTGTCTTTGTCAAAAAGCCACAGAACCACAAAGAGCACATTCACAGGCATTTACCACTGCAAGTACAAAACTTCAGTCTAGTTGTTCACATCACATGCAATTTATTTGCAAGTTAATACGCAACGTCAGTTTATGAAGACTTAAAATCAGGGGAYGAGAAAAGTGATCTACCAATACATATGCATTGATTTTCAACAACAGAAAAAAAGAACAAATACTATGGTAATGAAAATTGAGTTATTTCTTTTGACTTGGATAGCTCATGCATTCAGTACCAAATAATTCCCTAATTAGGTCTGATAAGGCTGAAGCTTAAGCAGAACAGTGCTGGAGATAAATATTCTTAGATATCCAGGATAATCACTATCTGCAAGGCTGAAGTGCTGGACAGGGTGTTTTATAGCACTGCCAGACAGATGCTCTGGCTGGCTCAATCAGATTTGATAGTCTTCTATTGAGACCGACTCCCCAAAAATCTAATGCTCAGTTAAGGAGAAATTTCAGCAGTGTCACTAAATACTCATGAAGTGCAGAGTTTGACTTCATCAAGATAGGATGTTTTCACAGCTGAAAGTCAACTTATAAAATACTAGAAGGTGATGGATCTTTCGCCTCTCCCTAGGAAGAGTTAAATCACAGAGCCAATTGGAAATTAAGATTGAGGCTAAAATAGGGAAAAAAGGCAGTTTTGGCAAGATGCTACAACCACACATTTTTTTCTCCCACTGCTTCCAATAAGTTTCTGATTTGCTGGTCACCAAACTGAAGGAAATTCCAAAGTTTTACTTTAACAGAACTGCAGTGTAAGATAATCACTGTGAAAAATCAGGCGGCTTTGGCATACAAAACAGCAACTTTACCAGGAATGGAAAATGCAGCTGAAAAACCTTTTTTTCCATTAGCATGGGAAACATTTTTTATTTGTGGTTTAAGACTTTGGTAATGTTTCTTACTGGAAAAGAGCTTAGCTATGACAAGTCTTTTCCTTCCACTGAACGTGTTGATAGGTTCAGTTTGGGAGTGTCTGCACACTTGTAAGAACTTGCAGATTCTGTATTCTGAGCAAACTATCCTTAGATAATTCTTATTCAGCCTATGTCCACTTTAATGTCACCTTGAGCCTACAAATCTAAAGTTCTTACAGCTCTTCGAAAAATAAACTGCTGAGTCTAACTTTTGACCAGCATATGTAAAAGAGAACTGCAGGTAGAATGTATTTGAAGACAAGATCCTTTGAGGACATAGAAGAGAGAAAATGTTTATTAGCCCACTTAAAACCCCTGACTGCTTCATCTCTGCCCTACTGACTTCAGAGAAGTTGGGTTTCTTTCTGTTAAATATAGCACCACATACATTTTCTTGCACACAGAGAGAGTGACAAAGCTACAAACAGAACAAATATGTTTGCAATACAGATGTGGGAAGTTTAACTGATTAGCAGAGTACATAAGGAAGACTTCACTACTAGGGAATGAAGGTCTTAATTCAAGAACTCTAGTTGAAATGTCTGGGATTCCAATCTCGCTGAAAGAGACTACTAACACTTTTAAGGGGGAAAAARAGTCAGAAATCAAGACTGGAAACAYATTCAGATTGCCTCTCCTCATTCTCCTTTTCTCAGTCTCACTTCARCATACTTTCACATAAGTCTTCATCTGGTAACATCATGCTGAATTGCACTTATGTTGAAAAGACAATGAATTCTCTATTATTGCTAAAATAGAGAAATTAAACTTATAAGTCTTGGCAAAGTACCACTGTATTGTCAAACAATTACAAGAGATGTTTAACAGTCACCACACCAACAGCAAGTTCTGGATCAGGCTCCAGAACCTTACCTAGATATACACACAAAAATCAAGCTCTTCCTCCTAAGCAACCAGAAAACCCAGGTTTTTGCTAGCAGTTTAGGATTCAATTTTCACAGACTCAATCAGAAAAAGACTGTTTCTGATATTGTCTTCATCTGACTTGAAGGTCACATGAGTTCTGACTTAAGGGCAAAAAAGCTTTCCTCCCCATCTTATACCACCATGCTGAGGAATCCACTGCAGCAAGAAAAGTCAATTATCAGGGGCAGCTATCTCATGACTCGTTATAGAGACTGAGCTAATGAGCACTGCAGCTCTCAGCTGAATCACCTCCACAGCCCTGCCTCTCCCCTCCATCAGTCCATCCGTCTCCTATGTCACCTTAGGCATCCGTGAGTGATACAACCAGGATAATTTCCCCTGAAGCACTTTTCTGGAGATGAGTTGTGTGGCACAGTTAGACCATGTCTTGACAAAGTAAAATCCGAAACAAGTTTAAAATGCCAAAATACAAAAGCTTAACACAGAATTCAGAGACAGATCTTAATACTAAAAACTGCAACTGTAAAGCCACTATTAATACACACATTCTTACATTGTGGAAAAAAAAAAAAGCAGTGTAATAGGGAAAAAAAAAGTGTTTACCAAAGAGAAGATGAGGGACTTTCTCTCTCCACTACAATCAATAGACTGACCGCGGTTAGGGCAACTGCGGTTAGGGCAACTGCGGTTCAAGGAAGGCAACACTTTAGCAGGAAGGAATCCATGACTCTCAGCCTTACACTCATGACGCCCAGTTCCGTTTACAGTCCTGACTAGGTCACTATTCCAGTAGCACAACTTTTGCTACCTGCAAAATGGATAAAGTATTCCTCGTGTCTGGAAAGCCCCAAGGTTCTAAGACAAAAGAGGCAAGAGCAGAAGCACCACAAACAGAGTTAACAACATTTTGCCTAGGGCGCAAGGAGCTGTTAGGCCAAATAGCAATAAAAATTACATCTACTTCATTACATACTGTGTCAAATGTGACCCTGCACGTTGGTTTGTTTTTTTTCCTTCAAGGCAAAAACTTACTCTGTCTTGTGTAGTTAACCTAATTTGGAGACTTTCTTTTAAATTGTTGCAGATATGCTTGGCTTTTCTTCTAAGCTTCCTTTTGTAAGCTTTTACTGTGWTTTAATAGGAAGTATTATTTGAAATCAATAAAGACCTAAGATTCAGCATTTGCATGGTACTAAATCAATCTAGATTGACATGCCTGCTTTGATTCCAGCTAACATGTTTAGAGGCATTTTCTTCCACAAAGGTACAAAAATCTGCCTTGCATCTAAATTGCAGATGATGGAGCAAGACCTGAATGAATACATGAATAAATTAGGTGGGTTTTGTTTATGTCCCTGAAAATCAGAATAGGTTTGTTTCTGTTGAATGTGATTTAGAGTGCGTGACTGGGTCAGGAAATCCAGGCTCTAATCTGGATTCTGCCACATGCTTGCCCAGCAGCCAGGTATTTGCATTTTACCTTTACAGCCCCAGTATTATAGCCATGTTGCTACTTATACAGATGTTTTGTCAGCAAAGCTTTGACAGCCRATACAGAACACTGAAATAAATACCATCCCTGAGCTGAAGCCTTCCTTGCACTTAAACCAGTGCTTCATTAATGGACAGAGTTCARGAAAAGCACAAATGGAAGAGCCAAAAGCCAGCTGCCACAGCTCGCAGTTAGCCAAATTTACACTACTGCTCCAGTTGCTTCCTACCATCGTGAAAAAGAATTGTGTCCCCATACTATGGATAGACGTGACTGCATGACATCATCCTCCAACTCTCAGATAAACTCCCAGAGCCAGAAGTCTTACAATAGTGCTTTTTAATCACAAAGTCCTCCCCCCTCACCCACACAGTTAAACTTTAGAACACTTTATGCTTTTTCTCAACCTCAATTAAAAAGTAACCAGACAAACTTGGGAAAAGAACAAGCAGAGTTTGGAGGAAACCTAACCTAAATAGTTCCATATCTACTGTATGATGGGTTCTGTGTTAAACTGATTTTGAGCAGCATTCAAATGACTAAGCTTGACAGAAATACCAATTCCAGATTCAGTCAGCTCAGAAACAATTTATTCCCCAGGCTAAGATAAAGTTACTTAACGCCCATCTGCAAAACGGTACTTTCCTGTGGAATCCCGACTGATTAATCCTACAGCCCCATCTCCGGGAACTGCAATCAGGAGATCACCCTCCGCAGCCAGCCCCTTGCATGGGGCTGACAGTAGAGGCACCTCTTACATAGCAACAGAGACTAAAAAAAATATAAGTTGTGAAAGACTGCTTTGATTGCTATGTTCAGACCCTAAACTCATTTTAACGTAAAGCTTCTCCTCTGAAGTCCTTAACTATTACATATTTAAATAACTTTTGTATAAAATTTGTTTGTTTTACTCAATACTGCAAGAAAACCACCCGCAGTGAGACAAAGCCAAAAGTATAGGAAACTATGAGAAAACTGGAAAATCCACCAGCATCTAGGCCTCAGGACTATGTTGCAAGTCAATGGCATATGCAACTCATTTTCTAGTTAAGCAATTCTCCCCGGGGACACACAGTCTGCAGTCCACATGCGGGATCAGATTTCATGAGCAGTTGCAGGAAAATGCAAGCCCTGTGCATTTGCAAGTCAAAACYAGTGAAGGCAGGAGCTTGCCTCGCTATCTTTGCTTACTTTTCCCTGTGAGAATTTTTGTTGATAAGAAACGTTTGTTAATATACAAAGATGAGAAGACAGCACAGAAAAGATGGAGTGTTTGCTTAGTGCTTTCATGTATACATCTGGATAGATATGTTAAATATAAATATTTTATATATAAATATGCATAGTTAGCCCTGGAAGTCTGGCAGTGCTTCCATCTCATCTGCCCGAGACTGTTCAAACTGTTATTTCTTATATATATTTTTACRTAACTCATTTCAGTCTTCAGATAAGATACAGAAAATCCCAACTTCCTTAAAAATAATACTTATATATTCCATACTTATTTTTTCGTCTTTAATTGATCCACTCTATCAAAACCAAATTCAGTTAAAATCCGCAATGAGTAATCACAAATATGCACAAACCCAGGCGCTTTATATAGCTCAGTAGGTTACTAACACCAGCTACCTTAAGTTGCAGCCAGAGCAATGAATAAAATTGTTCCTTGCGGCGCAGCGCTCCGAGCCACTCCCTCCAGGGGCTTTTCCCGAAGCCGAGGGGCAGCCGGGCCGCAGCCGCCCCTCGGACCGGGGCGCACCGATCCTTACCTTGGCCGGAGCTGCTTCGCCCTTTTCGAACATCATCTTCAGYTTGCTCAGCGGAACGCTGTACTTCTCGATCCTCGCGGCAGCGTCCGCGTTTTCACTGGCTCCAGCCTTTTCCACTTCTTGCCTGGATTCTCTCATGCAGTTTTCCATGTTACCACCCTCCAGCGAGCGGCTTTCAAACTTTCCGCGCTCAGCGCCGGGGCCCTGCGGCTCGGAGGCCGGCGCTGCCGCCGCGTTTCGCTCCGCGCCCGGCGAAGGAGCCGAGCTGCTCCCGGCCGCGGCGCCGGCCCCGGCGCTCCGCTGCGCCTCCTTGCCGGCCTCGGCGCCCGGCCCCGGGCTCTCCCACTTCTTCTTCAGCACGCTCAGAGTCCCCCTTCGAAAGTGAGGGGGAAGATTTTCTGCGCTCTGAAAAGAACGAGAAGTTAATTCCAGTTATATGCCTGGCGAAGCATTAGAGCGCTTCCTTTAAATGCAAAAGGAAGTTAATGGCTCAGTACGGATCGCAGCTCTCTGCTTTTTCAGACAGCTGTGAATAGTTACAACTGTGCCACATGGAGAAAGCATCCAGGATAGGGGAGGGAGGAGGGGGGAGAAGAGAAAAGTCAGGAGCTAAAGCAGGAAGTGATCAAACAGGATGGCCTTATAAGGAAAAAGGGAGTCAAGGTCTAATGAGTTAAATGACACACAAAAGGCTTGAATCTACACATGAAGGAGAGGGACCAAGATCCACATAACAGGGTCTCTACTCCTAGAACAAGCAAACAACAGAAAAAGCAGCCATATGAGAGATGGGTGGTGTGCCATATGTGGCAATGTCTTCCAGCTGTTTCTGAAGACAACAGTTAGGCTGTTCCAAAAAGCTATAGATTATTTTTCAGAAACAACTACTTTTCTTTTTTTGGAGTTGTGTACTTCTACCATCAGTTAACTGTAGCATTTTAGTTACAAGAGATCTCCATCTTCCATATTTCATACCATAYGATGCAAGGCGCAAGCTGACTAGTGACTACTAATTTCTTTGTGCTCATGTTTATAAATACCAGATAATTAGGTGGAATTTGTCTTCTATTTCACACAACACATTGCAAGCTCTAGACAGGATACAAACACACAAACCACAAGCTCTGCCTTACCATTGTGAGTTTGATGGTAATACATGGAGCAATACTCCTCACATTGAAGTGCTTTCCAGACTAGTTTTGCTTACAAGTGGTACCTCTCCCCAGAGTAACACACCACCCCACATTTGATTTGTTCAGATATAATACCTGCCAGCATGGCATTTTTGCTGTCTGTCCCTTATGGAGACCACTACATATCAAACTCACTGCAAGTGGAACAGGTCTGTAAGGCTTATGGGAATTAACCAGGATTAGCAGCTATATTAGGATTTAAGTCTCTCACCCTATTACTCTTCTGGTCACATTTTGAACACTGCTTTGCAAATTAACTTGAATCCACTCAGACTTCAAAAAGATCAGTGTGTTAGCTGACTGTATTTAAAAGAAAGCACTAAAGTTGTAAGGCAAATGTTGAAACATAGAAGAATTAGTCAAAACTGCACATCAGGTTCTAAAGGAACATCTCTGAACACAAGGCATATTGCTGCCTTTGAAGTCCTGGYGTACTTCATAATACAAATCCTTCTTGCTTGGGACTTGCCTATCCCAGATTAAACAAGCAATGAAGAAAATTTAAGTCTGGATAGTAATTTTTACAACAGTAATTTATCACACCTAGATCCTGAACAGGAGAATGTTTCCTCAAGCATTAAAGAAATCAAGGATGCACGTGTTAACAAAGACTTACCTATATATCCTGTAAATATCRCTGGTCTTTTTAAATGAATATTAAACTGAGGATCTGCTTACAAATGCAGACTTGCAATGTTAGTGCTTGATCTTCTACCAGGGTCCCCTGGCCCCAGAACAGTGAGTGCTTGTAGTTCATGGGCAGGGGATGTGAAGCTGTTACAGAGCCAAAAGAAGGGCTCTCCCCTCATCCAGGAACATTTTGAACCCCTTAAACCACTTTAGAGAGGATTCCCCTGAAGGGGTTCTACAGTTATCAGATACACACATTAGATTTCAGAGAGAATCACAGATTCTTTTAAGCAGACTTCTGATTTTAGTTATGAAGAGGTACCACATACTTGCCTACAGCTAAGACCAAAGAGGTGGATATTCATGTGTTGTGGTTAGAACTAAAGACTGACAGCCAACTGTTTTTGGCTTTTGCTTAGGACTGACTTGGTGATTCAGCATATAGCTTTGGGCAAGTCACTTGATTTTCTTGTATTTTATTCACACTGGAAAAGGGCAAGGGGAATGGGCCAAAGCCAGAAAACTGCATCTAGCCAAGTTTTTTGTAGGACACATGGCAACAACTTTGATATTCCCCAAATCAACTGTCTCAGGAACAGTACATGTARGTGATCTGTTCTGATTGCAGGCTATTGCTTATTGCCGAAGAAACAAATACTTACATTTCTTTTTTTCTCAGCAGTGGCTTCTTCAGCTGCCTTCTGATACCTTTGAGAACGAAGAAGGAGGGGGAAAAAAAGACAGCTTTAATCAGAATATTGAATGCTCTTGAAGATAGTTGAGATTTTCTCCAGCAAGGATTTCATACACTCCCCWGATCTATCAGATAAAAACAGATGCTGTAAAAATGATAGTAAATAGTATCTGAACAATGTAAAATGATATACACATTTTAAGCCATTCAGCTTACAGTAATAGCATGCATTAATAATTTTCATTATCTAAACACTCTTAGCCTCAAATATAGACAATTTACCTTGGAATGGCTCTATTGTTTCCCCCACCCAGCTGTCTACTCTGCCCCCTTGCAGGAATAATTCAGCTATTTATACAGCAGCTGCTGAACCGTAACAAATTACAGCTTGGCATACGAGGAAAATCTACATAAGTGCCAGTTTATCTTACTATGCTGGACTGTAAACTGCAGCAATTCAGCAGTTGCTTCATGAGCAGCTGAACCATCCCAGCAGTGGAAACCGTAATTACAGCCCTCTGAAGATAAGCCACCCTGGATCAGGAATCAAAGTCCTTTAAGAAGCTACAGAAAACTCCCAGCAATCTGCACTCCACTCCACTGGGCATAAGCACACCCACAACTAGGAGCACATACACCATGCCAGTCAGGATACTGCACAAGTTGACTGCACTTTCCTTTGGAAATGCACAGATTAATCAGATATGAAGAATTCTGCCATATTTACTGCAACTAGATATTTACTATAACTGAACAACTGTCAAGAGGTTACAGACAGTAAATGAGACAATAATAATAGTCATCAACTTCAGCCTTTAAATAATTGCTGGTGTCAAACCTATCAGAGGGCTCAGTAACTTCTAAGAAAAAAATCTCTTTTGTGCAGATACCTGCTCTGTTATTCAGTTCTTCCTTGAGGCAAGTGATTTTTTCCCCAYTGTGAATGGCATTCTCCCATATGGACCTCTCTCCTTGCTACTGTAGAGATCAGAAAGACTGCACTCTTACCTATTTCTGTTCTATAAGCTGCATTTACTGTGTAGCTTAAAGCTGCTGAAGGAGCGTGGTCTGCCCTCTTTGATAAATGCAGAAATATTAACTCATGTCTTCTATACTACACAGTTTCCAAATGTTGAATGAGTCATGCTGCTGAAAAAGTAAGTTTGTGGAGGAAGAGAAGTCAATACTGGAAGAAGCTACAAAGAGACCCCTGGGGACGAAAGTCCAGTACCACAGTGGAAATTAGGGATCAAGGATTGAAGAGTCCCAGACAAAACTGTAAGTTAGCCCACTTCAGTGCCCTGTTTAAGTCTCTGCTKTTAGTTGCAAATTTGTGCCTCTCTGACCTGTCAAAACTCATGATCTAAACACTATATGAGACAGAAAAAAGTGTTTTCACGTACAAATATTTAATGAGAACAATTTAGAAAAAACTATACTCCTTGCTGCAAGTGTCAGAGTTGGCAAAATCAAYAGCACTGTGGTTTTTCAAGGCATTGATACTGCTGATGTAGACCCTACTTGATTAGGAAATGGCAATTTGGATTACTTCCAGTAAGCCCTTTTCAAAGGATTATCAACATTTAGCAAGATGACCAGGTTCTGTGAGTGAATAAATTACTTAACAGAGTGGTCAAAGCAAGCAGCTTTTTCCTAGGACACAGTACTTAAAGAATAACAGCTATGTTTCTGTGAAGTCCAGATTGCAATTATCCTCCCTCTATAGACTCTRTAAAGTCTCCCCCACACTCAGGATTTAAATACTCCAAAACCTTGCTATACTATTAATGCAACAGCCAAGGGAACTTGGTTGTGCAACTCCCACTGAAAATCCCAGGCATAGTCTAGAAACACAAGCTCTTCCAGAACACACATGTAGGCTACGGCCACTCAGCAACAGTCTTTCCCAATTTATTAAATATTACTTTATTATTTGACTGTCATTTATCATCCATCTCTCAGACAAAAGGGAGAGATGATATTYCTTTTCTACACAGTATTGTGAGTCATGAGGAAGGGGGCATTTGTGAAAAAACATGAGTACTTTGAAATTCTCTGAAAGAATTCTTCCTCGGCAGTTACATCCGTAACCAGAAGTTATCAGAAGYGCAGTTTTTAACTGGTACTCCAGTTAGCCAATAAAGCATTACCGCTAGATTTTGTAGTGCCAGGCAGGAAATGCCATGTTAGAGAGGAACCTGTGCACCTCACACTCAGGCTGTAAAAGTCCATTCTGATTAAGTGAAAGTCTGGTGGCAATAGCTACTACACTCCAATACTCCACCTTCAAAAACATACTGTATTTTGACAGAAAGTGTTGTACTTTCTTTTCTGCTAGCAGAAAGAAGAGATTATAATTTTAATTGCTGTAACAATGTAATTTATCAGTAACTAAAAAAAATGTTTGCACAGCACATACCCAACCAGAAACTTAAATGCCTACAGAGCTATGTTATTTTTAAGAAAGAAAGCAACTGCCAGTGAAGCAGTCATTGTTGAAGGTACCAGCTGCCAACCAACACATACTGACTGTGTTCAAAACCTCCCTGCACTTACTTGGAGAACCTCTCCACAAGAGCTGATGACTTATTCTTGTTGACTAGAGAAAGCTCTTTGGCAGTGATTCTCAGAGACTGTGAAATCCATTGTCTTCTGTTAAACGGGGAGGGCTCCATCTTATCACCACGAATACCTGCTCATGAAAAAAGTATTAGTCATASAGCATGAACGATCTGAGCTGAAAAGTGGTTTCACAAAACGATTCAACACTAAGCATCATTCAGGTGCTCGCAACACCTGAACGTTGCCACCATGTCCTGATCACTCAGGCTCTTCTGTATCAACTGTCTAAGAAAATGACATCATATTAAATTTGCAGTTTCCTCTGAAGATGCCTTTGAGATGGTCTCCTTGATAAAACACTAGCCACAATGAAAGGGGTAAGAGATAAGCTGTAAGGAGTAAGAAGGAAGCTGTGATTGAAAAGGATGCTGATGTGAAACTGTATTTCTTTAACACGCACAAAYGTGTGCACACTCCAGGAAGCCCTAGTATGCCCTCTCTTGTTCTGGCTTCTCAACCAAGTATGCTGGCATTTATGTAAGAAGGCTAGAGTTATGAAACCTAAGAGGATGTAATTCCTATGCAAACATTTTTCTTGTACCCTTGTGGTGTTCGTTCTTAACGCGGCAGCCGTTTCCTTTGTGAGCTGAAACAAGTCTTCTGTTCAGGGAGGCAGCTGTAAACCTCATGTTGCAATAGCTATCAGTTACCTAAAGGAATAGTTTTAACTGCCCTGTACTGCTGTAGACTGGAACAGATTTTGTACATTTTTTTACCACAAAAGCCAACAAGACTATATCAGATTCTTTTTCTTTACATATTTATTTATTTATTTATTGTGGAGGAGGAAAGGAGGGGGAGTAATTTAGAGTTCTTTGATAAGACCAAAATAAAACTGGTAGGGCAACGCCTTTCCCTTTTTCCTCTTTTCTTTTATCCCTAGTCTTCTCACGTCACACAATGCCTGTAGCAAGTGCATTAACTGATCCTACAGTGCTAGGATCGGTGAGGCTGAGCTCCTTCTCACTTTTCCAATCAATTTCTTTAACTGATTTGCACCATTAGGTCACAGAACGCTGGAAGTCTGAGTACAGGTGCACACTCCTAGATCATTAGTCACACTTTAGATGGGAGCACATTAGCAAAACTTGACATGAACAGTCAGTCAAATGCAGGGAAGACCAYGTTTCTGAAATCCTCGTGTGCATATAGCATATAACATAATTGCTCATTAAATGACAGAGACTTGGGCTTCTGCTGTGGCTCAGTTCAAAAGAATTCAGGTATCATCAAGCAGAGCCTCACTGAGTCCCTGAGAAATCAGATCAGAGGTACCAGGGAACTGGGTCCGCGAAGCACCTGCTTGTTTCYGGAATGAGAGGACTCTCTAGTGCTGCACCCTGCTGCTGTGTACAGACAAAACAAGGAGCAGATAAATGTTCTGCTGTCCTCGTGGACATACAGGAAGAACRTGACTTTCTCTAACATTCCTGAATTCACCTGATGTAGTGGAAGGAATGATGCACCATGCCAGTACATGTTTTTCAAGACAATGGTTTAGATGGTACATTTAGGTGTACAGATTGAATTATCCTGGCAAATAACATAAGTTATGCTGTTCCTGTTGTAGTATTGAAACACACTGAAGCTACTATTCACTTTTATGTTTCCAATTGCTGCTTACTGCAGCTTCAGATTCACATCTTCCACTTTAGGCCATCCCTAAAATACTTGCATTGCCCCTTCCAACCGGAGTAGCAACGCATGCTGAAGAGCTACTTTTTGAAACTCATGGTTTCCAGAAACCATTTTGTGTCATTAAGTCACTCTCATTCTGTTAACCTGTGCACTTTTGTGGAGATTTACTGGACTAGAAAAGGATGCTCTCCATCTTGCAGGCTCAAAATACCTACCCATCTTTGCCAGTTGCACAAATAATCATTCACAAGGAAAAAGGCTCTTCTAATTAGAATATAAGAGGAGCACTCATTTTTTTCCTCACCTTTTTAAAGCATATTAACCATGCAAGTAAATAATCATTTCTGTGATTACAAAATTTAGTCCCTACTATTAATGTTCAGTAGCAAACATTTAGCATATAGATTTAATAAAGCCATACAATACAGACACAGATTATAGATTATATTTACACCCCAAAATATTTCCATAAAAAAAAACCTGAAACATCTGTGTAAAGCTACAGATTAAACTTTCGTTTTAATATTGAGCCAAGAGATTATCTGAGGCACCACTTGGCACTTGAAATTGTCTTTTTCAAAACAGAGTCAGTTTGGTACAGGGAACAGTGGCCGGGCGCTTGTTCAAAGAACCGTGGCAGAGACCAGGCTACCTGACATGGAACGACAGGTTGAACAACAAAACAAACCRAAAGCAGGTGAGAAAGAGAAAACGAAACATAGTTTAAGTGCCCAGAAACCCCCCTATTCTTGATGCACTGGCAGTACATTGCCCCCAGGAGTGACTGCTGTTTTGCAGATGTTTTTTTCTCTTATTGTACCTACTGTTTTTTCCCTTTAAAGCCAGAAGTACACTAAGACTATCAGGACCCTGGAAAAGGCCCGTTATAGAGGCAACAGCTACTGCTAGGGCTTTCAAATGGGAAATTAAGCAGCTTGTTTGGGTTCTGAGTTGCCAGAAGAGACACGAAACAGAACTCTAAGATGCCTAGAAACTCGTGCTCCTTCGCTTTCAACGCTGTTCCACACTCTCAGCACCTTCCCAAACTTCTGTAGTCTCATCACGTTCAAGCATCTCTGTCCCTTTCTTGCTGCCCTTATGAATAATTTATTCCAAGTCATTTCAGGAAATAGTCCTTTATTGTAAGCATTAAAATTTAAACAGGAGCGCAAACATTCTGCACGGTGCAATGGAGGGAACGGGCGTTCAGAGCAGAAAGGGGACGCGGAGCTTTGCGAGACATCGGGGAGGGAAAGAAGAGCGACCGAGCCGCCGCACCGCACCGTGCCGCACCTGGCCCCGCGCCAGCGGCCCGCGGGAACAGGCTGACACAGCGAGCAGCGTTCACGCGCCCGGGGCCCGCCCGCCCCGCCGCTGCCCGCG
>NW_028186571.1:93752-104437 GCF_003343005.1 Rhea americana
GACCACGCCCCATCTCTTGGCTCCGCCCCATCTCTTGGCTCCGCCCCCGCCTTTTCGCGGTGAGGGAGGCGCATGCGCGCGGCGCCGCCGTTTCCCGCCTGCACTCCTAGGTGCTGAGGGGCGGCCCGGCCCTGACGGGGCGGCCGGTGCCCCCGGTCCCGCCCTGCTCCGGCTCGGCTCGGCGCGGCGGCGCCAGGCCCGACAGGCCGCGAGCGGGGATCGGGGGGCACCGCGCCCCGCTAGGCCCTCGCAGCCCCCGGGGTCGCCGGCGGGGTTTCGGCAGTGGGCTGGAGCCCGCCTTGCTGAGGCGCTGCGGCGCGTCGCCGGCGCGACGCCAGCGCTCCCTCCGCAGCCCCCTCCGCAGCCAGCAGCAGCTCCCCGAGCTGTTCGAGCCACCTGCTTTCCGGAATAGCTCTAGGTGCCTTTTTTTTTTTCCTGTCCTTGTTATTGTTCGTAATCTGTGAAGTACCAAATTCCTGAGCGAAAGAAAAAAACTGCACGCAGCCGGTGCTCTTACTCAGCTTYGCCGGGCCAAGCCCGACGCGGCCTTCGTTGCCGCCCGCTTGGGTCAGCGTTGAGGCGCCCCAGGCGTCAGCGTCGTCATGCTGCACTGGCAGAGCTGCTCGGGAGCCTTCGGCGGGTGCCCTCGTCCTTGAGACAGGAAGTGACTAGTTAATGCGCTGCTATTACTTATAGTAATCTCAGCATTGACATGTGMAATTTACTTGTTCCAGTAAAAAGCCTGAATTATAGCCTAGAAAATACATTCAGCTCACAAATTACAGTCTTTGTAGCTTCAACAAACAAACAGCACAGTGATCTGCAAGCTTGGAGGTATGTTCAGGCGGAGCAGATGTGACCCTGTTATTAGAGCACGTCAGGTAAACTTATATGTGCCGCTATTAAATGACTTATACAGGAAACTGCATGTTTATCTAGGTTACTTGAGCAGGACGTTTCCAGCTTGATTTAGTTGCCTAAATGTAGGTGCCTGCTGCCATTTTGGGGCCCCCTTGGCTGTCTGAGACGCCTGCATGGGGCTGCCAGTGCAGCACAGGACAGGTTGAGGCCTGTACCCTTCTGGACTGGCTCCCCCCTCTCTGATGGGGGCATCTCAAGTGTAAAGCCCCAGTCTTGGTAACCACCACCTGTGCAGCTTCCTCTCCCCAGCCATACCCARCTCTGCTGATTTCAGTAGAGCTGCGTGTTGCAAAGGAATCTGTCTGCGTAGAGCTGCCTGTAGGATTAGTGWCTAAATGAGGCCACGGTGTAACATGAGGCATTGCACAAAACAGCAAGGATGGGCTGAAAGGCAGATGAGAGTAGCAGTTAGGAGATGCWACGCTGCCTCAGTTAACTGTGTGTAAAGTTTTCCTGATTTAATTTAGAATATTAAAAACATCCTCCTGGGTCAGACAAATCACAGCCCTAAGCCCACTGTCCTGACTCCAGTAGTGGCAAAAGGAGGTGCTGTTYGGGAAGCCAGTGAGCCTGAGTACTGTCTGTGGTCCGTTCCCTCATAGTCCCAGCTGCCCAAATAGGCGCGTTAGAGATGTGAAAGGTATGTCCTTGCCCAGTCCTTTTAGCAGCCATGTCTGGACCTGTTGCTCGTGAATTTCTCTAATTCCTTTGGTACTTGTTTGTACTGTCTGTCTCCACAGTGCTTGATGACCACAGGTTCCAGACTTGTGTCAAAAAGTACTTCTACCTGGTTTTAAATTGATYTCTTCATAGTTTCAGTGTTGTCTCCTTGTTCTTCAGTAGTGGGATTTGGTGGCTATCAGATCTGCAGACACTTTTTTGACCCCCTTCACGATTTCGTAAGCCCCAATCACATCTCACTCAGCCACATTCTCTCTAAACTGAGGAGTGCCAGTCTTTGTGGTTGCTCCTTATTAAGACAGCTGGTCCATTCCCTTCTCTGGACCTTCTTTAACTCCATCATATTCTTGAGATGTTCAGGCCAGAAGTGCACTCTCTACTCCAGATGGAAATGCTGCAAGCATTTATATAACAACAAAATAAGGTCCTCTGTCCTCGCCTCAATATCATTCTGGAAAACAGCCAACATTCAGAAAGCTTCTGTAGCTGCTGTCGCACACTGAGCCAGTGGCTTCAGAGAACTGTCAGTGATCCAAGGTCTCTTTCCTGAGTTGTAACTGACAGYTCTGAACTCAACATCAATTTAAACTGATTGTAATATTTTCTGGTCTTTGATTATTAAGAGATTGTTGCGAATTGCAGGTATAAAGGGTGATGGCTCAATAAGATATGAACATGCTCTGGGAAAATAATCTCAGGTGTAATTATTAACAGGTTTATGGTGTTTGTTGGGCCAGCATCTTTTCAAGTATTGCTCCTAGAGCAATATGATGCAACTCATCCCAGGAGAATTACTCCTGATTTCTACCAGAGAGGATAATCTGAAGAAGTATCTTCTGTCTTCTCAGTCCTCCCGTTTGGATATTTCATCTGAAGATTCAATCTTTTGGCATAGCAGCACTTCCTGAGGCCACATTATCTGATTGATTTCTCTGATTGTTGTGGCTGCCGAACTTTGTACAGAAGGGGCACAGCGCTGGCAGCCAAAGTAAGGCAGCTACTTGGATGGTCAGTACTAACACACCCACATGACATTTCTTTTTTTCAGATCTCCACCCAACCACTGAACTTCGTATGACCCTTCCCAACAGTTCTGGTTTGTTTAATCAGCGATTAAACTGGAATTTTACTTCATTTCCAAACATACTCATCAGTCCTTAAATTCCCCTTTTTACAGAGCCGAGGCAAGAGAAAAAATCAACCATCATTAAAATAGCATGGCACAACTTTACTAAGGAGACCTCGCACAGCTTCTTCATTAGATATGGTGACCGCAGCTGAAGAGCAGAAACATTAAGTCTTATGGAGAATTGTTACTCCAGAAAGCCAGGAGATATGACATAATATTTCTGAAGTAGAAGTTAAAAGGTAAGTGCCACTGTCAGGCCCAAGGGCCATTTTTAGCTCTCATTCAGGCAGACAGTTTATGACTCCAGTATTCCTTCTTCCAATGGCAAGTATGTCATCTCAACTAATAAATCAAACCTTAACTTCACAAGTGAAGTTCAATAGAGAACAAATGTAGTAATTTCCTACAGCAAGATCAGCTCAAGGGTTTATTTTTCATGTTTTGTTCTATGTTYCTTTAAAAATATTTCTTCTTTTCTAACCGTCACTGATTGCAGAGTTCACTACCCCATGATGATTCCACAAGCTTTCTCCTAAGTGGAAAAAGTTGACTTAGACCCCATCACTATGTAATTATATTTAGTGTTGCTTTACCCCAGCATCTTTCTTTGTATTCATTAGCATGTAGTTTTGCTTGCAATTTTAAGGCCTAGGTATTCTGCAACTTGAGATCCTTCTCTAACCCATTYCAGTCAGTCTGGATATCCTGAATAATTCTGTATCATCAGCAAACTTTGTTACTTCATTGTCTACCTGTTTTTCGGATCATTTTTGACTATATTGTAGAATTCAGGTCCCAGCATAGATGCTGCCTTATTACAGCTTTATGCAYTGGCAACTTACAAAGCAAAAACTGCTATTACTTCATGATGAAAGAATCCCGACCTCCCTCCAGGACAGCAACAACACTTCATAGCACGACTGACAGGATAGCCTGATACATCTCCCAGGGTGTTCCAACCCTCTTTTTGTCCACAGGTAACTTTACCCATGCAGTTACTTACTGTGAGTTCTTTCATTTTGGGACGCTCACAGTTGGTTCTTTATCTTGAATTACAGARTTCATTCTCACTCAGCCCTCTCAGCGACTCAGAAAGATATTGGATCTACCTGATGAACACAGTTATGGATTTCTTCCCTTTTGTATGCATTTCAGTTTATTGCAAAGGCAACAAATAGAAAGGATGAATAGATTCCCTGCAGGATATGTGTTCTCTGTGGGACAAAGCAAGAGCTGCTGAACAGTTCTTGTAGACCCCTTTACTGGCAGGTCACGACTATTTCTGGCATCAGTGGTTGCGGCTCTTGCTTTTGGAGCTTGTAAATCTGTGTTCCCATCCAAAAGGCTCCACTAAGCATTCCTGTAACAACTGTGTATTTCATAGTGACTGATACTGTGATTTGTTTTTGGAGCTTCCTAATTACCAATCATTAGATGACTCTTGCAATTACTAGAAGTCCAGGAAGCATCATCCCCATTTTACAATGGGCAAAGGAAGGAATAGGAATTTGAAATGGCTATTGAGTCACCACTGTCAGAACTGGGATTAAAGTCCAGTGTCTTAGCCCTCTATTTTAGGTATTGTATTCTCTTGAGACAGTCAAATAAGGACATAAGCGCCCCTGGGAAGAAGAATTCAAGACAGAGAAAGAGAGACCATAAAGGGAAGGTGAGAGCAGATTGGGCGTTGCCCCAGCTCTACAGATCCACTTTCTTCCAAAGAATACATCTTCGCCTTCCCCTTGAATGAGAATCAGCACTTCCCAGCTACRAGTAACAGCTGCTGCACTAGGGGGATTAATCAGCAGGAGGACATGTTACCGCACCAGCACAGGGCAGGAGCCTGCTCTGCAGCCCCAAATGCTGCTGGAGAGAGAACTGGCAGGGTGGAAGGAGGCTCTCAAACATCCTTTTGGAGTAGATCATTGATAACAGCTTTTCTCTGACAACTAACAAGCTCTTCCTTTTTTACGGTGTCAGTCTGCCTTCATGAATTTGTGGGCCCAGCAAAGTGCAGGACAGGAGATTAACTGATTAATGCCAATGGTTTTACCCATCTCCTTTCTGGAGCCTATTACKTGCTGTGGAGTCCTGACCCAATCCCTGACCAAGCTGCTGTGGTGCTGTCACCACAGCAGCTCCTGGGAAAGCAACATGTCTCCCGCGAGAAGCCCATGAGTYTCAGTTGCCTGTTGCTAAATAAGAGACTTGTGGTGGAGTTAAACGTTAACATCCTTCTGAGCTCGCATCTGTTCAGGGTTCAAGAGGGAAGCCACGCTGAGTCAGCCTGGCAGCTGTATTTCCTGCTCCAGCTCTCTCCTCCCTCAGCGTGATTCACTCACTCCCCCTTTCCGTCAGGAAGTCTTAGTTCTGGATGAAACAATAAGTTAGAGACAGAGGAATACTTCAGCTGTCTTGTACCAGGTCACTGGAGATCAGCTCCTGGTAACTTGATACCCTGACATCTTCCCTGGCTGTCCTGTGGGTAATCTTGGAGATTACTTACTCTCACAACAAGGAGAAAGGAAGCTCATGGGTACCAAAAGCGCAGCCCGAGCTGCAGATAACTTTCTACCAGCTATTAGCAACCCAGTGGTTGTGCCGCCTGGCTGAGCTGTTCTATTTCCAGGCAGCACTGGACATGGGCTATGAATGCATAGGCCAGCGTATTGTCTCACTTTTCCCTGTATGGATTGCTTTTATAGGTGCACTTTAAATAGAAAGGTAAATCCTTGTAACTGTGGTGGTTTCAAGAGAGTGGCTTACTAGCAGGGAAGGAGGGTGGACAGAAGATGAGAAGAGCTGCTCCATTTAATATTACTGCCATGGTATATAAGCTCTGGCACTGCCAAGTCTCTGGGTGTAGCCAGAGCCTGACATGGGAAACTGATTGTTCAGTGCTGTTGCCTGGCTGCCGCTTAGAGCCAGAGCTCTGTGCCGTTTGCCTTGTGCTGGTGTATGTTGGAGTAGGAGCCAGCRATTGCTGTTCATTAGCTCAAAGGCTGCCTGAGGCACCTATCCCACACTGGTGGAACTTGGTTTTGCCTGGAAAGCAAATTATTTACTTCAACGTCAATGGAAGTTTGTGAAAATGCAACTGCACARGCTCTGCTGAGCTCAGACCTAGAAACAGAGCCAAGAGTCTCACTGGCTTTGGATAAAACTTCGCTGTGGTTTCAGGCGTCATGGGATCATGTGATGGTGCTGCTGCTCTCTCCAACATTGTGTTCTTGCCTTGGGCCTCTTCTACTGTATAATAGCACATTTTAGAGTTCAAAACATAGTCTCCTTGCTCGGGTCATTATTTATGGATATCAGAATTGTCATTGAAGGTTGTTGATGAAACCTTTTACTCCCCTGCCTCTGCCTGTGTTCCTAATGCCCCCAGCCTTCTTTGCAGCCCATACAAGGGCTTCAGCCTTCTCAGCTAAGGGGTTTCCAAACAGACATAGCTTCTCCCTCCAGCATACAGGCACTCTCTTGTCTACTTAGGACAGCGYCACATATCTAGTCCTCAAATGCTTTTGGTACTCAGAGTTGACTGAATTAAGAGGGAATACAGGTCTAAGCTGGACTCTGAGCCCCTTTGAGACATGCTGACAGAGGAATATATTATTGAAAAAAACTTTAGAGAGGGAAAAGAGCAGGAAAAAGTGTCAGTTGTGAGCTGCCGCCCTCCCCTGAGATCTCTCCTCCTGCGAGGAGCACCGCCCTGGCTCTCCCATGACCTCTTTCTTCCTGCAGGATAATGAAAGTCAGCACACTGTAATGGCAGTCAGAAAGTCAGCTGCTCTACCACAGGGTTAGTCCTCCAGATAGATGAAAGGGAAGTGGTTTAGTGTCCAAATGAATGCCATGGCTTTAAAGAAGAATTAAAGCCATATGTTCCCAACAGGCCTATTGAGACCAGCCTTTTCTGGCATATTTACCAAGCTGCCATGGAGAGCCAGCCAGTGTGCACAGCCCTCCATGCTGGGAACATCCTGTGATCCCAGCAGCTCCACTGCAGTTGATAGAGGCGTGCTGGCTGTCCGGAAGGACTGCACACACAGAGCTGGGGCAGAGATAATGCTGCCAGCTCAATATTTAGTCAGTGTTGTCAATATTTATTCCTCACTGATAACGGTGATGACAACAGGGGTGTAATAACCAGACAAAATTTAGCACCTTCTGTGGCCAAAAGGTGGCTTAGCTGTGCTGGCATCACCTGGTGTTTAGTTTAACARGTGAGTAAAGCTTTCGCGATGCAGGGACTTACTTCATCAGAGCCAGGGAGAGTGCATTACTCTCATCTTGCACACGCCTTGATGCTTGTATTCAGCTATGTGGTTGAAGCTAAGGACCATTCACGTGCAGGTAGAACAGACATAAAATATTAGGAAAAAGGAAACTGAATCCTTGCCTAAGTGCAAGCCTGGGAAAGATCAACATTTCCCACTTTGCTAGGGAGTAGCCCAGACCTCAGGACTGCTGGGTGTGTGGTTCCAACTCACACCCAGCAGTAATTAATCTTGTTGCTAGTGTAGCTGCTCCAGGCCTTCTGACTACAATAGGTATTGCTCTTTTGCAATTTTCGGTCTGCCTGGTGGTTATAACATTTAACTTTTGGCCTCTGAAGGACAAATTCCTGATGCTGTGCCCTCAGCACTGCTTTGAGGTGGAGTTTCCTCTTGCGAAATCAGCGGGTGCTGAAAATGTCCTGTTGGCTTTGATGACTGGGAAAGGCTTTGCTTAGTGTTTGCCACACTCCTCATCTTCCTCCTGCCCCAGCCAGACCACTGGGATGCTCCTGCTCTAAAGTAGTAGCAGACAGGATGCGCTTGAGATCCAGGGTGTTGTTAGATCACCGTCTTCTACTGAGGAATAAATGGCAAATTAAAAAAGGTACCTTTTTAAAGGTGCACCTTTAAAGGTGCAAAGTAAATATAGCAAATAGTTGAGTGGCAAGAAATTCCAATTTTAACTTCTTTTTCTACTGGTGCCCACTCTGATAATCAGAACCCTCTATAGCCTGACTCCCTGRCTCCACAAAGCTGAGCAAATGATTGCTGTAAAAAAGGAGCTTTGTACCACGCCATTCAGTAGTTCTAACAATGCTGCTTCATATTTCAATATATATATCATGTTCCTTCTTTTCTGTAATGTCATGGATAGAAGATGCAATTGTTTCTGCTGCAGTTCCAAAAGCAACTGTCAAGAGGCAGCTTTGGGAGAAGAGTGAGCCAGGCAGCAGACTCCGTGGCAGTGCTGGATGGAGTTCAAGGAAAACCATTTGCCTCACCACCCTCCTGTAAGCTAACAGTAGATGGTGACTAACAGGAAAGAAACCTGACCATGGTATCAACACCTAAATGTTTGTATTTGCCTTCTAGATATATATAAAACCTTATCTGGTTATAGCACGTTCTATACTTTAAACTGTGTTGCTTCTGCAYCTTTAGAAGACAGACAAAATTAGTGTTATAAAACATGAATTATTTACTAGCTGTACAGACTGGCTCTGTTTGCCCACCGCATCTGCACTTAAAAGCCAATATGGTTACAGTCTGTAAGGGCTCTGCCAAAACTGCAGATATCCTGACTGATGTCCATAGCACACCGACCACTTTACTGGCTAGGCCTTTCARTTACATGGGGTGATCTCGCAGGAGCAGCGCAGCACCAGCTTCAGGAAAATGATCTAATCTGAGCATTAGCAATGATTTACATCACATCAGGGCCTGAATTCAAAGGTCCTGAGCTCCTGTAGGATATCCAGGTATTCAGCAGGTCTGAAAATGAGGCTCGTAACTGCTTTGTGTRACAATCTCTCCATTGGTTTGATATCTTAATATAAGGCAATGGGTGCACTGTTATGAGCAGATTCTGGAGGTAAAGAGCTCTGTAAAACATGGATAATACTTAACTGCTTCACAGGGGGCATAAGGATTAATGAGTTAATGTTTGCAAAGTGCTTTGAAGATGAAAAGTGCTAAGTCTTATTACATCTGGTGGATGAAGTAAATGAGAATGAGGAACAGGTTCTCAATTCCATACTGTAACTACCAGAAACAAGCTCTCTCTACATGTCATAATAAAAAAGGCTCTGAAAATGGTTTGCTTGCATACTGTCCCTGGCAGTTTATATTCAGAGGGCCCATAGCTTTGACAAGGCAGAAGGAAGRGTGCCACACTGATTCCACCGACTGCAATTGGTCACTTCCCATTTATTTTGTTCCAACTTATTCTTTTACTTTAATTTGCTTTTCTTTCATTCTTATGTGCATGCCTTGGAGATGCTGTTCAGTGAAATTCCTGCAGAACCTGCCAGCTGGACCATCAATTTATAGTACAGCTTGTGCTACAGTTTCTAATTGCTTGGATGGACCTTGATTACTTCTTCACTGGCTGTAACTAAAACACCCCYATTTGCTAGACCACAATTCCAGGTAATATTGTTAAGCAGGGTCCAAGTTACCTTGCTGGGCAAGTGCCAGTGTAGGAACATTGTCCTGACAAGTATCTTGAGCCTTGAAGGCAGCAAAACTGTATCCTTCACCCAAACCAAACCCACTACAAAATGTATTATTTCTTTAACAGAGTATTTCTCCATCATCTACAATCCCCAGACAACCCTCAGTCTCTTAAATTTGCTGTATGATTTCTGTGGAATCTTTCCATGCCCTTTCCCTGTTGTGATAAAGCAAAATGGTTTCAAGGTGTTTTTCCCCTGTGGGAATCCCTTTCTGGGCACTATTCTCCGCTGCAGCCCCACATGGCCCTGCCTAATGTAAGGCATRTGCAAGCTGTCTGCAATTCCCATGTGTTTGATGCTATCAGTAGGTGAGGCCTAGTGCTTTCTGTCACTCATGTTTTATTTTCAAGTATGATGGCTCTGCAATGTTAGTATTAAATGTGCAATGCCTAGAATTAAAGATTCAAATTCCAGTGGGCTCTACTGAGTCCYTCCTGTGTAGATGAACTGATTTTACTCTGTTTGGCCTAGATTTACAAAGCTACTGCAAGACATCAGTGGATTTATGCCCTTTCTATATTGGAACCGTCTGGAGGAAATCCTGYGTCCTGTGACATTTCTGTCTGGAGCCGAGGTTTCCCTCCTGTCCCCAATGTCCYCTCACCCCGTCCCTGGTGGCGTGAGCCCTGGCAGCTGCTGCAGCCCCTTCTCCATCCGCATGGTCCAGGACAGACGGTCTGTAAACTCGGCAAGGAAAGGCACGCTGCCAACGCTGGRCAAGGCCCATCCCATCCCGAGTGTGCTTGCACCGGTCTTTTCCTCCGTTAATTTCTGTATCCTTGAATAACCCACGTAAATGCCACAGAGGGGCCTGTGTGTAGCACGGAAGCAGGGGAGCGAGGGACGGGATCGGTGCGGGACACGCTGGATTTCGGGGAATATTCGGCTGTGCGCTGTTCAACACTGACACCTACAGGCCGTGGAGGGACAGAAGCGAACGGAGCCCGGCCGACAGAAGCGGCCRGCGCGGTGGCTGCGACGCCAAGGCCGCACCTCAGGCTCCGTCCTCTGTGAGAAGACCCGGGGTGCGGGTGTGTGCGGGGGGCTCTCGYCTTAGGCTGCTGCCTTCACTGTGCGGAAGAGCGCTGGGATCTTTGGGGAAACAGCAGGGAAAAATTTATATATATATAGAGAGAAAGAGAGACCTACTGAGGGATGTGTGCGTCGCCATTGTGACTGGAAATAAAACGCGCTGCGCGCTGCTCTCCCCGCCCGCGGGAGCGGCGCGCGCAGCCGTTAACGGTCGCGCGCAGCCGTTAACGGCCGCGTCTGTGAGGGCGCCCGCGGTCGCGCGGCGGCCGGCGCACCCACTCTCGCCGGCGTGGGGGGGACGGGGGAGGGGCTCTTCCCCCTCCTCCCTCGCTCAGTGGTTCGCTCCGCCGCGGCGGCCTCCCGCCCCCGCCGGAAGCCGGCCGGCCGGCGCGGCCCCGGAAGCGCTCG
>NW_028186571.1:105052-128821 GCF_003343005.1 Rhea americana
GGGTCAGTTCCCTCGTGGCGGCGCGGGGGACGGTGACTTGGCGGCGGGGGCGGGCGGCAGCCGCGGCCGGGAGGTCACCGGGGACGCGGCCCCGCCGGGGCTCGGCCCGGCCCGGTTCGGCCGCCCCGCGCGCGGGTTTTCCTGCGTTTCGCCCCAGCCGCGGCGCGGTGGGGTCGGTGTTGGCGGGGCGAGCGCGGCGCCGTGAGGCTCGGCCGGGAGTCGCGTCCCTCAGGCGCGCAAGGGCGCAGCGAGGCAGGGACCGGGGGCAGCCGGTCGCTTTGCGCCGCAGCGCTTAGCTGAAGCGCCCCGGTGGTTTTCCACGCAGCTGCTAAAACCTGCACGCAGGAACCTAAATAAAACAGGTTGAGAAGCACTTTCCATTTCTTGAGCCGATCGCCTTAGTTCTGACACAAATACTATTTGACTCCAACGGAGAGGAAAAAAACACAGTATAACCCCGGAATGACACGTCTGAAGACTTTGGTTTCACAGCATTTAACTTTGAGGACGAGCTCCTGAAGCTAATCAGAGCCGCAGCCTGGTGCCTGCGGCCTGGAGTTGTGAGCAGCTGCCGTCGCCGGAGCCCCGGCAGGGCAGCGAGGCGCTGGGCCTGCGAGACGGATCCCCTCTGCGCAGGGCGTGTGCGAGGTGACTTCCAGAATTTGCCCGGGTGAAACAAGGCAGTARTTTGGTGAATGGCGCTCGGGCTGCTCGCAGGAAGCTGAAGCAAATCAGGAGCCTCTGAAGCCAGGCGGTGCATGTCTGAATATTCAGCAAATCCTTTTAGAGCTCCAGCTTGATTTAGTTGAGTTGCTTCGTTTGAKCTCCCTCCTCCTTCTCTACAGACAGTGTTAGAAGTTAGTTTTCATGATCTTCATTCAGGAAGCAGCAGTGTTTAATTTTGAGCTTCTGAGGGCAATTCTGATTTGCTTTTTTCAAGGTGCCTTTTCACTGCCAGGACAGGGAACTTGAGCTCTTAACTAGGTGTTCTGAAATGCCGTAGTCCGGTACTTTAAAAGTAGATGGTTCCTTTTATCCTAGGATCTTTGGGGTTGTCTGAAAATACTGTACAAGATTGTATTTGAAGCCCTGAAATCCTTTTGGAAGGATTAGCTGAGTTATTTTATCGATCAGTGACATACTTTACATTCAACTGACATATGCACGTGCCAATTTTGAATAGATTCCTTCACAGCATGCACARTGCAGTTCTGTTTATCTTAAATATTTTTTTTAATCCAAAAATATTTGGTGTAGTGAGAGATTTGTATAAGGCTCCGGTTATTTTTCGTTCATTAATCTTTAGCACAGATCTTATCTTTTGCGTTCAGCAAGAGCCAGCATACTGTTAGCATTTAATGATAATTAAGGTGCATTGGGAGTATTATTAAATGTGTTTTGAAAAGAGCTAATGGCTTACTATGCCTGTTCTGAAGTTTGGTCAGTTGAATGTGGGTTTCTAATTCAGTAATGTAATTATATTAGTACCTTACTGGGAAGATTGAAATCAGTGCGTTTCAGATGGATGAAATTCTGCACGAATCGTTGTCGGTAACATTACTCAGTGGGAAAAGCAGGCCTGTATGAAGCACTAGGTGTTGCTGGCCCTCTTTCAGCATGTGAGGCTTCCTGTTTCACTCTTAGTGGCAAAAAAAAGTACACAGTTTGTACAGGACCGTGGCATTAAACATTGAAAACTCGACAAGTCCTAGTGGACCCTTCTCTGCTGTTGTTACTTCGGATGCTTTCTTTGATCCGTCTCTTCCAGGAAATCCTGGGATTGCGAAGAGGAATTCATACAAAGTCGCACAGCCAGGCTGCACTGAAGCCTTTCAGGTCCTGCAGCAGCGTCTCCTTCCACTGCAGTGGCAGAGCCCCCGGCCAGCCGGGGGGGTCTTGGCCTTTGCAGCCCCTCCAGGGAGGGGACTGGAAGCCTCTCCTGGGCAGAGAGGAAGCAGCCTGAGCAGACCGGGATTTGAGGGAGAGCTCATGTGCCCCCTCCTGCACCCAGAGCTGCAAATAGCAAGCAATGTGGGGCACTGACACAGTTGAGGGTGGTGCCATCTTCATCTGGCAGAACTTGGCTAATGAAAAAGCGCTCTGTGCTCAATGAAAGTAGTTCTCTCGTAACCATCACAGTTAATGCGTGTTTTGAGAATTACCTGGGGTCCTCAGAGCACTGAATGGTTTTCATGTGATGTGCTGCAGTCAGGTCAAAAAGAGGTTGTTGCAGAATACCTTAAAACAAACTCTGAATATTTTCATTTTTTGTTGGCTTAACTGATTACGTTAAATGTAATCTAGGCTTTTGTGATAGGAAAAATGTTTCTTTGCTGTCCTTCTGAGACGAGACTGATGATTTGATAGTTGGTCTGGAGGAATCTTTAGAGGAGCAGCTTTGATCCAGGTTTGTCGAAAGTAATGTAAACTAAATGGAAGCCCTGCTGAAGAGGACAGCTTTGTCAGCTCATGGATACCCATGAGTGTTCCTAACCTTTGTATCTCTGTAAAGCTTTAACCTCATCATGAAAATTCCCGATAGCAGCTGGGAGGATTGTTCTGCAGCCAATCCAATAGGCTCAGTATTTGTCTGTTAGCTGCAGTTAAATAAGTGAGAATTGATATTTTGCCCTTCTCTTCTGAAGGGCCACTTGCTAGAACTGAATGGCCCTGCTCCTGGAGCATAACACACTTGCACTATTTTCAGAAAACTTACGAGAATCGGGGACTTTTTTTATTCTGTGGTGTCTTGCTATTAAGCTGAATGACATCAGGGCTGGGTCTTGTGGAGCTGCGTTACAGCTCATTTAGTGTTTCTGGTACAAAGAGGAAGTAGCCCACGCTATAGTTCAGACGTAGCCATTGTATTAATAGATCCATTCATGTCTTTATCAGCTTGAATCTGTTGGTTTCTTAGCACTTTTTGCATGAACCTGTGATTTCTGGACTTCTGTGTTACTCCATTTGATATCCAGTACGTTGTGAAGCRAGTAGCATCATCTGCCACCCTCAAGATTGCTCATGTGCTCCAGGGGTGCACTCCCTAAAGTGTCCCTTGCAGTATATCATACTTATTCCTCAAAGTTATTTTCAGCATGAACTAAGCACTGACTTCTAAGACAAAAGATAGTGAAGCACTGTTTTATTTTCATAGAATAATGAATCATCTCCTAGAAGTGWSWYTTTTTTTTTTTTCATGGAAGGGCTGTTTCAGGAAAAGGGATCTGTTTGCTCTCCGTTCTTTAGCAGGTGTCCCAGCTGACCYGCATGTTGTGTCACGGGACACGTTCCCCTTCATGAAAGGGGAAAAACTGTATTGCTGTTTCAGCGAGTAGGAATTTTCACATCCCAAAGGGGCTATGCAAAAATTGTGATCTCTCTTGCCCTCTTTCATTATTGTCTTTAACTTTTACGGTGTTAGGAGGCTTTTTGTTACTGGATTTGGGCTTGTCCTTGTAGCAAATAGCTTTGGAACTAGGTGTGACCTTGGCAAAGGAATTATCTCTAAAGCTATTGCAACTGCTTCCTTATCCTTTTGCTTTATGTGTGAGGCCCGGTAGCAAGCCACTCCTTAATTTCAGACTCTAGGAGGCTAGCCTCTGAAATACCAAACTTCCTTATTTTTGAATTATGCTTCTGTGTGAGCTTTGAGCTAAGATTAGTGGGTTTTGCCTTATAAATTCAAGCAAATGTTGTGAACAAAGTGGGCTATCTTATATAGACGTGATATAGGTGGTGTTTTCTTCAGATGAATGTAATGATGAGACTCAGTAACTCATCAATTTACTCTCCTTGAAATGTGGCTTTTTTAACCTTCCTTTCTAGGAAGAGTTCTTCAGTAGGAAAAAGCCCCCTTTTTGGTGAAAGGGGGCTGCAGCATTATGAGAGTCAAGTCCTTAAAAGCTTGAGATATCAGAGTTCTTCACAGCTGGTTGCTTCCTCTTCTGATATTATTGAAGGTCAATAAAAGAGAGGCTGAAGGCAATGCTTCTAATGCAAGTAGAAACTGAATACTGGAAAATACCAAGGACTTTCCTGTTTCAATCAATGAAAAATGACACTAGTGCTTAATAAAAAATAATAAAAAAAGAGATGTGGCACTGTATAGGAAATTGCTAAATTCAGCTGTATTGYCTGGCTTGACTTCTAAATCATCTTTGGATTTCCTTTTCTAATAATTGTCTCTTCAGCAGGTAACATCGAAAGGTGCTGGCCTAAACCCTAATGCAAAAGTATGGCAAGAAGTACCCCAAGGGAGCGGTGAGGTTGTGCCAGCAACAAATGGCGCTGAGCACTCGTGGCAAGAAACGGCGGCTGCACAAGGGACTCATACCGAGGGTGAGATGTCACAGGCCTGTGTTTAAATGCTAGCCATGATACATCCCTTGCTAATTAGTACAGAGTATTTTCCGAGACTTATTCTAGTAGTGAGATGCAATCTCATGCTCTTGTCCTTGAGGTTATTAGTGCTGCTGTAGTCGTGAGTATAAATGAATATGACAGAGCAGTAGATAGGTAATTGTTTATCGAGATTAGATGTCCAAGTGACGAGCTTTGGTTTAGGAATTCAGGGCGGTATCTAGAGCTATGCTTGAGCTAGAGTGACAATATTCAAGGGGCCCGATGATGACCAAGTATCGCGCTAAGAGGGAAACAGGTTGCTAAATGTGTAGAATGGATTCATGATTGTCTTTCACCATTGCTGCACTTTAGTATACTCTTGACCCTATGAACAGGAAAGTTATAGATCTGAGGGCCACCTACAAGCCTGGTAGATTACTGAGTTGCTGCTGAGACCTGTTGCTCAACGGCATTTGTACTGAAGTAGAAATTGCAAAGCATTTATGGTTAGCTGCCTTAAGTCTGTATTCAGTTTCGATCCCCATTTTCCATCCTTAGCACGTGGTTAATCCTGTCATCCAGAATTAAATAGATTGCAGTGGTTTAGCTCTCGATTCATTTTAGAATCGATATGGAGTGAAATGTGTAGCTGAGGTTACTTGAAACACAGCAGCGGTCTGTTAAAGCAGGAGAAGTTTAGGAAAAGTTAGGGATCAAGGAGAGTTCAATTTTTGTGGGTATATGAAAAGTTTCTAGTAAGTCAGTAATTGGAAGTGCTGAATTAGTGTGCTGGCTGATTATTTCATATTGTTATGAAAAGACAAGTGAGTTTATCATGTCAATGTTGCACTACTTAGAAAGTTCAGGGAGATTTCTTCAAACACATTTTTATGGCTTTCAGGCAACATCTACTGTAATGGTAAGTGCTTGAATTGTATCCCTTCTAAAAGTACATTTTTAGTGGATTAGTTGTTAGTGTGGAAAAGATCTAGTAGAGCACAGTTGATTCTGAATGATCTATCTTGCCTGGCTGTCAGATTAAACTGAAATTACGCCTGTTTCTATTTCAAGCAGCTGGGATGAAGACTAAGTCTGAAGTGTCTTGAACAAGAGATTGGCCAATTTCAACGTCATTCCAATGTGGTTTTACAATAATCACTTGATGCTCCTGAGTCCTTTATATAAACAAGGATCACGTAATGTGTTGAATAAGTCTTTCAGTGATGTAAGCTATTTAAGTGCTTTGTTTTTTAGGAACCTAATTTAAATATTTTAAATATCAAGTGGTAAGCCTGTTTTTTAGATCCTCTGCTGCTTTTTGTGGCATGATTTTTTTCACAATCCTATTTATTTATTCGTCTTGCTGAGACCCTAGTGCAAACTAGAAGATCTTTCAGAAAGAAGGAGAGGTAGAAAGTGCTACCCAATACAAAGTAGATATTGAAGGTGTAAGCTTTTCAATTGTCGCATTTATTCTTTTGAAGTTGGTAGCCAAAAATTTTCGAATTAAAAATATTCTGAAGCTTACAGTAGGCTTTCTGTTGATGATATGTTCTTTTGCCAGGTAACATAGAGATTTCAGAAGATAGCTGCAAGCAGTATGAAGTGATGTATTCTCCATCTTGTGAAGCTACAAGAAATGGTACAGTAGTTGATGAGGCATCTGCCAATGGAATGGTCCTAGCAACTGAAGATCTTGGATACCAAATCTATGAAGTTTCTGGTGAGTATTTGTTACAGTAACACTGTCAATACCTCTAATTATGGGAGGTCTTGTGCAGTTAATAATTGTGCTTTTTGGTTGTCATTTGCCTTTCTCTAGATATTTTAGAGTCCACTTCTCTTCTGGTCCAGAGAAGATTGCTTATAAAGCATAGGCATTTGGAGAACAGTAACACAGCTATGTGAGGCACTCAGCAGAGCAGGAGGCTCGTTCTCTGTAGTGTTTAAATGAAGTATTTTCTATCAGCAAACCTATGAGAAGTGAATCTCTCCTATGTGAGAGAAATGGGAACTCCACACGTGAAAGACTTTGTCTTCTAATACTCTTGTCACAAGTGAATCCTAAAACATTGGGTTGTAATACTGATACTGACTTTTGTCTCTTTCAGTATGGTGAGCCTTCATGTATAGGCAAGGTGGCCCTCTTRTTTAGAAAGAACTTGGTTTAGATAGTTTTCCACCTGTATTCTGGTAGTGCTGGGAACGTACACAGCTGTGAGAAGAGGCTTATTTTTTCCCAACTGAAATAGTATTAGCCAAGTCCAAACTTCCCTTAAGTGGAGGTTTTTAAAAAGTTGATTTTTTTTCTGGGGAAGGGATATAATCAGCAAGCTGCCTTCTACCCAAAATTAATTCTGGGTTCTTGTATTAGCAAAACTGTAGTGTATTTATCTTTGCAGAGGCAAAGTTGGGAAATGTAATCAGGCACAGCAATGTGAGTCTTTTATCATTATCATATATTAAAATTCTGAAAGTGTAATTCCACTCTTGTTCTACAACTTAACTTCTAAATTGAGATTTAATGCTGTTACAGGGGGAGAAGATCTTGGGGGAGTATAAGTGCAATTTAAAAACCAGCTTAGTGAAGTCTAGTATTTTTCCCAAGACAGTGCTCATAGAAATGAGTGATACTCTGTTCTTTGTGGACCTGTCTTGAAACTGCTTAATGTAGCAAATACATGTGTGCAGATATGAACCATTAGTGTAGTTAGTAATTAACTTACCAGGCTTGTTAGGTATCTCTTTTTACCTGGGAAAACAAAAGAACAAGTGATGTAAGTGCATCTTGTAGTTTGCTGCAGAAAACAAGCCCTTGGCTCTCAGTTTAGTAAATACTTTCTGAGTTAAGGTATCACATATAAATTCCTAGCAGAAACTTTGAAATTTTCCATTCAATGCATACTTAAGAGGATCTAAGCCAGCTGTAGCACCAGGCAAGTACGTGAAAACCATGGGATTTAAAATGTTTCAACAGGATTGACTCAAGCTAGAGTGCACAGTATGGCGCTGTTTAAGAATCTCAGTTACCTTTTTCTCTTATCCAGAAGGATTCATATGTGTATTATACAATGAAACTCCTTGCATTGTATTCTTAAGGTGGAACTGAAACCTGATGGTGTTTTGTAAATGTGATAACTTTTAGGTGAAGGCAGCTCTGCTGTGTCCACAGAAGACATTAGAGAATGTTTGAAAAAACAACTTGAATTCTGCTTCTCACGGTACAGTACAGTTAATTCAACTGCATACGAAACCTTTATTAAAATTGTTGAGAAATATTTCCATTTTGGCTCTATATRTACTGTGCTTGCATTTTCATTTATAGTTAGTTGTGGAAAAGAGTGGGCTGGGATATAAAACAGATTTCACTGAACTGTTGCAGAAACCTTGTGGTGTCAGCTGTCTCAGTCTTGTCTGTGCAGTTCTGTCTTTTAATGAGAATCCAGCTTAACTTCTGTGTTTCACAGTTTTAGGATGCTGAGATGATTTAGCTGTGTATTTCCAGAAGATACCTCTTTGGCAAGATCCTTCTTTGCAGACAAAGTATCATGCAAAGCACGACAACCTAGGACGTCTTTCTAAATGTTATTATTTTGAGTTTTAATTATCTTCGTTCTGCTTAGTCTGCTAGGATTTTTTTTTCCCCCCAGGAGTGGAAATTTGGAGACATTTTGGCTAGAATAGCTGTGACTGTTATCAGTGAAAATTTAAGCCTGTAGTTATCTTTTTGTTGTAAGACTTCTGTTAATAAAGTCCAGGATTTGTCTAAAGGGCTGCATTTATGTGTTTCTAGTGAAAATCTCTCAAAGGACCTATATTTGATGTCTCAAATGGATAGCGATCAGTTTGTTCCGATATGGACAATTGCCAACATGGAAGGTATTAAGAAGCTGACAACTGATATGGATCTTATTCTTGAAGTTTTGAGATGTAAGTTTGGGTGTTTGATGTCTATATTAGTAGAATTTAAAAACTGCTTGCTTTAGAGAAATGTGTTAGTATCTTAGGTGGTTATGGCATATTGTTCTAAGAAAATGGTGAAAATGATGCTTGTATGTAAGTGACTGTTCTAGACTGAATTTAATTTGGGACTGAGCTTTTTTTAGATATATAAACTATGGATGGAGGCAGCCTTGAACAAGTAACTAAAATGTACTGAAGATCTAACAGAATACAGCTGATAAAACAGTCCTTTTTCTCTGAGTTCTATAAATCCATTTTGTTTACCAGTTTGTCAAAGTGCTTTGTTACAAGTTGGATATGAGTCCAGTACTGCTTAGAGACTTTATAGTATACAATGTCCAATATTAAATCAAATTTTGTATTTTAATTTTAGCTTCTCCTATGGTACAAGTGGATGAGAGAGGGGAGAAAGTAAGACCAAACCACAAACGATGTATTATTATTCTTCGTGAGATCCCTGAAACAACACCTATAGAGGTAAAAAAGAAAATGGCATTGTCTGAAATGGCAACAAGTGTTCCTTTAAAGGCCCACTGGTATTTAATTTAATTATCTCTCTTTGTAAATCGCTGAAGTGATTTTTGCTGCCTTGATGTAACATCAGAAAAGACAAACTTCTTATTGCCCTCTTCCATTATTTTACTAATATATTAAAATGCTCTTACATAAGTTTTTCCATAGAAGTTTGAGCTACCAGGGCTTTTCTGGAAGGGAGCTTGAACTGGTTTCTTTTCGGATCTAAAAATAAAATCAGTCCAGGGCATAGCTTGGAATTCAGGCTGAATTTTTGTCACAGCAGTAACTTAAAGTCAGACGGTTGTTCTGGCAGCTATAAACACTATTAAATATTTCTCATTCATTGTGACCCAGTGTGAGCTGAGCTCATTATGCTCAGAGAAGAGGGGATAATAAAATTCCTACTGACATTTGGCTAACAGAATGTTTTTTTTTAAGTTGTAACACAGGGTGTTTGTCTAATAGCACTTCAATTAATACTTTCAATGCAAATGCTCAGCAGCTGATTTGCCCCCTCTTTAAACTCTGGTTATTGCAAAACTATCAAGTTTTCTTGGTTTGATGGTATTCCTTAGTCATTCCTGTCTAGATGACTCTCTTGATCTAAAGGCATGTTTTTGTCACCTCTTGAATATTAAATACCATCAATTCTACTCTGCAGTCTTACTTTTCTTACTGGATGTGAATACTACTTTTAATTTTGGGGACTTAGTATGCTGGACTAATATTCTTGAATTCAGGAACTGGTAAAGGATAATTTGGTGTTTGGCAACCCTGTGAAGGTGTGAGCGCATACGCAGTCAAGAGGAATTTGTAGTTGAGGTCCTGGAGTGTAAACTTTTGTTCACTTAGTATGCAGCTTACTGCTGAGAGCTTGGACTTGGTCCCCTTAACCAAGTTTTTCTTTTCCTCAGGAGGTTAAGGCTCTGTTTAAAAATGAAAACTGCCCCAAAGTGATAAGCTGTGAGTTTGCTCACAACAACAACTGGTACGTTACATTCCAGTCAGATACAGATGCGCAACAGGTAAGRCTACTTTCAACTTTTAATGCCATCTCAATTCTGTTAATAATGCTTCCCCTGCTCAGGAGAACTGTGTGTGTGCTGCTTGTTTTTAAGATGTTTGTTTATTTACTGATCCTCCTTTTGGTATTTTAAGAGACTATTAGTAAATTATGATGATACAGAAGAAAAGCTGGGAGATTATAGGGTTATAATTGCCTTGTCTGACTCTTGCCTCAGCACTCTCTGGCTGTAATAATGAAATTACAGTACCCAGCCACTGAGTGCATGAGGAACTGACTGAATTTGAAGGTTTAGTGAATTTAGATGGCCTAACAGGGAAGCACATGGCTAGGATTTCATGTTAAGTCATGTAATATCCTTTAAGTATTATTTTATCAGCATATTCTAATGGTTATCTTTTTTTGTATACGCAGGCATTTAAATACTTAAGGGAAGAAGTGAAAACCTTTCAGGGCAAGCCAGTAATGGTAAGACTGTTTTATATGGTGAGAGATTTCAGAGTAAAAGATTATTTGAATAACATTGTGAATTTATAGAAAAAAGTAAGGAATTGGCAATGGGATAGGTCTTAATGCTTGCTCTGTAGGATAACTTGAATGAGGTTATGTATGGCTTTGAAAAATTACAGTTCAGTGGCTGCTTGTTATTCACAGGGCTGTTTCTCGTGAAATGTGAATTGAATTTGTTTCATCTTCCCTCCTCCATTTCTCTCTAAACCTGGGTCTTTCTATGTAGAACTCAGGAGAGGGATTCCTGCCATCATGAGTGTCCAGCTTGAGTTAGCTGCTCCACRCCTGAGGCTGAAGCAGGCCGATTGTATCGGGAGAGGGCAACTAGTCAAATGAATAGCATCTGCTGGAGAGTGAAATTTGGCTTTTCCTTTGTAAAATTATTGAAGTTGGATTCTGGACAGTTGCTGCTATAGAAAGCATTTATTTTGAAAACTTGAGAAATTCTATGACTAAAGCAATATACGCATTCTTCCCCTTAGAATATTTTAAGAATGTGATCTGGACTGATTTTTGTAACAGTTTCTATCTGTAAGCAGTAACTAACCTACTGCCCTGCCCCTTCTCTTATAATTTCAGTAGGCAAGAAAAACTGCAAGTTCTGCTTCTCCTCTTTTCCCAGCTAATGTGTGTGATACAATTTCATCTCTTGCAGGCAAGGATAAAAGCCATCAACACATTTTTTGCTAAGAATGGTTACCGGGTAGTAGATTCTAGTGTCTATACTCAGCCAGTTCAAACACAAGCACAGTTTGCCTCACCACTATTTATGCAGCCTGTATATAGTCCTCAGCAGTACTCTATTTACAGCATTGTGCCTCAGACATGGTCTCCAAACCCTGCACCTTACTTCGAAACACCACTGGTAAGTAACAGCTGCTAACCGGCGAAGAGGAGGGGAGGGTTAGGTATCTGCTGACTAGGACTCTGGCCCGAGATCACAGATCAACAGCTAGCCCAAAACACAAATAATAATTTGGATAACAAAACAACGTGGCGGCAGTTTTTTGGCTGCAGGATGCACAGATTTTCTAGTCGGATCCCTCTGTTTTTGTTTTACTATACTTCCCTTCAGTTGACGTCATGGACCTAATAATGTTAAGACTGTCGAAGGAGCCATGCAGCTTGCCATTGGCTGCAGTTTATTTAAAGGATTTTTGGTGTGAAACTCCATTTATCCATCATCTAGTAACTCATGTTACTGGAAGAGCTTTGTAGCTTTTTCTGGAACTAGAGGACTCTGAGACTAAAGTAGATTTGCAGACTGTTAACCTAGTGGGGCTTTTTTTTTTTTAAAAAAAAAAAAAAAAAACTAGTGAGATTACAATATACTGGATGTGGTAGCCCAGTGTAAAAGTATAAACAGACTGGATGAATAACTGCTGAAGCTGATCTCATATAACTGCAAACATTTCTCTTTTTAGTTCAGCCATTGAGACTGTTCTGTCTGTTGCAGGCCCCCTTTCCTAAYGGTGGATTTATGAATGGCTTTAATACACCAGGATCATATAAAACAAATGCTGCTTCTCTGAGTATAGGTCGCCCATTCCATAGAAATCGGTAAGATAGTTCTGTCAGTTGCTTTGCTCTCTGAGAATTTACAGTGTTCAGATCCTTAAGTGTTCCTTGCGCTTGTAAAGTGCAGTGCCTCATAACGGACTAGGTTATTTGGTTTGTTTATCAAATACACGTGGCATTTTTCAACTCTACTTGATTTTTTAAAAAAAAGAAGTCRGCAGTTTGAGATCCCAAAATAACGGACATATGTGCTGGAGAGAGCAAAGGTATCTCCTCTAAAAATCTCTGAGGAATTTCTGCAGACACGTAAACAACTTCCTTTTAAGGTAGTACTTCTAATTGTTTGTTATATATGGGTTGTAAACTGCTGCAAAMCAAACTTAAGCTTTTCCTGTTGTGTGAGTAGTTTTGTAGAGAGCCATTCAGTGTATACAGCTGAGAGTTGCATGCCCTGGCTTCTGTGTGCTAAAACTGCTTGATGCTGACTCTGTTACTGTGATTTATTTGCTATATTGCCATCTTTCCAGATAACTGAAAGGACTCAGCTCCGATATAAACATCGGAGAGGAGGAAACAGTTTTGTATTTGCTGGAACAGTGCTCTATAAATACAATGAAAGTAATCTGTTTGCATGGGTGGAAATTGTTCTATTTGCAAGTTCTTTTACTGTATTCAGCATGTGGGTTGATAGCATAGGAATAGCCTTTTATCCTGTTTGAGAAGTCAGTTGACAACTGCCAGTACTGTTAATGTTTTTCTGATGCAGTTAGTGTCTGTGGCTGCTGGCGAAAGGTGAACTTGGAAGTTAGGTCTGCAGTGACTCTGTGGAGCCTTAATACGGGGCTTTGAGACTGGTAATACAACTGTATTCAGAAGACTTGGCAATCAATTCAGTAACAGCTGTGCAGGACCCAACCTAGATTTTTTTTTTGCCTGAAGTTGTGCTCAAACTTAAATGAAGAGTTTTACAGGCTTTATACGGATCACCTTAGAGAACTGTAGATACTGAAAGTGTACAGGAATTGTACGTACCTGAAAGACTAATGTCTTAAAATGCCCACACATTCACTTCCTGCTTGTAGGTCACATTCTGTCTAATAAGCTTTTAAAACTCTTCCTGGTTATTTTAAGACTTTAATTTGCAAAACTTCAGTCATTTTGAAGTTATCTTCAGGGCCATATGGGTACAGGTTCAGCTACTCTGTCTGGGTTGTGTTATCTTTCCTGCCAATCTTGCCCAGCCTTTGTGCTAGTGCAGAGCTCTGCTTTTGCAGTAGGGGAGCTTCAGAATTGGGAAGCACGCATTAATTGTGCTTCAACAGGATTTCTTCTCAAATGGGAGACTGGTGAGGTAATAGTGAGGTGCAGACTTGAAAGTTTGGCCCAGTGATGATCAAGTATCGCGCTTAGAGAGAACAGGTCCAACAGTCAATTGTCTGGGCAGCCTGCACTTTATGCTTTTCCTCCTCCTTACTCTCTCACATCATATCTTGTTCTCTCTGCTTTTTTCTTCCTACTTATCTTTCCTTCTCTTTTCTGCTTGCTCTTCTGCCCAGGCTGAGATTGTGGCCTTCTCAATGATGGGTAAGATTATGAGATCTGAGGGCTGAATAATGACTCTTTTCTATTTTAAGAGTGAAGTGAACAAAATGGGAGAAGTCAGTTGGCTTATTGCCTCTTCCCTGTGCTCATTGCTGATGGAAAACTGTACTGGACCTGAAAAATGCTTTCTGAAGCTGTAAAGTGTGAACTAGTCTTTGTTCAAAGTGTCTTCTCTTGAACTGCAGGACAACTCTTTCATAGAGGTGATGCTGCTGCTTGTAGCTTTGTCCCTTGGCCCATTAAACTCAATTTATTTTGTCATACATGCAAGCATTAGTTAAATATTGGGTTTTTTGTCTGTAAAAACAAACATTTGTTTAAGCTGGTCATGTTTATTTTGTCCTTGTTTGCAACATGCCAGTGGGAATGGAAGGTTCTGCCTTGTGACGGAGATCCTCAGTGCTAATATTGGTTAAACTGGTATTTTTCTATCCAGCCATTTAAAAGATAACTGAAAATGTATTTGACAGAGCAGATTAATTTAAACACTCAGCATTGGGCTATTAAGTTAGGTGATTTTTTTCCCACTCTTGTTACATATGAAATGCTGAAAAGCTTCTGGTTGTTAATTGCTAGGCTATGGAGAAGCATGTCAGAGTCATAGAGTTGATTTTAAAATACTGTGGAAGAACTGCAGAGCAAAGGGAATAAGCGATTTGGTCCTAACAGCACAAGTTTATTGTTTTCTCTGATTCAGTAGTCCAGTGTTGGCAAATGGTAACTTGCTGTAATTCATTAAATTCTATGTTGCTTTTTTCCTTTCAACTTTGTTCCCTGGCCAAATGGGAGGGATGAAGTTAATTGGTGGAAGTTGGAAGGAAACTACCYTTCTGTTAGCAAGTCTAGAATCCATGGCATCCACAACGTGCCCTTCAATATTCCCTAAGCCYAAAGAAACCAGAAGCTGCATGATTTGTAGTCTGTTGAATTAAAGGGCCTTCTTTCAGCCTGCAGTCTAGCCCTTGATTGCTCTGTAGGAGATCATATAGCAATGTTAACCTTTCCTCCCAGACAGGTATCACAGTTTGACTGGCAGTGGGAAAACTTACTCCTTGATTGCATTATTTTTAAACACTCCTACAATAGCTTAGTGTAAGCAGGCAAAGTTCTCCTTCTGTCCTTAAATTGAGCTATRCAGGGTAGATGATATGAGAGGTACATAGTTCAAGATTCCTGCTTTATTTGTGGAAACTAGTTGATGCTGAGTTGAAAAGACAGTGAGTTGCAGAAGTGGAAAATAGCCTAATGAGTAAGGCATCTTTCCTCCTTGCCACTATTCCATGCTATGGTAGGTCAGAAGTTTTTTCTGGGTAATTCTGTTTGAGACCTGAGCCTTATCTCACAAAGCCACTGAACACGTGCAGCTGCATCTCAGTTCAAAGAAAATTGTGCTTTGAATGCTTTGCTGAATAATCAATAACTGGGTAAAATGTCTGGGGTATCACAGACTGCAAAGTCAATGTTGCAGTTGTTTGATAATGGAACAGTGAGATGAAGATCCTGGCTTTTCAAGCTCTTGGGGAAATGGGCTCTCGGCCATCCTAGTCTTACCTGCCCTGCGCTCTCCAGCTGGTTCAGTCCTTGTCTGCCTCTGGCTTCTTGTTCCAGTTCAACTGTATGCTGATGGCCAGATCAGCCTGTTCCTTAGGCATTGCTCAGTTCTCCAGAACACTTTCAAGCATCTTGTGCCCATGTTGCAGGCCTAGACAACTGAAGAATCCCTCTCAGGGTTTCTGCTGAGACAATTTCTGCCCATATTTTTTTCTTTAGTATCTGTCTGGCTGTGGTCTCAATGCTTTCTTTTAATGGCCACACTTGGGGGTGGGGGATTGCAAGAGAACTAGAATGGAAGGCCTGGATGAAGGTAAGGAAGAACAATTTTTTGTTTTGTTGTTGGTTTTTGACTGCTGACAAGCGTATGTAGGAAGTAACACTGGAGTTCCAGTATTTACTGATCTCTCRTCAGCTACAAATTAGCTGTAGTTGGTGGTACGGTTTTGCAACGTGCTCTTTAAAGTCTTGAGTTACCATAGCCTCTTGCTGTACCTCATGCAGTGTGAAGCCTCACTTCCGATCATCTAACGGCTCAGAACATGCTGCGGAGGGTCCAGCTGCGGTCAGTACCATGTCGATGGGGGAAGGACCACTGAACAGAACCAACTCAAGGAATTTCRTTATGGAACGACATAACAGTACGTTAACAGGGCAGCAAGATCAAGGTTATTCGCAGAAGGATTCTCCTGCCACGCAGATGGAGCAGAATGGAGATTACAGCATTGGCAGGGGCAGGTAAAGAATTGTGTACTGCTCTCTACTGTAAAATAGCAACGCAGTTGTGACATTGTTATGTGTTGGAGGGTTGAATGACTTGTATGAGCCAAGGAACGTCAACCATTGGCACAGTGTGTATTTCTATAAACAAGTGAGCAAGGGAAAATTGACATTTAAATAAATTGAGAATGATAAATATTTAACTCTACTAGGAACATGGAGGCTTCCTGCTTGACTATACATCTGTTAGTTGTACTGCCAAATACCTCTACAGTAAGATAGCAAGGAATTTTTGTTTTAAAATAACCAACTGACTTGCCCCCAGAATTAAAACAGCCAATGAAGTAAGATTGGAATTTGTATTGCCATAAATGTGAAGCTAGTCCTCAGTAAGATTAACTGGTTTTATCTTTTGTCTGTTAATTCAGGTTTCTGTTGCTTAAAAATAAGTTGCTGACCAAGACAGAGACATGAGAAACATGATCAATAAGCTTGTTACTGTAGAATACTAGTCTATAATACTAAAGTCTAAATTGTCAACATGCATGCTTAGATACAGTGCTCCTTCAAGGAGAGAGAAGAGCAATCAGTTTCCCACACTGGCTATTTTTCATGAATATAAGAGATTTGAGCCCCTTGAAAATGCAGAATATCCCAGAATTGTAGCTTGAGAAATACTGGTAGGCTACTGAGAATCCCCTGCCAGAGACTCCTCTTTGTGCAGATGAGTGCATACTTGAGAGCTAGATAAATGCACTTACTGACTACTTTTTGCCTTTAAAGGAGGAATGTTTTCAGAGGTCGGAGGAGACGGGAAGATGACCGCATTTCAGTAAGTTCTGTTTCCTCTATTGCAAGGAGTTGCATGAAATGCCTGGGCTTGCTTCATGTGCCAGAGGATGGAGGCTTGTGCCTGTTTGTAAAACAGATTGTGTACAATCATTCAGTGAGTGAAAAGACAGAAATGGTTTACAAACTCAGTTTTCTCTTTGTAGTTTGTCCTGCATCCTGGGATGCAAGAAAGCTTTTTTGAATAACATTGTTGCTCTGTCCCCTTCCTGAAATGTGCTTCTCCATACATGGTTATGTTTTTGAGATAACTAAATGTTGAATATTGCAACAATATCTATCTTGTTCTGGATTAGATGCTGTGAAATAAGGCAAGTAGCAGGCATGGTTCTTGTAGTAGTAAGAGATCATTTAAGCTAAAGTAAGTATGGAAGGATTCAGGCAGATAAGAACAAGTAGATGATCTTGTGGTAACTCACAATTCCTAAGCAGTTCTAGAGTGATCTCTTCTGGCAAAAATGTCACCGTAGCTTACACCAACTACGGTGTGTTGACTTTGCATTTACTGAAGGAATGGCACAGTCCTGAAGTCTTCCAATGAAATTGTGGGGATTCAGTGTTGGGAATTTCCTGACATTCAGTGCCTTCAATGCTAGATGATACAACTCTCTTAACAAGCCTTTTCTTCTTCTAGAGGCCTCAGCCATCAGCAGAAACAAAGACTCAGACACCAAAGTTTGACTTGCTAGCATCAAATTTCCCACCTTTGCCTGGCAGCACAGCAAAAACACCAGGAGAACCTATTCTAGAGAGCAGAATGTCTGATATTGTTAAAGGAATCTGCAAAGAAAAGGTATTTATTCTTGTTTTGTGCACATGCTGTCTTTCCTTCTCCATTTAAAGCATGAATGTTTGTTAGAGCTGTGCATCAGAATGCCTTGAGTCCAAATGTCACCTGTCTGTTAATAGAATATTTTCTGTCTTTTTGTTCTTGGATTTCCTTGGCTTTCTGGAAGTATTTAGCTGAAGTTTTTGCAGTTACACTATTGTAAATTCAGTACTATTTTGGAATAAAGCAGGCAAATGAGATGTTGGCTGTTGAAGTAGGAACAGTCTGAACGTAGCATGGGTGAGGGATATTCTCGGATCAGTCTGATCGCTTGAAGTGGTGTGATCAGGCATTGATAGTCTAGGTGACGTGGCCTTTTTCTTTCTTTTTTTTTTTTTAACTCCATTTTTGTTTAGCTTTTTTTAAAGGGTAACTCTGCTTTAGAGGTCAGGCTCTGAAAGAAGTTACAATCAGGACTACCAGCCTTTGGAAATACCTTGCTTCTCAAATGTCTTGAACTGGCATGTGCTGAAATTGCTGAACATCTGCCATCTTTCCGTGTTTTGCAATTTATACTTTCCATACAGGAAAGCAAAGATTTGCTGTCCAGCTGTCCAACTTCTGCTCAGGAAGAACAGATGCACAGCACTGTCCAACAGCCTGTCACAAGCGTGAGTTCACCAAGTCGGACTGAAGCTGTGGTGTTAAGGTACACAATTCACTTGAAATAAGAGTATTAAAACTTGCTTTTGCATATTCTTGCAAAGGTTCTAACTGATATTCTGCAAGGAAGTCATAATACTTAATGTTCTTTCTCTATTTGCGGTAGGCAGCTTCTCTAGAGGCCACTAGATGGAAATCACAAATCCTGATAGCCTTACTGTCCTATTTTGTGAAACCTGTAGTTGTGACTTGAAAGAAAGAAAATACTTTTTCAAACATAATTTTCTTATTAGTAGATTTTACTGTTAAATTGTCCTTGATTTAACAGCACTGTTCAGCCAGATAGCAAGCCAGAAGAAGTGTCTGCTCAGAAGGATGTTACAAGCCACACTTCCCCACCAGCGTCTGTCTGTCCTGTCAGTGCTGCAAAGCTGCCAAGGACAAATACCACTTCATCTTCTACTAATGCAAGCGCAGCACCTGCTGGGTTGATGCAGGTAAGGTCTAGAGCAGGGAATGGGTGGRAAACATGGGCAGAATGGGCAGATTTCTCTTCAACATACTAATGTAGCACCTGGGATCTTTTGTCAGTTCAAGAGCTGGTGTTCTTGTGCAGTTTGCCATGGCTGTGGTATACTAGTTCACTGTACTTGCTCTTGCTGTTGTACTTCAACACTGTGCCTAGGATAGTCTGGAAGGCTGTAGAGTGGTTGTTCTGTTGTGTAAGCCTTGCTCTTCTACCCTTGATCCCAAAGGAGCCACGTAAGCTAAGCTATGCTGAAGTTTGCCAGAAGCCCCCAAAGGAGCCTCCTCCAGTTCCTGTTCAGCCTCTTAGAGAACTTCGCACCAACATAGTTCCCCCTGCCAAAAATGAAGAAAATGGTACACCTGAGAAGGCTTCAGAGAAGACTTCAGAAAAGGCTCATGACAAGGTTGAAGGTCGAATGAAGGATTATTCTGGGTTTCGAGGCAACGGGCCTCCCAGGGGAGCTGCTGGGAAAATCAGGGAACAGAGACGCCAATTTGGACGCAGATCATCGCCTCAGGGAGCACCTCGACGCGTCGGCAAGGAGCAGTATGTGCCACCTCGGTCACCAAAGTAATGCTTGTTGAGCCAATTATTCTCTATTTAATTTGAGCTGTGGACTAATGAGCAGCAAAAGAGACTGTGAGAAAGAAGTTTTCATGAAGGGGAATATTGAACTGGAGTGTTGCTTGTAGGGAGAAGTTGTGGAGGGTCCCAAAATTCATCTCTAAAAGTGATTTCACAAATGCTGGAGGATTCCAATCAATATAAATATAGAGATTATAATTCTTGTATTTTTGTTTTAATTTGCAGAGGGTTTCCTGCTTGAAATCAGTTTTGGGGTTGTGAAACTAGCATTTTGACAAGGTGAAAAAGTACGAATTGACAATTTAACATGCCTCAGTGTAGGAGGAAGAGGGTAAGAGAATATTATTTTTGAAAAAAAAAGCATTTCTGTAAAATCAGAACTTTTTTTAACCTATTTAACATTTGGCTTGTAGGATGATGTGTCTGCCATTAATGGCCTTGCATTGCAGAGCACATCTGCAGCTGAGGTGCATGGTCGGTGTGTGAGTTGAATGAGTGCAGCCAGATACTGTTGTCATGACATAGTCACTGATGATAAAAACTGAATGTACTACTGTAGTAAACTTTGTGTTTCCAGCTTGAAGTATAGTCTCTTGACCTTACTAATTCATTCAGCAAGCTTTTTAAACTATAATTTTTACAGGAGACTGGATTGTAGATCAGAGCACATGGACAGCAAAAAATGTCTTCTAGATATAATTGGAAGGAGGCAGAAGGGGGCATGTCAGAATTTTTAATTTGCCCGTTTTCCCTGCCTCCTTCTGAGGGCAACTTGTTAGGTTTTTATTATTATTATTATTGCTTGTTACTTTCTCTAATCTCTTTATTACAGACTTTTGTGCATTTATCTTGGTATGTTTTCCCAAGGCAGGCCTGGTATAGAATTGATGGATGGCTACATAGTACATGYTAGCTTCACATGTAAAGAGCCTGAACTTTCAGTTCCAGACATGGAATTCTGCCTTGCAGATGGGCATTCTGAGCACACAGTTCTGGCCCCCTCTTCCCCAAGTGTTAAACTGATGTCTCTTTTTGAACAGTTAGCTGTTGGAGACGTGGCCAAGTTTTCCATATACCAATCTATCTTTGTTTTCTGGAGTAGGGTATTGGATGCTGTATACTAGAAATCAGGGTTTATACCTACTGGGAACTCACTGTTTACAGCTGATATAGTAGCAACTGACTTTTTTTTTTTTTTTTTTTTTTTTTTGCTTTAAACTGTTTAAAGGTGAAGAGTTGAACAAAAAACCCTCATGTTCAGAGAAGCTACTTGAAAGGTAGCATCTTGCCTAGCTTTATGCTGACTAAATTTGCAACACTATTGTGAAGTAACTGGTTAAGTTTACAAAGTGATTACTGTAATGACTGAAATAGGAAAATACAATGCATTAATCTGCCAAAATCAGCATGCCAGGGTTCGAAGTTCTGTATAAAGTGTTAGGGAAAAGTAGCTTCCAGCAGTAAGAATCACACCTACTTTTTTCTTTTTTTTCCTTTTTTTTTTTTTAGTGAATAGCAAGTGTACAAATTTAAAGTCGTAAGTTGTGAACACTGGAAAACTCAATTGTGATATATACCGTAAACATCTTAGTAATATATGCTAGTGTTGCCATTAGAATGAATGTAAGTGGCAGTTAAAATAACTGTGAAAACTTTCATCTTCTGATTTCTTAGCCAGATAACCCTTGGCAACTTCTTACTTAGTAGGCATTCTCTATCAGTTGCTTTGAGAACACTCATCTATTTTTATAAATATATATATAAGCCAGAGTTGTCATTTCTCTAACTTATTATTCAGCTTGGCAATTGCTTTGATTTGATTCATAACACAATATAATGTATTTATGCAGTTAACTGTTCATTTCTACGCATGTTATATATATATATACACACACACACACATGCTATATATATATCTATATATATATATAAAAAAATCATTACTCAGTTTTAAACTACCTGTACTGGGTTTGGGAATTTTTTTTTAATTTAGTAGAAATCATTGATCACATCTACAGTTTAGGGATGCTTACAAAACCAGTCTCCATTTATTTGGATAATGCTACATTTGATGGAATAATAGAGAAGTTAAATATTTAAAAGTGTTAAAGCTCTGAAATGCAATGATTTCAAAATTAATTTTATAATCATTTTAAAGTCTATAAACAATTACTGCAGTCAAACTGGAAAAAAAAATGTTCTGTACAATAGTCACAGATATCTTAGGATAGATGTGCACTGTCATTGCAAAGTTGAATAAGTATTGGAATGCTAATAGCTGCCTTAAGCTGGTTGCTGTTCTAAAGGAAGTGTTATTTGGGAAGAGGCTTGTACAGATGTTGATCTTTGGCCTCCACGGTAAAGTTGGCATGCTAATTCATGTAGGCATCTGCTTTCAGTGCAGTGCATAGAATAACCTTGTAGTGCTGAAAGATAGAATTTGAGTTTTTTTTGACAATTGTGAAATGTAACCTTTTTCATTTATTAGATGTGAAAAAATTACTACAGTTCAATCTTTCTTGTAAGGTGATTGGAAAAACTTGACCGTGGAGAGGATGCTTTTGTATGTCCTGAGTGTGCAGCAGCAGATTATGGCTCTTGTACAGTGTATGCAAATAAATCTGTAAACCTGTTGGCTTTTTCCAGCATATTTGAACTTTTATCAGATAGGGCACTCATTAGTATTTATTTAATACTTGCGTGCAAGGATTTAACAGCATTCCCCTTCTTCCCCCTCCCCCTACTGCCATTTATATTGTTTTTCTTCTCTCTAATTTTTTTGTGTGTTGGGGTGGGGGGAACAACCAAGTAAATATAAAGGCTGTGAAAACCATAGTTTTGTGTGCAAGTTCTCCTGCAGTACTTGTATTGCATGGCAATCATATAACTTAGACTGGCTAGCTGCTACTTTCTCATCCCTGTAATAGACTCAGGCAAGCTGTTGCGTCTCTATCCACCAAGTTAGCCTGTTTGACAGACTGGGGGAAACGAGGACAAAATGATCACTTGGGAGCCAGATTGACTGCTGGTGCAGCTCACTGATTTCCACTGAGTTGTATCGTGTTAGCAGCAGAGGTGAAACTGTCCCGTGTTCAACCAAAACGTTCAGTGCATAGTTGAAGTGAGAATTAAGTTCTCAGTTCCTTTTTGGTAACTCACCACRTGACGTAAACAGAATTTTTCCTACTCTGCTGATAGTAAATACCGTAAGTTCAGTTTTGTTTCATGAACTGTGACTTGTTTTCAGAAGTAGTGACTTTTGTTAGCTACAGAAGTATACTTCCCCAGTTAAGTTGTTTTCCAAATTATTGTGCGTGGAAAAGATTGGGCCACTCTCTTGTACTTCTGCAGGGGAGTGAAAAGAGTAATTATCTGCATGTGATAGTAAAATTAAAGTGCAAAAAGTTTTCTTTTGTTTTCTAAAATTTAGTTTTTTTTTTTTTAAGTATCTTACATTCTTTTTTTTTTTATGTTAGCCTGGCACAGTATGATGGTGCAGTTTTAGCAGTAGGTTTTAAGAAAAAAAAGAGTAACCCACTCTATTAACCAAGAGAAAGATGATACTGTGGCAGATCAGTAGCAAATAAGTGACTTAATCAATGCTTTACTGTAGTTAAATAGCTATGGCCTTACTACTTTGTCAATATCAGCTTAATTGTCTTGAAAATGTCTGCTATTTTTACTGTTACCCAAGTGAATATTCACCTGGGGTAAAATATCCGGTATGTACAGATGATATTTTAAATTTGTAAAACGCGCCATTGTATTACAGACGATGCAACAGAAATGCACTTCGGGGGGAAATTGCTTCTGATAAGTTTTTTTGTAAATCCTTGATTACTACAGATATGCAATAGAATTTTTTTTGTTTCTAATTTTGATATTTCCTTCTGAAACGTAAAATTGTTGCCATTAATCTGAATGATTTATCATGCTCTTCTTTGTGTGTATATATTACATATAGTCTGAGCTTCCTTTAGGATGGTACATAATTTTGGTTTGTTGTAGTATTTTAGTTGGCTCTTCTCTTAAGTGCCTTTAGCATAGGCACTTGAAGAGGTTAATTGAGTTTGTTTTTAATGTACAGTTGGGAGGACTTGAAATGGAGTTAAATCAACTTATTTCTGAAAAATCCATCTGCAAACTAACCTGTAACAACTTTAAAATTTTATATTTAAGAACCAGAGGTTTATTTTTATGGAGCTTCAGTTATGGATACAGTTTCAAAAAATGCAACTTCAAATGTAAACAGACTGTGCATAAATGGTTTTTGTTCTAATTTTTATAGAATACAAAATATTCAGATAATATATTGAGCTCAAGTTACTACAGGCATCTTGTTCCTCCCCGATGAATCTAGCTTCCCCTTGGCATTTATGATCTCTCTTCAGCGTGGTAGGGCTTCAGGGAAAGGAGAAAAAGCAACCTATCTGGCTTCTATACTTTTGTCTGTCCTGGTATATTCCTGTTGTCAAAACTGTCCAAAACGAAATTTGTGTAAAGTAGGTTCATGCTTTAAATGTTAAAACGATAATACTTGTATTTGTTTTTTGACATTGCCAAGGTGCTATGGGAAACTGAAATAACAGTTAGAAAAATAAAAGCTGATTTAAAAGAAGGAGAAAAAAA
>NW_028186571.1:130266-202525 GCF_003343005.1 Rhea americana
ATCTGAGAACAAAACCCAGAAAACTTGTTTCCGTTTTCCGTTTTTGCGCGGGTATTTCTTTGTGTTTTCTGGTATCTAAAACATCTTTGTCATAAAATTTCCTCACAAAGTTATAGGGTGAGAGATGAATTTGGGGGATAGAGAGTGAAGGTTGCAGAGCAGGTAGCTCTGTTTTGCATAGCTTGAAGTGCCCTAGTTCCATCAAGGAACTGAACTTGATGCCATAATCGGTGGCTTGCTGGAAGGTCTCACTGCATCACTGCGATAATCTCCCTTAGTATTAAAATTTATGAAAAATCAAGTTGCAGTAATATCTTGCCTTGCTCTGTCACTTTGTCCTGGGCTGTTCAGCATATAAAGGAGATCTGTTTGCAGTTTTGAAGACTAGGAATGGATTCACTGAGCTTCTGGGTGCTGTCAGCTCCCACTGCCTGCATTGGTATATTGTAATCAATAGTTTGCAGGATGAAAACACTACAGTAATACTTTTTAAACATAAGTTATTCGTAGTTGAAACTTTACTGATAACTATTTTTTTGTCAAATGTTTGTAAACATTTAAGGAAAATGATAATCCTCTGCTTTTTGAGTAGCCCATGATAACGAAGAACTAACAAACATTATTTTATGTTACTCAGAAATGTAATATGAAATAATTTTTTGTGAAGAATTTACTGAATCTGCTTGTTCTGAATAAGCATTTGTTTGTTGGTTTCTAAAACTAATTTCTTTTGGTACTAAAAGCCCRTTATAGTTTGTCCTTTTACTATATAGTACTGCGAAAATAAAAAAAATCCTTTTGCTACAATGGGTGATTGTCACATTGTACTGATTTTTAACAAGCTTTAATAACTTAAACAACCCCCCCCCCCGCCTTGTTGCAGCTTCATTTGTCTCTAGGTTTAATAGCCTACTAGAATGTTTCTGTCAGGGTTTCTGAGTAAGAACAACTTATTCAGGAGGAGAATTGCACCATTTCTGAATATGAATGCTTTACATGAGAGAGGAGCTGCATCTGCAAGCAGTTCRTGCAAGTAGGCCAGGGTCCTGATGACGGTAACATTTGAGAGAGTGCTCTGTTCTTGATGTGGGGTGTTATGTTGGGTAGCATCTGAGTTGACTATTTGAAAGACGGCTTCAGGTGCAGTTGAAATGCAAGCTAGTAGTGCAGACAAATTGTATGCTAAGCCTTCCAGCTAGCTTTATGCAGGGCTAGTTTGCCATTAACATGGTTTAAAGAACTTGTAACAATATAGGGGAAAATACAGTATTCAAGTCTTATCTGATACTGTGCTTGTGAAGGATGCTGTGTCAGCATGTAGAATGCAAAGTGTAATAGAAGGGTTAGTTTAATACACGCTTGAAATAGAAATCATAGTTTGCAGTGATATGAACCATGAGACTTTCTACAGGAACAATCTGTGCGGCCAGGGGAACAGGACTAAAATTATACCTCTGCCATCTCTGGATGAGCTCCTGACTGAGCCTTGTGGTCAGAATGGAAGTAACAGTAGCCCCATTCCTGAATACATTTAAAACTTATAAGCAAAATAGTGGAATGTGTTTCAGAAAACAAGCTCTTCTCACTAGCAGAGAGCGTTTTTTTTTCTTAGTCCTTCATTGTGTGTCTTTATTTGGCCCCAGTGATTGGTTGGAGTCTAACTCATTTATTTCTAAATGAGTTTGGATAAGAATTCAGTTATCTTCTATTAGCTTTAAGTACATTATACCCAATTCATAAACAGTATTCTTCAGAGACATCTAATTTCCTTATAGAAGAAATCAGTGTTGTTGCCTCCAATTAAAAATCTTGAATAACAGTAAGTGTATATAAGTAACGAAGCAAGTCCTAGAACTGTGTGAGTGACTGATCACTCATGTTTTCCTTTTTTTCTCACTTTCAGATGTATTTTTTTTCTTTCTAGTGCTTTTCTTTATTTGTCAGTAACACCCACATTATGCATCACTAACGATGGGTAGGGCTGTCTTTAAATTTGCATCTGCTTCTTCTTAATGAGTTAAAGTTCCAGGGATATTCACTTAAAAGAAGACTTACCCCACCGTTGGCTGAGACTCTAAAGAATGAACAGGTTTCATGTTTCTGTAAGTAACAGGAACTCAGTTTTACACCTGTGGGGGTTGAACTGCAGCTGTGTGTGAAGGTGACTTTGTGTCCACTCTGTATGATGCTGTTTCTTAAAATGCTTGCAGTTTGTGCTAATGAAGGCACAGAGCATGGTAAATGTTTGAATTCCTCCTATGCTCAGTTTAAAATGTTAGCATTAAAACACTTCAGCCCTCATGTTGAGCTGTGCTTTTGGACTGAAATTCTCAAACTCATGCAAGTTAACGGTGTCACAGTATACCCATATTCAAAAGTTCTAATTATGCACGTTAAGTAGATTCATGATACAATATGTGTTAGGAAGCTGTTGTACTGTTTCAGAGGTTAAATTTATTCCCCTGGTGCAACTTAGATGGTGGGGCTACAAGAGCTTTTTGCTTTGAAAGTAGGACAGCTGTCTCCCAGACTGTGCTGTGTGGGCTAACTTGCCTCTCAGAGGGTTAAGTGTTCTTATAAACAGCTTATTTGGCTGCCAGTTTTTGTCTGACTCTGGTTTCTGTCTTGTCTGATGTTTCTGAGTAGTAAAGGGATGTCAGTGGAGTGAACTTCACTTTGTGACATATATGAAAGTATGAAGTAATGGGAGGGGGAATTCCACCTAATAGTAAGGAAGAATTTTCCCCTGTTAGCGGTTCAGGCCTGGAAACATAATTTGAGTATTTTCTGGCTTATGTGACAGGGTTATCGTATCATTGCTCCTGCTTCATGGATCGAAGGAGCTGGTTTCTGTTTACGTTTCTGGTTAAACATATGTTTGGCTGTTTGGTTTGTGATTTTGCGTGGGTATTTCTGTGAATGGCTTCGGGTACCTCTCTGTGTTCCTTTTAGAGCTCATTGTCTCTTACTGAAGAATTGAGGCTCTGCGTGCAGAGGAAGGCTTTGTATTAGGATTTTCAGAAGCAGAAGAAATAGCAAGGATGGTGGCGTGTCTGGAAAAAGTAGTATCAGCAAAATGGTTGAAACCCAGGTCTGAAGGCCTGCCAGATAGGATAGAATCTTACTGAAAGAAAACATGTTGACTCAGGCAAGTGGGTAGAGTCCTTATTTTGTTTGGCTAGAAAAATTCCTGTGGAATCATGATATTTTTCTGTTCTTTTGAAAATTGTACATTTTCATTTTTGATTATCAGGCACCTTTCAAAATAGATGAGTTGGGTTTCTTTTTCTTTCTTCCTTTTTTCTTTTTTTCTTCAGATTAACTGAAGAGCAGAATTTAAGTAGACTGGAGAAGAGTCAGGTGAAGTAATTGTCCGAGTAAGAACTGCTTAAGTAGATTTTGCTGAGTGGGCAGAAAGTTCACTTCAGTTATTGTTCTAGCATTCAGAGGGGAAACTCTGGCTGTAGCCGGGTTGTATGTGAAGGTTGAAGAAGAGCTTATGAACGTAAGCAAGTTGGATCTGGTTGTCTTGTGGCTGGCAGGACTTACAGGTGGGTTTTGTGCATTATGCGGTATCTCACCCACAAGTCTTGTATTAGGCAAAACTAGTAATGGGAAACCTTTTATGTTGCTTCCTTAATTTACCTACAGGACTGACAGCTGATGGGTACCAAATCTGCTGAGAAATCTGTGTATGGCTTTAACACAGTCATTCTTTATGCAACCAACAAAGGCAGTGCTTTCAAATGCATAAAATTCCTTTTAAAGCGTGTTACAGGGAGTGTTTACATAAATCCAGAGATCATAATTCCTGCCTTGTTTAACTTTATAAAGATTCTGATAAGAGCCTTCACTTCTGATGATACTGTATTTTCTTAAGCCTTACTACCCAGGAAAATGTGACACAAACCTGGTAATACATGGGTTCCCTGCAGTGTCTGTGGCTCAGAGGAAAAGGAAATACTGCTTAAGTCATGTTTGACAGAGGAGCAAAGTAACAAACCTTTCCTATCACCAGTGCATCAAACAGAAAGCTCATAAGATGGTCAGAGCAGAATGATGATAAGGCCTGAGATTGGATAGAGTGGGTTAAAAGCAAATATTGAAAGAAGTGTTTTTGCTAGATGGTGACTGGGAGGTGGGTGTAACTGTTGGTACATGGTTGAAGCATGTAAATGTGATGAAATAAGAGGGTTTTTTTTGAGAACTTGTTTTGGAATAATAAAGAATAACAAGAGTTAAAGAATGTGCATATTTTTCTATTCTGTCTTTTATACTTAGGAAAAGAGGAGTGAGGTTTCTTGGGGGGCAGAGGGGGAAGGAGAGATAAACTGCAACTCTGACCCTTTGCCTTGAGGAGAGGAGGAAATTAGAGGCTTTAGAGAGAGTCTTCCGCCTCCTTCCTGATTGCTTCTCTGAAGCCTTACTGTAGTTGGAACCAGTTTTCCTCTGTTGGGTGGAGATGACATCTGGTAGCAAAGATTCCTGGTTTGTCTTTATGATCATTACTATTTCTAGCATGGGTGATACTTCCAGTTTCATCTGGATACTTAAGCTACATGTGCTAAATCAGACCTGTTAGCCTGACACATCTGCATTAGTCTCCTCTGTTCTTCTCATGATGTCCTAGGTAACTAATTTTCAGTTTTCCATTTTAAATTCTGTAGTGTGAAATGTTGAAAGGTGATAGATGGTGGCATAACTGTATGGAGCAAAATAGCTGGTCTTTCAAATACACATCCAATTCTGCACAGTACTTGGATCTGCATAGGAAAGAATGCATGTAGAGGACTCCTCATGTTTCCAGTTCATTTGTAATATTGTGGAAAGGATAATGGGTTCCTTCCTGATTCCCTCCATCTGATTAGTTTTTATCATGTAGCATTTTATTCATTGGATTTATCGTGTTTGTTCAGGGACAAGTTTCAGAAGCCAAAGAGTGAACTAATGGTGGGGAGTCCCAGAGGTGCAAGCAGAAGCTGAATAGTTTCCTGTTTTGATTTGCTTCAAATATAATGTTCAGATAGTGTCTTAAAATGGTTTTCTTTAAACTGCATGCCTCAAAGTTATAAAAAGCATTTCCTGAATCTCACAGCAAGTTACTCAGCTTCTGTAGCTCTGGCTCTTTAGACCTGCCTGGGTAGATAGAGGAATTGAAGTGTTTCTCTGTTAAGCTTGATTCAACCCCAAATTTTGTTTCATGAAATCAGGGAAGAGTCATCAAACTGGGATATCTCCTTGTATTAATTAGAATGGGAGACTCTTAAATTTGCACCGTGTGTGAGGGGAAACGGTGATTTATAGCTAACGGATGCTCTGCAGGCAGTAGCATTCCATCTGCTACACAAATTTTGCCGTTACGTTTTGATGAAAAGTCTTGGGGAAAACCTCACACCTGTATTTCTCATTCCGAATAATGCTTGACAGTAGTGGGTTGTTACTGTCTCCTGCATTTTTGAGCAATATGTGTGTAAAATGCCTTTTTCTATCAGGTTGCATAACATTTTTCCAAACTTCAAAGCTGAGAGTATCTGAAAGTGTTTAATATCTTCTGCTTGTAGTCTATGTTTATATCAAAGACAGTCAATGTAACAGTAACTTAACTTGTCCTTTTTACTGTAGTAATCATCTACGTTATTTGGTGTAACTTGAGCTGCTTAGAAAGAAAAAAAAATGAACATTTAAACACTTTTCTGCCAAAATAACCTTTAAAATTCTCGTTGTTTTGAGAATTGCTGATAAAAAAAAAAAAAAGTAGATCTTTCTGGACTTTGAATTCTGTGGGGATTGGAGCCTACAGAGCATGCATTAATATATTTGGGGAACCCAGAATGTGAATTACTGCCTCAACGATCAGCAACTGAGCCTTTCAGAATTGTTCCCCAGCAGTCAGGCAACCTGCTTTCCCCAGCCCATGTCCCTAGGGAGCAAAAACAACCAAAAGAATTGTATCTCTGCCTGATAAAATTAGGTCTTCTGTAATCTCTCAGAACAGCCGGATGGCTAGCTGCCTTGAAAAACATATGTTTTAATGCAGGAATAATGCATTCCATTTAGGATGGCTATAGCCGTGGGAGCTGGTTGACTTAGTGGATAAAGCACTCCCGTTTTGCCTCTGGGATCAGGACTAATGTCAAACATTGGGTCTAAAGTGCAGCGGTGAAAAAGGCTTGTTTAGAATGTTTTTCCTGTCTTTGACTCCTAACAGGGATGCTATTCCTGTACCTTAGTTCTGAAGGAGTTTGGGAATAAACTGTGCTATTACTGGAAATRAAGCATAAATTGCAAATAAGAGGATTTAGTGCTTATGTTTGTAGATTGTAGTTCACTCTGCATGAAAAGACTTATTTAAGTATAGCAGTGTTGATCTTCCACTAATACAGGTTTCTAATAAATTCCTCTAACAGCAGCATATGTAATTTACTGCAAGAAAAAAAAAAGTTAGCAGCCTGGATGTTAGTTTGCTCTGTCCCTGACTCTCCGAGCAGAGCTGCTCTGCACGGAGGAGAGGCACCAGTGCCCTTACAGCTGCACACAGCTCTGTAGTGCAGACAAAGCCTACTGTTCTGCTGGGAATTGACTGATCATGTGATACGTCCGGCTCCTCCTTTCTAGCTGCTGAATTTCATTAAAAGGAGCTAAGAATAAGTATTTTTTGAGTACTGTTTTTCCATATGAGCAATTGCTGTAGCTGCCACAAGCATGTTCTGTGGCTGAACGCGTGACTGAACTGTGCTGCTGTCACTAGGAAGGGGGGTGACCAAGAAGGCAAGCTGTTCATGTGGGTCAAGCCATGGAAGATTACAGAAACGCTAAGTTTGGAGTGTACTCACAAGCTGCGACAGGCCACTGGTCGTAAGGTTGAAGGGCGTGATCTAAAGTGAGGATGGCAGAGTACGTAAAGCAGCAGGTTGAGAGCTGGAAGATGCAGTTTCAGTCCCTATCTGTGGGTTTCATTACTTACCTTCGCAGCCACCATTCCACAAAGGGTAGAGTCAGATGAGGATGCGTTAAGGAAAGTTTTACTTTGCCTGCTGGCCTGTCTGTGCCTTTACTGCAGCAGCTCTTCGTTTAGAGTGGTGATTAATCTTTGAAATGAAGAGCCATTTCAATATGAAGCACCTTTTTTGGAAATGCTGTAATTTGCTCACTGAGAACAGAAGAGAATGTATGTCAACATGGATGTTCTGATAAGACTGTTTTCTTTGCCTAGTCATTGTGTCTTTATCATCACCTTTAACTAATTACGCATGAGAAACCGCCGGGTGCTTGTCTGGAAACAATGATGCTATCGATACCCCAAGGAAACTGTGAGGGGAGAAAGGGTTTTTAAAGCCTTCTGGTTACTTTCTAGAAAGCAGAACGAGCAAAGTTAACAGTTGCAAAAGGTCGCTATTTGCCTTTCTGTCAAGACAGCAGTATCTGTAGCTAGCACATTTTGTGTTGGGTGGCAGCAGCTGACGATCTTGTTCGCAGTGTGCATCGCCACTGCAGTGAGGAGAACGAGAGCTGCTCTGAGAGCTGGGAAGTGACATGGCAAATTCCRGGCTATGATTATTCACCGTGTGGTGGAGAGCAGAGTTGGCAATCAGCACGAGAGATAAAAGATCCTTGATCTTCAGCGTTCTGGTAGAGGAATAAGCAGAACTACAGCTTATTAAACTATGGTGTCATTTATTTATTTACTTGWCTGTTCTTAATCAAATATAAATGGTCAATGCATACTAAAGATGTCCCATTTCTGGTGTTAAGAAGAAGATTGTTACATGCCCCAGGGGGGTGGTTCTATCAAGGCAACAGTGGAATTGAATTGGCTAAAAGCAGAACTTGTAATGCTGTCTCCTGTTTGTGAAGGGCATTGCTGAGAAGTTTGCTTCAGATGRTCCCTTATTGCATCTCCAAGCTAGAGAAGAGCATTTGTGTTCCTATGGTGTGTCCTCAAGTATTACAGCCCTGATTTCAAAAGCTTTGGGCAGTAATAATGGTTTAAGGTGTCCTCAGTGCTTAGCACTTTTTTCTGTTGTGGAGAGCACAGTCACCTCAGCTGTGCAGTCTGTGGAGCTGTATGATGAGCTGGAGATGGGAAGTGATTGAATTTTTAAGAATGCGAGTTTCTCTCTCTCTAGYATTGAACCATTTACTTTGCTTCATGTGCAGAGAAGCACTTGCAGCTAATCAAAGAAAAAAAAATCTGTACAAAGATCAAATTTGTTTTTGACTTTGTGACAATCCTGGAAAAAAATACTGAAGTCTGTCAGTCCGTCTTGTGTTAAAGTAGAACAACAGTAAAGTGCGCTTGTAAATGTTTTTCAGGACTGAGACCTTTGTTTATTCTTAGGGCAGAAACTTGAAAGTGATCCCTTGTGAATTAAAAAATAATGTGAACAATTCTTATTGTAATTGGAATGAAAACTTTCATACTTGAACAATTTTGGATTGGAAGTTACTTCAGTGAAAAGGGGGAAGTAGTATTATTTTCAATTCACAGACAGGAAATTGAGATGCACAGAGGTGAGGTGACTTTGTCAGTCACACTAATCAGCAGCAGAGCTGGGAACAGAACTGAGATCTTTTGACGCTTGGCTGTCTGCTCCATGGAAGARAAGGGTGTATTATCACTGACAAAGGAGGAGACTTGAAACATGCAGTCTGATCAACTGGTAAATGGATGTCTGTATGGTGTGTTGAGAGTTTGTTTGGTTTTTAGCAGATTTAGTTAATCTGAAAATTAGTGCTACCAGTGGTGCAAAGTTTCAGTTGAACACAGATCGATTTAAGTTGACTGTATCTTTGGAATTTCTGGAAGATACGTTTTCCAGGTGGAGGAGTTTCTTGGTATAACTATGTTTTCTTGTCATCTTTAAATTCTTGAGAGATCTTCAAAGATCTTTAAGCAGATCTTTAAAATGTTCTGAAGTTAAGAAGTCCAATGTTGCAGAAGACTTGGTTATTGAGTCCCAAGCAGGGAGAATCATGGATGAAGACAAAGCAAATGAGTCAGATATAAATAATCCTGTTATGCCCTGGCTGCAGCCACACCTAGAAACCTTGAACAAACATTGCTGTTCTGTTTAGTTATTCCTGTGTTTGATACACTTGTTAAATCCTCTTTTAAATTTGCAGCATGTAAAAACTGTGCAGGACAAGTTGCCATTAGTGTTAAATACTTGTGAATGTTGTAGTAAGATTGACCTCTCTAGTAAGGAGTAAGGATCTTCAGTAAGATTGACCTCAAACACAGATGCCTGTGATAGCGCACACAGTCATTGCTGTCATGTTTTCCCTCAAAGTCCCCCCCTTCCCCCCCCCCCCCAAAAAAAAAATCTTGGAGCTACTGTTGCTTTAAAAGGCTTTCAGGGCAATTCTTTTTTTGCATTCGGCCTTTAAAAAAATGTCTGGCTAGAACAGCAAACAGGAAGATGTAATTACCCTTTGGCTTTTGTGTATCAAAAGGTTATTCACTGTATCAAGCTTTGGTAAAACACTTTTAAGTAGTATCTGATTATAGCATGGAAGGTATAAAGAAAGGGTTTGGGATCTTGTAAAATCATATTTGATATATCGTGATTGCTGTCATGTATCCTACTAGATAATTAGTTACCTAATAGCATGTTTCTCCTTCCCTCTCCTTTCCTCATTCATGGTGAATAGGCTGATTTTTAAGAAATCTGAATGAACCTATTTGTCAGTTAAGGCTTTAATTTAAAAAAGAATACTCAGGCTATTTTTCCTCTCTGTTGTAGACCCGTAAGGGGGAGCACTGAAATCTTGTCTGTTAAGCGTGGCTGTCATTAATTCCAAGAGTTTTCTTAATAGAAGTTAGGGTTTATTTGTTGGTTCTTGTCCAAACACGTACTAGTTGCTTTGCATTGTTCTTCTGTACTGCCTGCTATCCTTTGGGCTTTGTATGYGACCTGTGAAATGTGATACTCTGGCTGAGAAGAGTTGTAGAGATTTGTCTTTTGCATGCTTACCTGCAGTAATCCTTCTGAGTTTATCAGTGCTGCAGTGTGACAGTTCATGATATTCAACCCATGCATTTCCCTGGAGTGAGAATGTAATTTCTGGTTTTAAACCTGATCAAGGTAGCCAAGTAGACTAAAGGTTCATGTACAGGCAGCTCTTCAGGGGTTTGTCTGTGGAGGTTCCCTCTCATCTGCATTGGATATGTGGCAAAGGCGACACTTTTCTTTTTTCACATTCTAGAGATGGAAGTGAATACAGCAAAGTGACAAAAGAGGGCACACAGATACAGTAAGGTGGATGGTGGTGATGAAATTATCCATGCTGCGCCGGATGCCATAACTTGGCCTTTCTCCTAGGAAAGTAATTAATTCTTGTTTTGTTGCTTAAAATTACAGAATACCTTCCTGTGAACAATAAAATGGTGTGAAGGAGACGCAGACATGTTGTACAGCACTGCAGGCACACTCCTCTTCCAACAGAGACAGAACTATTTGGGCAGAAGGATAAAAGGAAAGACTTGGCATGGAAAACTGGGGAAGGAGTAAATAGTTTTCTATTAGAATTGAGTTTGGCTTCAGGTTATGAAGGATCTGGCAACAGTTCAGCTGARAACGTGTTTGCTCCTTTATATTGCCCTTGCACTGCAAAGGGACAACCTCTCAGTTGTGCTAGTACAGCTGTTCATGGGCCTGTGTTGTGAACTGGATTGAGGAGCTGATGGGCTTAAAGAAGTTGACATTATTGAACAGTATTGCTGTTCACTTGACATCATGAGAGAATAGCCTGCAGAGTATTTCAAGAAAGGAACAGTGAAAGGAACTGATGAGGTGGAGAAATTTGGAAGATGTAAGATTTTATTCCCCCCCCCTTCTGTAATTCTACTGTTAGTTTTGTGTCTTGGCCTTGCTCTTTTGCTTTTCTGCATGCTAGCTTTTCATTTTCAACTCTGCTGTTGTATCTGGAAGGCAGGTTGGGAAATGTGTAGGTACCTTACAGAAAGCAGAATATTGTMATTTGAAAGGGTAGAAGGGAAAGAGTGACGTTTACTTATAGAGGAGAACCGACAGCATCTACTTCTGAGATCAGCTTCAGTTTGGAAGTCATCAAAACTACTGTAGCAGAGTTGATCTGAAATAATAATCTGTTTCAGATAGCATTTTCTGAAAGACTCTTAAATGGTGGTGGTTCTTAAATGCAAGAATAGTTTAAATTTTCTGTAGCTGAAATGTGGCAAAAGTCTCTAAGAGTTATTGTCACATGCAAGTAAGTTAGCAGTTGTTGGATTGTTTCCATATTCCAAAGGGATTATTTGAAGCTATTACATAGATTCCAGTTGAAAGGTAAATTTTTGCTCCTTCAGCACATTCTGCCTCAAGCAATTGCAGACAGCATCTCTCTCAACTCACTAAACCAGTTAATGTTTGAGCTTTGAACATAYTGTCTGCTATTTAAGTGTAACACACTGGTAGGTACGTAAATGAAAAAGACTGTGTTGGTTGTTCAAGGGAGTTACCTCATGAAGGGGAAGAGCTAACTTGGGTTTCCTGTGATATCCTTTACCTCTGATTGTGCAGGGTGCAAATTCAAAGCCACTCTGTGTTATCTATGGATGGAGGCACATATGCAAAGGAAGAAGACAGCTAGGCTAGGGCAGCTTGCCAATTGCTTAAAGCCTTTGTTGGAGACTAAAGGAAACCTGCGCCCATTTAGGCACTAGTACAGCCCCAGGGGCTTTCTTGGCCTCATATGTAAAGAAGATGAAGGCAGCCGCATGGAAATGATTGCACACTTTTGCATGTCAGTCTACGTTAGCTCTTTAGGCCTTGGCTGCTGTGTTTCGCTGCTAATATCTTGCGTGTAGTTCTCAGGATTTTCATTCTGTGGGTTTGTCAGTATAGCACTTAATCCATCTGGTGATCCTAAATCATTAGGAAAGAATCTTCTGTGCAAGAATGCCTGCAAAACTGGWCTCTTGTCATTGAACTGCTCAGAGCCTGTGTGTGACTCTTCATCCTAATCAGGAGGAAAAGGATGTCTCCAATGGTCAGACATATAYTGTCCTATCTCTGTGAAGGGTATCTGCCTCTGCGACAACTGCTTTCTCCTTACGATAAATTCCTTATTTTCATTTTTTTTTCACTGAAAGAAAATGGATACACACAAAGTCGAGTCTCAAACTTCAATTTTAAGCCAATCCAATTTAAAAAATGGACATACTTTTACTGTCAAATCTGCATTGTCCTACTATTTTCTTTCCCTTGGCGTGGAAGGAAGATTTTGGAGTGACTTATAGCTGTTACAACAGTGTCTTAAGAATCCCTAGGTAAAATACTGTCTGCTGCACTTGAAGAGTTGACTTCTGCTGACTGTGTTTCTAGGCCAGTTTGTTTTTTTCTTTAAAGCTTGTGACATGGAATATTCAATGATTATCTGTGCAGAGCACAATTAATATCAGTATCACTTCAGAGAACTGTAATGCAGGCGAGSACATTCTTGTGGCTTTTGTGTGTTTGTGTGTTTTTCATGAAGAYGATAGTTACCTGAGGATCAGGCTTGGATTTCAGAAGAAGTTTTGTTGCCTCTTCCTCTGAGGAGTCTGTTAAGTAGCATGGCACAATTTTAACTTATATGAAACATATGGAATCAGCAGGCAAGTTTTACTGAACAAATTGGAGGGCCATTTTCCAAACCAATGGCTGTTGTCTGCATTCCTCATTTTTCAGAGTTTTTGCTTAATTGCAAGATTTCTATTTGGTCTTTTTTCTAGTTTTTCTTTCTTGGCAGAATATCTTGTCTTAAATTACTGCTGTCAACACTTCCTTAGCCCTGCCTGCTTGTTCCCTCTCCCCCCCCAAAAAAATGTGTAGAGCTATCTGTGATGCTTCAAATTGCTATGGAAAGATCACTACATTTGTAGTTGGAAACAAATCCTGCTGCATATGTTATTTTATAAAAGAAGATACCGGCCTCTCTCTGTTAATATTATTACGTTGACATACTAATTCCATAAACATTGTAGTGCTCTTTGAAATGGCTGGTATCTAGTGATTATGGCTCAGGTACAGTAACAGATGGTTAATATGCAAGTACTTTTTAATGTTGTCATCTAGAGCAGAAATACTGAAACAAAAGAGAATGTTAAATTCTAATCTCTGAATGGCAAGAGATAAGACTTGGGAAATCAGTGTGTGGTGTGGTGGAGGATCTTGTATTAATGAAAGATTGTGGGACCAAGGGAAAAATGAAAACTGGTGTCTAGAATATGCAAAGYATAATGGAGAGGAGCAATGAAGCATGTTGGAGCATGACCACAGAGAGCATGGATACTGAAATGAGTAATAAGTCGGTGTCTTTAGACAAGAGTCTTCAGATGGTTAGACCACAGTATTCTGTAGCATTTCCAGGTTTTAGAAGAGGTAGAACTCCTGCAACGAGGCCTGAAAAAACTCTGCTGCCTTTACTACTGCAAATAAAGATGGAATTAAATCATGCACGTCAGATAACTTTGCCAGCGTCATGTTCTGGATCTGAAGAAGCAGCTTTACCAAACACCTACRGTTACCCTTTACACCCTGCTTCCCTCATGTTTTCTCAACAGGCATGGCATGAGTTGGAACCAGACACTTCCCTATCCCCGCTAGTAGTCATAAGTCTAATTTTACCCCTCTGCAGTTCTTGGCTGGCTTTTTCTGGTGGTGCTTTTAAWTTTTTTTTCTTTTGGACACTTTGCAGTTGCATATTCTTAAATTTTACTCTGTCTCTACCTAAAGAGACTTTGGCTAGCACTTCAGTTTTCTTCCAGTGAGAACCATAGGGTTGACATTCTTGGGCTTCTGTTCTGCGTGGATATCCTGAAGGGATGCATATTTTTTGCTTAGTAATAAAAAGAGGCTAATAATGTTAGAGTTAAATGCTATTGGGAAATAAACAAATAAAAATCAGTACCTGGTTTAAAGTAATACTGCTTATACCTTTGAGGGAGATTGGCTATTGCTAAGAGAAAGTGCATAGTCACCTTTGAATTAAATTTATTATAGAAAGAGAAATAAAAATATGATCTCATTCTCATTAAAATTAAGTAACTGATGTCAACACTCAATTAGAAGATTTTCTTGGGAGTTTTTGGCAAGCCATTCTGGGTTGTTATTAAGACCTGACAAATCAGGCATTCTTAAAGCAGAGGGAWTAGGGATGGTTCTCTGTTAATAAAATGAAAGATAAAGGAGCATCTTAAAGAAACACCTAACTAGCAAAAAATAAAAAGAAACCCACCAACCCACCCCCAAGCTGTGGTATAGTAGTGCTGTCAATATCCTTTTCCTTTATGGAGGTTTTTCCTCCTGGAGTTAAATTTAAGGCAAAAGTAAAATTCTGAAATAGGGCTGCATGTATTTGTCCTAATATGCTTGTTTTTTTCAGGTACCTAACTAGAAGAGTGTTTTGAATATGAATGAACRTCGAAAGTGAGACTTTGAAGGGAGAGATTTTAATTTTATCTTTAACACARTTTGGTTTGTTTTTTCATCGCACTAAATATAACTGTAAGGCCAGTCCAGTATTGATAGCCTTTTGGCTGTGCTTTTCATTAGTTGGCATTGTAACAATTAACTGTTGCTACTAGTTTACTGTGAATGCATTTTATTGCTTATTGCTTTTTCAGATAGCTTGCAGTTCCCAGTCTGTACAGCTGTAGCCTGCTTTTTTCCTATTTTATTCATAGTATCATCTAGTATGTTTTAAATAAAATGCATACCTGTTCGCAGGAAATCTTTCATCTCTAGCTCTGGGCTGTACAGAACTGGAATGGCAAAGGCAACTTGTGTTTTTGTGCTGGCTTTATCATTTTTAGAATATTAATATTTAATTTAGGCTTTTTAAAGCTTTTAGCAGACTTGTCAGGCACTCTTCCATGTTGTGGTATAGGTAAGGTCAACTTGAGAGAGCATTCTGATTAACTTAAAATCTGGAATGTGGTTTTATTTGTTTTGATTTACAGTTCTTAAAACTTCTGAGCAGCTCATCCTGTTCTGTAAGTAACTTTACCATAAAATTAACCATAAAACAGATTGAGCAGTTTTTCCATCTCTTCAGCTAGAGCCTAACAAAGCAGATCCTATATCAAATCCAAACAAGACTTTTCTTGCCTGTAAATACCAGCCCATGCATTTTTCCAGTGAAAAACAAATAGAAGACAAGCAGTCAGCTATGCTGTGTGGGAAGTAGCAGGGTTCAAAGAAACCCTTAGTTAGTGACATGAACTATAGCAGTAGTTTTCTCATTCCGCTTCRTGCTTACAGTGAGGCCGTGGTGTTGGACTTCTGAATCTGGAGGTGATTTTACTTTTGTGCAAGCAAAAAAAAACAGTGCCAACATGGGTGTCTTGGTGTCAAGGAAATGTTCAGCTTTCACTTTGTTAAGGCCAAAAAGCACTTATTTATTTACACTGCTGTTTTGCTTTTAGAAGTATMGAGAAAAAATATTTAGTCTCTCTTGGAGAGATTTCAACTTCTACACAAATACACTGTAAAATTTTTACTTATTAGAAATAAGTGTTTTCCTCATCCCAATTATAGATATTTGTTCAAGTGAAGCACACAGAATACAAGGGCAGATCTGATTTAAATKGGTTGCCTTTCAGTTCATGAGATAATTTGGCCTGAAAAACATGTGGAACTTGCTTCGAGATTGATTGTGTTCTTACTCTAACTGTGCAGCTGCCTTCAGTACACAAGCTCGCAGTTGTTCTGCGTTGTATACAGTAAGTTCCTGATTAGGCCTATGCAGGGGCTTATGCTTTTCAGCGGACAACCCTCTGAGCCGTGACTGAATCCCATTTTGAGCCTTCTGAAATCTGGTGTTCGTGATTCAAGATGGAAACAATAAAGGGGAAATGCAGTCAGCATTCTGGCCTCTGGCAGAGACCACTTTTGTTTACTGGTTAATGTTACTTTCCAAATGGCTAGTGTTTGCTGGGTCAGTTGATCTGTTGTTAAAATGCATTTGTTTATAGCTAGTTTTGTCTTTTGATACTTTAATGCTGAATTTACTAACAGGAATTTTTCATTTTACCTAGTGAAAGCAGTTTCATTATTAGGGGAACATGTTTGTTTTTCTTCCGTTTTTATTATAAATAAAGTGAGTTTAATTTCCACTATATCAAATGTCTCTGGCTTTTATGGGAGCAGAATGTAGAAACATCAGAATCAAATAAACAATTTTGAGAATAATTGTATGTAGGTGTTTGCTTATGCAGCAAAGCAGCATTTGCTTGCTGTCCTGATATGCCAGGTGCCAGATGTAAAATATGCTTGCTTTTTCATTGATATTCAGCTGTTGTATGTAGTTAGAGGGCTGACTCATTAATATTACCAGTGTCATGTATTGTTAGGGCCAGTCTCCCTTCCACAGTTCTCTAAAGTGGAGACAATTTTGTTGGAAGCTGTCCAGTTTGTGCTTCATGAGGCCTCTGTCAGTGAGATTATTAGGCCCTAATCTGTCTCATGGTGATAACTTTGCTTTTCCAGAAGGGAGGTTACTTGCATGTAGAACAGACCACGCCAGAACTGGTCATTGAACTGGTGAGAGGATGCCTTCGGTAATGAGAAGAGTCTTCTATTTCAAAGAGGAGTGAAGTGCTGTCAGATTTTTGAGTAATTTGGAGTATTAAAGCAGCTTTACAGAAGTACTGGCCTAGGTAAACCCAGGGCTAGGAAGAACTGTCAGGAACTCATGAGATGTTTTCTTAACTAAAATCTCTGCAAAAGTCTACATAGAGAGGCTATTTGCTGCGTAAACAAAACAGTTATTGTCCAAACTCTTCTGTTTTCTGTTTTATTGAGCACCTCTGTTCCCCACTGCTAAGATTCTCAAGCAAAGTGTTTTGGAGTCATTCATTGTGATTACTCTGGTGTTATCTTCTGCTTTGTTTTTCACTAAGGAAAAATCAGAAAGGTAATTTTCTCTTGTGGATTTTGCTTATGTGAATGCTTTACCGGGAAATGTGGTCTTGGAAACACTTTAACAAGTTTKTAGTGGCAAATTTTGTAATAAACATACAATATTTTCACAGAGTATTTTACTATAAAAATTTTCTTATTAGTTTGCTGTCAAAGATTGAACTTCAAACTAAATCATATCTGTATCTGCAATTTCTTTTGTAAGCTCTTTTTTTTTTTCATTTTGTTTGCATTCTTTCTGGCAAATTGCTGACTCTGTGCCCTTAAATAATCTTACTGATTTCTCCACACTTCCTTCCTCCTACAAGTAAGACATTTGAAAATTCAGTTTATTAGAGGTGCAACATCTCCTTTCTCAGCTCAAAAGAGGCCATAGCAGGAAAACTCAATGAAAGTGGTAATTGTGTTTTTGGAGATAACTTGTTAAATAAAATCTTTGTTTAAGCCTAGTGGTGTAGGTTCAAGGACCTGTTGGTGTCCATCAAGAAAGAATATTTGCACCCAGACTCTTGTGACAATACGTCATGATGGTGGTGATATACTCTTAGAAGGCAAGAAAAATTCATCTACTCAGGTCCTTCTGTTGTGGAAGGACATCAATGTCTATTATAATTGGTCTGAATATTCCTTCTCTTTTTGCTAGTGGCTTGTTTTTTCAACCTGAAGACAGGTGTGRTGGAGCTACTTTGTACCAACAGTTTTAAACTGTTTTCTTTAAGAAGTATTGATGTGCAGAATTAGTAAGGGGGCATTGGTGTGCTGGCAGAGATCTATATGAAGTAGTCAAGCTCAGTACCTTTGTAAATGCAGTTAAATTGTTAAGCTGTGGTGTAAAGGTTCAAATGTTTACTGTTATAATATGTTTTGCACATTATTTTGCTCTTCCACACAGCTTAAAGGCTTTCACGTAACAAGGATCTTGCCACATCCTGCTATCCAGTGTCCTAACAAAGTTTTTTGGTAACAGACATTGACTCTTCTTCAGCATATCGAAAGATCCCCAAACAGAAGTTGTTCCTTGCATGATCTTTCTTGTAAAGAACATTGCAGCTGACAGAAWAATGGGTTTTCTTAGGCTTGTTGGTGACATGCCAGCATGGTTTCCTTAGCAGTGAAATTCCTCAAGAAGCCACGGCTGCTGCTGTAACATAGCCGAAGGCTTAACACAGCCTGCACTGAGTGCAGGGYCTGAAATCTGCTTCCTGTGCCATGCTGTACGCTTCATTTTTCTGCTCTTTCTATTTAAATCAGGTTTCCCAAGCTTGTAACCAAGTTGAATGGTGAGTACACTTCAATCCATAAAAGATGGCCTGGTCTCTGCATAAAGAAGCCTGTAAAGGCTCCTGGGCTTTTACACAGCACRGATCACTCCATGGCACTGTGTTCCATTGACGTGAATATAGATCTCTTTTCATAGAACTGCTTGGGATGGGATCTGTGTTATTTTAAATTAGCATGTGCAGAGCAGGTCTAAGGATATTTAACTCAGTGCAAATGACTCTTGATATCTATCAGTACTTCTTTTTGCACTAGTCAGGCTTAAATAAAGCAGCAAAATCCAAGAAAAGTTTAATAACTGCTCACCAACTCGATCTCCTATCTTTCTATCAGCTATGCTTCTGGAATTTGGTGGGAGTTTCTGCAAGTCAAATTATTAGTTTTACAGATTAATTTGAGSCCAGGTAAAAGATTAATAATTGTATTTAAGTAGTGGAATCCTAATATGGTGACTAGTACTGTATAATAGTAAGTATTCCAGAGTAATCACTTCCTAATGCTGCAAGCTAACTGGTTTGTGTTTCAGATTTGTGAATGCTAGGGGGAAAGCAATGTATTTTGCTCTCTGAAACAGCCATCATTTTCTCTACTGCCCTTTTCTGTGAGATGGCAGTGACATCCTTATGAATATACACTTGGTACTACCTCTTTGGGAAAATCAGGGCAGGAGGCAGGAGGGAAAGCACACAGCAATAATGTCTTGCCTTTACTTTTGAAAAATTTATTTTTAGTGTTTTACTTTTTTAAGCACTGATGCTTTCATCAGGATGGCTTTCTTTGTTTCATCGTGCATAACCATCGGGCTCATCCAGTTATGATTTCAGATAGCATATTCCCATCTGGAAGTATGTAATTACTGTGYTATGATGCAGTGTGACATGCCAACTGGGTTAGTGCTCTGCTAACATTGCATTTAAAGGAAGATCAGGGTTGCATTTTCATATCTGAGGATATGAGAAATACTTACAGTATGTGATCAATAGATAGGAGAGTAATTATTCATTTCTTCCTTCTCCTATTCTTGCATCTTGTTCAAGAATCTAGAGTTTAGTTACAAAAAGTAACTTCAGCTACAGTATCTAGTTTTGACCTAGAAGGATTGAAATAGGCTACATATTCAAACTGCTTTTCTGAATGATGTGGCTGTATGTTGCTATCATTTCATTTATATGAAGAAAATAGAAATAAAGTCACTTAAGCAATAACTTTCCTAAATGCTGACCAGATGGGGAAAGTCTTATTTATACTGATAGGACAGAAATAGAAGACATTACATTTCCTTTCCAAACGTAAYTCAACCTTCCTTTTCTGCCACTGTCGCAATGCTGACAAAGTAATTTGAGTGACTTCTTCGTTCTTCTGGAAGGTAGGTAAATCAGCAGGCATGTTCCTTTTCATTGCCAGAACAGCTTTAGGGAAAAATAAGATATGCAGTGCCGTAGCTTTCCTTATCTAGGCAATGGAGTYCCCTTGTCCCAGAAATGGCCACCAGATGCTTCTAAGCACAGACTGTTTTTAAAAAAAAATCACTCTGAGCTGTTAATCACCTGGTTTTTAATCAAATTTACTCATGAGTTTACCATGAAATTTACCTCTTAGACCACCTCTGCCCAGTCACTCCAGACTCCCTGGGTACTTGAGTTTTCTTTTGGGGTTGCCTTTAAACTTAATTCTAGTTTCCAAATTTTGTTTTCAGGGGGCTTTGCAAGACTTTATTTTCAGGATACCAATTAATTTTATAGTCTCCTTTCTTAAATTAGGGTTAACTTTCTCTTAGCTGTAATCTTCATTCTTTCATCAATTGAGTTTTTTGCTTTATTTTTGTAACTCAGAGTTAAAGAACATTGCTGYAAGGGAGAAATAGTTTGCATTCTGAATGTCAAGGTTCAAATACTTATAAAGGATTTTTTAAACTGCAGACTACTTTTCTACACTCTGGGTTAGCTGCAGTCAGCTTATAATTTTGCAAGTGTGTCACAGCTTGGAATAGAGACACAAAAGGAGTTCAGAACAGGCCAGCTTCAGTTTTGGAAAACCATTGAGACTTTTTTGGAAATTCACAATATACTTGATTTTTTGATTTGGAGGAGGAAAGTTACCAGCAAAGGACACCTGTGACAGCTGACTTAYGTTAAAAAATATAAAATAAAAATTGAAGCCTATTTCAGAGAACTATTAAATATTGCAGTTCATAAGCCTTGAAAAGGTAGGTGATAGGAATTGCACATAAGATTAAAATAGAGATTACTACGGATTTGATCTCATTCCAGGCCGATCGACTATGGTAATATCCTAACATCTTTGTGGACATGTTAGCTACTGAACAGAGGGCTGCAAAAATGTGATCAATTTCTTTGCAAGAGTTGAGAGGAAAAGAGTCCTAGAGAAGGCCCTACCTTCCCTGGAATGAGAGTGCCAAACAGTCCAAACTAAATACTAGGGACTATCTGGTTTCACTGAATACCTTGGACTGGAAATTGTGGCRTTGCAGATTGCTGTGGGTGGTGTAAAAGCTTCAGACATCTGACTTTCATCAGTCCCCGTGTTTTTTACAGCCCCAGATCTTCACTGAATATTGYTTACTGAAGGCTGCGGTAAGGCTAAGCAAAGGGATCTTTTGACTTTCTAGTTGTGGGAGGCTTTCTACATGAGTCTTAAATATTTTGAAGCAGGACAGTTGTCTTTGGGTGCCATTTTTTTGAGGGGGGAGGTCTTTATTTCTCTGTTAAGAATAGACTTGATTTGGAAAATCATTTGTCTATCCTAGACTATTCTGTGGAGGAAATATATGTTGTTTAGAATARGCAAAGAGTTTACTTAAATGCAGTCTTTTGTAGTTGGGCTGGAAGGACAACTCCTGGGAGAAGGTTATCAACACTATCTGTTCTAGTAATTCAGCTTCTACCTTGAAGAAGACAATGATGTAGCTACTGAACAAGTGCTGAATCACAGGGTTGTTAGTCTTCAATRAAGTTTAGTCATTTCCTGCGAAACTTCTGTTTTATTCTAGTGGTGGAGGGCTTAGGTCCATGCATTTGTGTTAAGGATTAAATAACTTAAATTCTGCTAGTGCCTGTGATCAGGATATTGGTCATAAAAAAAAAAAAAGATTTTGCCTTCTTAGGACAGAACTGCTTCATCTGTATGCTTGCTTTCTTTCCTTTTTTTTTTTTTTTTAATACTTTGTGATTTGCATTGTGCTTTATTCACACTGTGAGTATAGTTGTTAGTTGTGTATATGTATGTGGTACTTGCTGTTTCTCCTCATTTAAATGTGTTGTTTTGGTGCAGAATTAGTATTATAAGCTGTTAAGGGCTCCTACATCTAAACACTCATATTTCTCATTGACTACTTATTAAAAATAGGTGAAAACATTTCTCTTAAATAGATTCTGTAAAATGCTGTTTTGTGACAAAGCCTTGGTTTTGTACCCTTTATAGCATTCAGAAAGGAAAATGCATTTTTTTTCCTTTTTCCCCCATGACAAGTTGCAGCTATTTAAAAATTGTTGTTTTTTTCCAGTGTGGAGTTAGATGCAAGATTTATTATTTGTATATGGAGTTAAGCTACTTATGTACCTGTGCTGGTTTTATGGGTAACAGGTCATATGGCTGCACTTTGCAATGTAATAGCTTATAAAATTCACTTCAGTTATTATATTTTGCAGATGTTTGTTAGAGGTTGTAAGCAGAACRTTTATTTAGTAAGTTTATTAGTTAACATAGAATTTAGTGATAGKTTTAAAGGTTTTCTTAGAGTTTTGGGGTCATTTTGTAAAATGTACGTAAAGGTAGATGTTACCCTTCTGTTGACAGCTTGGTTTCGGTTGTTGGTGTACAAGTGCACTGTGCCTCCTTTTGCCCCTATGCAGGGATCTGAAGGGCAAAGTGTTTCTGACCTTTTAGTTCTTATATCTGAATGAACTAGAAGCATATATCAAAGCTTAGCTGTGTATTCATTTGAGCAACTTAACCTAGGAAAGTCCTTTAGAGACACTGTTAATTGCTGAGAATACCAGGGTCATGCTGATGCTACATAAGGCGGGCACACGTTTATATATGGTAGAGTTCTGTTTACTCCAAAGAGTCAACAAAGCTGTAGTACCTCTATAGGAGAYGGTTTTATTTATGGTGGTAAGCTGCCAAGTATTCTTCAGCATTCCAATCTTGTGAAGCCTTTGAGGGCTCGTTTTGCTAACCAGGACTACTGTCATCTTCAGCAGAAACGGTAGTAGGGTACCATTCGTTTCCTATTTTGAGAGGAAGGGAAGGTCTTCAGTTGAAATTCATCTGGTGGCACCTCTTTTTCATTGGTCACCCCCTGCTCTCTCACACAAAGAAAATTAGGCTCTGTCCTTAGCTCACCCAGTTTGCTGATGCATCACATATGGCATCTAAGATTACTGCCCGTAATACGTAGGCCCAGACGGGTGACTCAAGGACAGTAGATCATCTGGAACTCCAAAATGCTGTTGTAAGATAAAGGAATTCTTCACTGTAGTTCCAGTAGCTGCATTTATTGTTTAAATGTAAAACAACAACAGCAAAATTAAAAAGCTTACAGTGTTGTAAGGGACTTGTAAAGTGCAAGTTGTGACCTTAAATGACACAGACCCTTGCAGTATGGCAGTCTGTCATTTAACATTTGCATAGGGAGGACTATGCCACAAAAATCTAACCTTGAATTGTATTCTTTTGAAATAAAAAATCTTGGAATTAAGAGTTTAATATGGTTACAGCAACATTTGTAAGCCTTTAGAACAGATTTTTGAAACAGTGGAACAGAGTCCCCACAGTGCTGGAGCCAAGTAGGCTTGTAGTTTATATAAATTAATCTGGAGCTGATCTGTCTGTGAAACTTTTAGTACTGAAACTGTAGCAGTATAATGCTTGTGCTTAACAAACACAGCTTTGTAAGGCTTGCTGTTTTTTTTTCAGTAGCCTATTCATGTTCTTAATGGGAAAAGACAGAGTGCTTTTAAAGGGAAACTGCAAAGCGCAAACCTGTTCTGTTTATTTTCCTTGCTGTTTTCCTATAAGTAGGACTTTCAAGAAATCAGTGACTTTTCTTCTGGAAGACTGTGTAGATGGAAGACTTTGGTATTGTCTTCAAACCTGATATGCAGCTTCATCAGATGGAAGGAGGAGGGAATCTTCGAAGCTGCGTCATCATTTGGCCTTAAACAAAGGGAATTGCCTAAACTTGTTCCAAACATAGTTTTAGTGCTATAGCTAGAGTCAGAGTGTTAGGACTGCAAGGCCATTTAACAGATACAATCTGTTTGGACACATGGCTTCAGAAAAGAAATTTAAATGTTCTCTCTTGGATCGCTGAAGCCTGCAGCTGAGGAAATGCTAACTAATTTAAAAACACTGAGTGGTGACAACATTTGTTACTGAAGTGGTGAACTAGTTGGTTTGATACTTAATTTTGGCATAGGCCGTAGCTGAGACAGTCCGAGTGCTAGAGGAAGCATGCCCTCCTTACTTGGCATTTCTTAAACATGCCACCTAACTCCTCYACACAGACCTTAAAAGTCCTTGTAAATGTGGCATACAACAGAAGAATATTTTAGAATTTCAACTACRCTTTTGAGGTTCAGTATGTCTGATTTGGTATCTACTTTAGCCACRGACAGAAAATTCAAAACCTAGCTGTGCAAAACCAGGCTTTATTTTGTATTCTCTGAGAGTGCATCAGAGGTAATAACACTATAGGGAGACCTTGCAGATAATGTACGCCTAAAGATCAAGAAGGAACTAGGGAAGAAGAGAAAGGTAAAGTCATCAAAGTAATTTGTAGGGGAGAGATCTGAAATGCAAATGTAGTGATCATACTAGAATTTCTTTTCCTGTTTTTATTGTAAGCTTGTTACATTATTTGCTGCTAAAAGAGAATAGCTATCCATATTTTGTGGATGGTGGATGTACCAGAAGCATTTCTAGGATTCTGTTAGATTAAACTGCTATAAACATCAGAATTGCATGGATTTTTTAAGTTTGTGTACTYTTTTTTTAATGCATACAAACTCATTTCAAATTTGATTTTTTTTTGCTTGATACAGTCAAATGTTTTGAGGCGTTGTTGGGGAGATGCTGTGCGCTACGTGATCATTTTCCTTAATTTCTCCACTGTAGTAATTATGGTTTTGTTAGACAGTAAATGATTCAGTGTTCTCATTCCGTAGGGGGAAGGGGAGCAAGGATGTTGAAAGAGGAGCATTGTCAGAGCGCAGCAGGATTAGCTGGTGTTACCACCTTGCACTGGTTGAGCACCAGTGTTTAGAATAGATCCTCAACTCTAATTGCTAAAAAGCAGCCTGGCGTCACAGGGTGGAAGAGAGTCCTGACGTTTCAGGCTTCTGTGTTGTGTGATTTGAATATAGGTGTAACATCTAGGCTGGTCAGCTGTGATTTCCTGGGCTTCCTCTTGCCCTGTGTAAGCCCCATACTACCCTGTTGATTTGGGAGTTCTTTTGTTTGTTTTTTGTAGTTGCTGAGGTTGTCCTTTCTCTCACCCTCTCGGTAGTCAGAAAAATGCAGACTGGATTTGTATGGTGAGGATTGATTCTAACTTACTTTCAAGAAATGCAAATAAAGGGGAATTTTGGAAGCTTTTTTTTCACATTTTTCTAGGCAATCTTGTTTCTCAAATACATGATTGTTTAATCATAAGCAGGTAGGGCCTCTTGGATTTTATGATGGAGGTGTCTGCAGTCAGGATTATAGTTCAGGCACTCCTAGTGAAGAAAGAGAGAAGAGGTGTTCTTTCCAGCCCAGGTAAAGTGCCACGGGGGCCAGCCTGCTGCTGGAGGATCTGATCTGTGAGGCTGCCTGCAGCTAGTGCATCGAGTGTTGTATAAACGAGCAGGAAAGTTCTGAGTTGGCAGCTGAAGAGCCTGTGCAGGAGAAAGTTTCTCATATGTCGGGATGAGAAGGATGCAGTTAACCTGTGTAATGGTCAGGGTGGTAACAGAATTTTGCACTGGTTGGGATGAAAGAACTAGGTGGAAATGTAGCCCAGTAAGGAAAATGGTAGTGTATGGGGCTGATGAACACAATTATGGTGGCTGAGGGAGCCTGTATGTACACATTGACCTGTTTTAGCATCCCAGTTACCTCTGGAAGTTGAAGACATCACTGCACCTGAGCTGGTTGTTGCCATCACTTGTAACAGGGCTGTTGGCAAGGAATGAGTGCCTGTACCTCAGCTGCCTTGGCGTCCAGCTTAGCCCACACACGGACTTGTCCTTAAACAAACAAACAAACAAAAGATGCCGGACTTCACATGAAAGCAGTGCTGGTAACGTTGTAAACTTGTTGTAGCAAGTTTTGCTAGTGCTCTTCTGTCAAATCCCTTAACAGATGGTCTGTGGTTGTAATTATGAAGGGCCTGGAACCAGTGCTCTTTAGAGAGAGCAGGTAGATAGACCTTGGTGAATCTTGAGAAAAGTCAGCGTTGTGAGGGGTGACGTTTGAGAACTAGGGACGGTCACAGTATACAAGAGTCTTAGGATTAGTCGTGGTGAAAGGGTCTTGTCTGAAAAGAAGCTGGGACTTTGCTTTCTTCTAGACAGGAACGCCCTTTCCTTATGAGGGCCTCAGCATGTGGAGGCATAACCACGGCTAGCTTAGGATATAGATAAATATAGAATACAACTGAACAGTAACAGTTGTAGCTGGGAGAGGGCCAAAGGCTGCCTCAGCGTTGAGTGTTGTTGTTTGCAGCTTCTTTCCCAGGAATGAGCAAACACTAGCACCATTTTAGCGCTCAATTGTTGGCTCTCCTTTGCTTTGTAAAAGCTTTCTTTGTAGTGCTGTGTCTTGCATCTGTGCAGAGATGGGACGTGGTTGTGAGGGTGCTGGGCGTTTTAGCTACATGGAAGAATTTTGCACTACGTATGTCGCAAAGCATTGAATTTATGGAAGCCRGGTTGATGATTTACCAGGGTTATGCAGTAGGAGGGAATGGTCTGTGAGATTGCAGACCCATTGTCTTGGTTCTCTTCCTGTTGCTGTAATTTATGATATTCTGTGAGGAAATCCGCATTTACATTCAGACCTAGCTGTTTCCATTTCCTGTCGAAAAAAGATAGGGTAAAAGAAATTTTCTCTATTTATATATCTTTGGTTTCTGTCTCAATAGATTGATACCAAATTTGGACTAAGTAGGACTAGAGAGAAGAGGTTTTATACAATAGATTYATTGCTGTTGTGCGGCATAGTAAAAGGACATTTGCTTCCAAGACTTGTGATGCCAATTTAGGCATAACTCCTGTGGTTGTAGTAATCGGATCATAATTTTATTGAGATGACTTTACACCTGCCACCCGTGCCTTACGCACATGCTTTTTCCTAATAGTCCTCGGCCCCATGTCTGGCTGGAGTTCCTATTACAGTTAACTGTCTTCTGTTTTCCAACTTGTGCTGGTGACTATGCTTGCGTAAAGAACTTTATTGTTTGGTTTTTTTTCTAATTTTTTCTACACTGTCAAATGTTACATGCCACTTCATGCTGAAGTGAAGCCATAGTGCTACTGGGWTCTTTGAGCAGTATTTCAGAAAGCTGCAGAATTGTTCCAGTGCTTTTCTTTCCTCTCTCCAAAGGAAAGCATCTGCTTCCAACAGTGAAAGATAATTTTATGCATTTTTTGATAGGGTAACATTAAGAATGAGTTGGGTTTTAAAAGAAAAATGAAAGTGTTACCAGGAGCTTGTTTTGACCAGGCAGACACTTGCGTTCTGCAGAAGTGAACAAAATGTCTCAGAATTCTTTGTTTTAGCCACATTTTCAGTATGGAAATACAGTCTGCAATGACAGTCTTGATAGGTGAATGAGTTTTTCCTCTGGGCATTCCTGGTATTCTGGAGAGTAAACAACCTTTTCATTCTGTACTGGCTAGTTTCATTTCATTAGGGCTAGTCTAAAAGTAAGTGTTACCGTTTCTGATCTTGTAAGGCAGATGGTTCAGACTGATGACCTATTTGTCAAAAATAGCAGTTGATTTTTACAGAGTCTATTTGGAAATTCAGCAATAGGAAGACACAGGCTGCAGGGAAGCCCCAGAATTTTTCACCCTTRTTTCTGTTGCTGGGGTTTTACTAAGCTGGAATTCTGCTATTGTCAAATAGCATTAGAATCTTTTTTATTGGTTTGTTAGTTCAGTTTGCTCAGAAAATTCAGGCTTTCAAGCAATAATATAAATTATCTGGATCCTGTCATAACTAAGGCTACAAATGATATTTTGGCCTGAGTTACCTTCTTGTTTTTCRGTGGTATTTTCCCCTAACTTCAGATTTCCAAATGTGAGTCGCAACTGCAGGGCTTGCCTTCTTGTGAGGAAGGGTTTGCTCTGTTTTTTGGGRGTATTAGTATGGCACAAGTGATTGGGGGGAATACTTTGCCTCCCCATTCATAATGCATGGTGTGATGCTACTAGTACTTAATTTGAGGTGCTAGTGTTCCTTAGTAAGGTACTACAAATGGTGTTTCTTAGTAATTCCATCAATTTTGTGGTGGATATTTCATTATATATAGTGTGCAATCACCAATGTCAAGTGCCCAATTAAAYCTTGCAGAGAAATTAATCACAAAATAGCAAGCTACGAACAAATCTGTGAGTTGCCTTATAAGCAAAAAACTCTCCCCTTTTCTGTGCAGGTTTGTTTTTCCTGAAGTGGCAGTCACCCTGGTCTGTTTGCTACCCAGGTGAATGAGTGTGGGGAATGAAAACTGCCTCTGCAAACAGAGAGAAATCTCAGGAAGGCTTGTATATATGGATATAGTAGCTTGCCCAGTTGGTTTGAACAAAATGCTGTCCTTTTGGTGTATGTTATACGTAGCCCTTTTTTGAAGGGGTACACTGGCAGCTTACCGTTCTTGTGAGCYGGATTAGTTTAACTGAACTCTATATTGCAATCAAGCATTAAAATTAATGCCGTGGTTGACATTTCAGTGCTTCATGGACATTCTAATTTTCTGTTGCTGGATTTGTTTAGACTTGCTGGGCCTGACTCAAACATAGTAAGAGAGGAGCGTGGTAAAATGTGCGCAAATGCATGCCCTCCACTAAGCAGAATTCTCTTCAGCTTTGAGACTTTTAGACTGTTTTAAATGATTCTGAGACTTGATTACCCAGTCTAAAGGAAGTGATTCCTTCTCTGGCCAAACATTTGATACTGCAAAACCGCCTTTATAACCCAAATGGTCAGTTAGTTGGAATGTTAGCAGAGACGCTGAGCTGTGTTGGGAGCCTCACAGCCTGAACTGCTGGATCAGGCTGAAAGTGTCTGGCAGAGATGCCATAAAATAACAAACAGCACAGTGACCTGGGCCGTTCAATATCTAACATGCTGTTGCCTCACAGTAATCAAGCTCCTGGCAAAGAAAGCATGCCATATATGATCACCAACTTCTTCTATAATACAAATGTAGGCCTAATTTTAGCAGGAGTCAGTACTATAAAATAATTCTGTTTTCTTATTGCTACGTRTTTGATCACTTCCAGTCTTTTGGSCCCAAGAGAGATGAGGTTATGAGTGCCGGTCAGGCTATGAGAAGGTTTGAAGTGCTGCAGGGCTTTTGTTTTAATCCCTTCAAGGTTTCAGTCTTTCTTGTGGTTTAGATGTAATGTGAGAAATTAAAACAAAAGATAGCAGCCAGATGGTACGTCTCTGGGGTCAGACAGATTAGTTTGGAAAAAAAAAAAGTTTACTAATATTTATTCTCCTCTAGAGTTTTTGCATCTGTGGAGCTCTTTACGCCTTATCTTCTGCATGATTCTCCTTGTTGGCAAACAGTGGAATTATAGCTATTAACAAGTTTAAAAACAAACAAACAAAAAAACCCAAGCCACTCCAGCTCCCCCACCACCACCACCACCACCATAAGCTTACTTTCATTGAATATCAAGACAGGCATGATTAAAAGTCTGATTTTTCTGGATCACCGGGTGTGCTTKCTGGGCAATAGTCTAGAAATTCTCTCTGTTCATCCTTGTCTGGTCAGCTCAGTTTTCTGCGGTGCTCTAAACAGTGTTCCTTCCTGCAGTGGGCCTACTTTATTTGCTAAATGCTGTTACCAGTTTGATTAGTTTAAGACCAGACTCTGAATTTTCACCTTCCTGTGCCCTATTCTTTGGGAATTGTTCTGTTTTATAACCGTAGTTGGCTTTGCAGTTATGGAATATTTTCATGCACCCTGAGCTTCCCTTTTTGGGTTTACATTGCTTTGATATTCCATTTAGATAGCTGTGCTGATTAAAATTATCRCGTTTAAGTGGTGTGTGGTATGTATCTGTAATCCTAGGGGACATTGTAGCAATTCTATGATTTGGAGACTTTGAACTCATAGCATACTTGCATGTATTTAGTCTCAGGTTTTCTTCTCCATGTGTGTTGATATGTTTAGGTTAACCTTCTTGTCACTGAAAACAGAACTAAACAAACTTCCAACTAAAAAGTGAGGACAGTAATCTGACTTTTCTTTTCTTGGTTTTAGGGGACATTACACAGAAGGGCTATGAGAAGAAGAGAGCAAAACTTCTGGCTCCGTATGTCCCACAGACCCAAGGTAGGTACTGGTTTCAACTAGAATAATAATTTTGCATAACTTTGATGTTAAAGGGAACCTGTGAAATGGCTGTGGAGTGGTGGAGCATGGAGATGGTTGCACGGATGCCATGAAGTCATGGGCGGTAGAACGTTTTGCCTCTAGTTTGCTGGATCATACTGAACTCCARCGATTGCTGAAAATTCCGGAGCTGGCATGTGGGTCTCAACATGGCCCGCGTTTTTCAACACTTCTTATGCCCTGTCTTTATCTTTTGCATACACAAATCGCTTCCTRCTCCCCCATCAGCTGGCACGTCAAGGGCTTTGAATCAATCATGAAGCGTGAGRCCCTCAAGAATCATTCTTAAATTTCTTAAAAATGATTTAACTACAAAGTTGGTCTGTATTCTGCCCTGCTTTCAGCCATTTTTAATTTTTTCTTTGAGAAACATTAGCATACGCATAATTTGTCAATTTATTTTACCTATGTCAATCCATTTACTTTGTTTACATCTGCCTCTYTTAGTTTGAAGATCCTTAACAGTAGGGCTGATTCTGTGTAGCATAATTATATATAATTGTAAACTGTAGGACAAGACTAAAAGCACRTCTAATACTTACCCAAATACTTACMTCCAAAGCTTACCCAAAATAATTACACTGCTAATGTGCTGAGATTTAACCATTAAAAGCTCWTATGTCTGACTTTTGCAGTTTAAGGGGGTGAATGATTATGACAGGCAGTCATAACTTACTGTAATTTATTGAGACTCAACTACCACCAAAAAAAAAAGTGAGGGCTAAAGTTTATTGATTGACCATCAATACTGCTTCTGCCGGGGAAGCAATTTTCTGCTGAAATTGCAGCAGTTCACTTCAGGCAATTGCTTGAGGAACATAAGAGAATTCTGCCACTGTCGTGTGGTAGCTTCTAGACTCTGTTGCTCCAGAACATTTGATGTTTATGTTCCTGGTCTTCTCCATCCCAATTATTTCTCAACTTTGTTTTGTTTGTATATTCAATAAATGCTGAGCCTTTTTGTCTGCTGAAGCCTTGCACAAGTTTCTTATTGCCATAGTAGGTGCTTTGTGTACAGAAGAACAGTGTATTCTGCTGAGGCTAACATACTAAAGGTAGCACTGGAAGCAGAAATTGCATTTTAGCCTTCAACTTTGATATTTTTTCTTTTATAAACAACACTGACTACTGAAAACTGCCTCTCTGAACCGGTGATGTGACAGAAAACCCATAATTTGGTTTAAGAAACCAAAACTAATACCTATGGCTAATCTCTCATAATCCTTATAGATAAATATTCGTTAAGCAGGTCGAACAGTCTCTCTGTTGAAGGTGCGTGTCAGTGACGAACTTGAGCCTTCGAAGGAAGTGTGGGTTCCTTTCGTATGTGCAGCTGCCTGCGCAGCAGCTTTGCTTTTGTTGTGGAGTCCAGGGGAGGCTGAAGCTCTGCAAGTTGAATTTCATTTGTCAACGTGATCTTGTGCCCCTCATGCCTGTCAATTTGCATGCATGTTTGGTTTGGTTCAGAAAATGTTGTTTAATTAGGAGGAAAAAATGTTTGGCAAGGCCATCTGTGGCCCTGCTACTTTAATTGTCGTGCTTTTCAAGGCTGCAGAATGAGCTGAAGTTTGGGAGGAAACTAGAGGCCAATAGCAGGTCACCAATTAAGATGGCATTTTCACTGCCATTCTGACTTGGCCCTCCAGCTTTTTATATATCCTGTATTCAGCTGTCTCTGTACTGGAGAATCTTCTGTTGTAAAGATCCTGTTGAAGTCATGCATGAGGGATTAAGAATTAGGTCACCTTTTTAATGAGGAGAAACCCAACAGAAAAAGATTTACTCCTGGCATTTAGTGCATTGTATTTCTCAAAGTGCCATCCTAATGTTAGCTAATGTATTGTCTCCATTTCATAGATGTGAAATGAGACAAAGGAAGGTATGATGACATGTCAGAGCAAGTCAGGATTATAATTCAGGAGATTCTTATTGCTAAATCTGTACTCCATTCACATTGCCTCTGGGAGCTTGCCTCATTATTTTAGAGGTAAGGCAACAATGTTAATTACCTAAAGATACATGTTTTCCTGGTGCAACATCCATTTTTGTAAATGAAGGTTACTGAAGCCATGGAGCTATGATATCAGAGTTGTTGTCCCTCTATTACGTGCCGGCTGCCGCACAGAAAGGTTTGGAAGAAGGTATTTTGAGAAGCTTCCCAGGTTGTGCATATTAAGTAATGCTGATTGTTTCACTGTTGCTTGGACCAAAGCGCACTCGTTTCCGTTTTTGTCAGTAGTATAGCATGAAAGATGACAGCGTCCTACTGTCACGTCATCTTTAGAGTCTTTCTGAACATGTAAAACTCTAGCTAAACTGTGAGCTTGAGAGATGAACAGAGGGTCTAGATGCTTCGAAGTACGACTGCTGTTGGAGTAAACCTGACGTTATCAAGTTATTCTCAGGTTACTGTTAGTGAGGACCAAATACGTTTTATGTCTATCTGAAAGCAGTGATTCTTGAAACTGATGGAGTTGAGTAGCCKTGTTTTTACTTTTTGTCATCTCTGAGGAAAAATGTGCACTGAAATGTCACTGTATGCTTGAATTCTCTCCATTTTATTGGCATAATCATAAGCCATCAGGCAAACGGTGAAAGTGTATTTGAAATGAAACTTAGAAAGCAGTCTTTCCGATAGCAAGGTTAAAATGGAGATGTTTTAGACGAGGAATGGTGAAAATGTTCTGAGTATGAGAAAGAGTGTTAACGATTTGAATATCGGAGGAGCTCAGCTACATTCTTATTGATGTAATACTGAATTTAGGACTTGGTAAATATCTTGATATTTTTGTTTCAAATAGGTTCAAGATAGATGCRCTTTGGTAGGCGTACAGAGCACGAGAAAATCCAGCTATGTGAATAAAAATATGCTTGCCTGAGAAACCAATTGCTTGAAGAGGTGGGAAACTGAAAACTTTCAAACCAGTGTTGAAATTATTACACTAAATTTTTAAATGTATAATTTCAGTGCAAGTTGGTTGTATGATGTAATGGATTTTTTTAAAGTAATTTCCTCAGCTACAGATACACTGCTCTGGAACTAAGCAGTGATAGGTAACTGGCCACCTCTTGAAACTAGTTTTTGCTGCAGATTACAGGCAAACAGTCTCCCTGAAGAAATAGCTGCTGTTTGTATATGTTGCTGCAAATCTGGAAAAGCATTTACAGCTTTTTAGCTCAAACAATGCAGATGCAGGAATATGTTGTGCCAAAATTAGCAGCCTTTGCCCACAGACTGTTGGCTGAGTACGTTTTCTTGCCATTTGCAAGAATAGGGTAATGTTGGGCTTCTCTGCTAGTGTGTAAAGGAAATCGTTTGCCAAACCCTGAGGGATTGTCAGAACCTTTTTTATGTAGCTGCTGGAGTTCTGTGATTTTGCTCTTGTCTTCTGTTCTCATGATGATTTCAAGTAAATATTTGGAACAAGCACATTTGGAAAGAGAACATTGGAGTGTACTTTCATCTTAACTTTTCAATGAAGGAAGTATGTGGTCCAGTGGTTTTTGTATTTCAGTTCATCAGGAAAAGATACTGGAATAGAAGAGTAACGCAATTATGATTCTATGGAAGTTGATGATAACATTTGAAGCTAATTTAGTTCTGAGGGCTTACCTGAATGTTGAGTTGATAATGCATGTTTTGCTGTTTTTCTGCTTCATATTATTCATGGATATTGCAATGTGGGAATATTATAAACTCTGTTATTTTAGAGCGTAATTCCTTTGAAATGATGGCACTTTGGAAATGAAGCATTTCTTCTTCACTTCCTGAATGGGCTGTCTTTTTATTTCCTGTCTCAAAAAAGTTTAGTCCTTCCTGCCATCCTGTGCTTTGTGGACTACCAGTAAATTCAATTGGCAGAACTCCTTTTACAAAGGTGGTTTTTTGTTTGGTTGTTTTTTTTGGTTTTTTGGTTTTGTTTTTTTTTTTGTTGGTCTTTCAGCATTTCATTATTTCAAATGGGAGCTAATGGGGAACAGTAACCAGTGATAAAACAGCTTTATCTAAACCTATAAATCACGTACATGCGCTCCAGCTTACAGTGCTGTTTAGTGTTTCACTCATTTACAAGATCTGACTTGCAGCTACCGCAAATGGGGAATTATTTTCTTCATTATTAAGTCTAAGGGATATCACACTTGCAAATAAAGCTTAACTCTAGGAAATCAGTTTCTCCATCTTTGAAATCCTTTCCAGGACTACATCAGTGGAATACCTGAATTCTCTCTTAATGTGTTCTGTAGGGCAGAACTGAGACTCAGCTCTGCAAAAGCCTTTGAAATCTTGCATGTCTAGTGAGTTCTCAGCCTTCTCAACACTGGACAGTAGCAATAATCAAACTAAACCTTATCCAGGCATTCTTACTGCTGAGAGCACTGCCCCTGCATAGCCTGSGAGTGCTGTTCAGACTAACTTGCAAAAACTCAGTTACTTGCGTTTATTCTTGACATTATTTTTGCAGACGTGTAGCTTGAAAAGTTGTGTCGTTATAAGGAATAGCTAGGCCTACATTAACACTTCTGTTCAATTCTKTATGCAAAGTAGCAGAAAAACAGGTTTGCCTGCTGCTTTTTTTCCGTCAGATGAACGCAACACTTTGTCCTTGTTATTGATGTAAGCATTTATTTGTTGATCATACATGATACTTTTACTGATTCTTTTAATCTAAAAAACTTTGTATATATAAAAAAAAATCACTCTCTTTAGCAAACTGCAGGGATCACAAAGCATTAATAACTAATGTTAATAACTAATGACAATTAAAAATCCATAGCATCCTGTAACAGCAAATGTAGCATTATTTTTTTTTTTTCTTGTCTGTGTAGATTCAGATCCTGCCAGCAGAAACTGAAGCTATAGTAGGATTATTCTCAGGGGAATGTTAAATAAAGTCACCTAGTACCTGCCAGGCTTAGCTCACTTGTGTTGCTTTGTTGTATAACCGTTTATGATTTACTGTTGTTTTATGCTTTCCCCTGATCTATGCTTGTGTACTTTGTTAGGCTACCGTAACACATTATTATGTTGTAACAAAATATTTAAACAAAGAGCTTACTCTTGGCATGGCATGTCACATACAGATCCATTCAATCCCTTTGTAAACGAAATGTCATGCTTACCTTGTGATGCTCTGTAGTACTGATGAAGTGCTTTTGCAAGACTTACAAGAAAGAATATGAATTTAATAATTCATTTAAGATTGTTGAAACTGCTGCTGACATCTAGTGGATACTTGAAGTCATAAATAGCTGAATGTTCAGAAAGCATTAAGCTTTTCTTATTGATCTCTGAAGTTATCTTGACTTGGGATTGAAATAAAGCTCTATAGTTTATGACAAAGTCAAATACAGTCCAGTCTGAGATAAAAAAATGCAGTTCTCCACTCTATTTGTGTCTTGGATGCCAAAGTTAATTCATCTAAGGAGGATACTTGATTGCATTTGGATAGCATGGTCAGGGCTGAAGTAAATTTAGTATGCTTAATGCTATGCAAAGTGTAGAGAGCCTGTTTCTAATGAATTACGATTTAGGAACTATAWATATTAAATAATGGGGATATTACCAATTTTAGAACTTAAAAATTACTCTACTTGTATCAAATCTCAGTGTATGATATTAACTGTGTGGTTTAGCATCTTTGTGTTATAGATATCAATCAAATTTGCTTCAGAATCTCAGAAGGAGATACACACTGATTCTTCTGGATGTGGGTAAACTGAGATTTGGAATTAAAAATCTTCTCCTCAGTCCACATCCTGTCATTGCCAGGTCACGTGCCTAAACCACATGCCTTCCTTCTACTTTCTCAGTCTGTTTATTGTGCTGCTAGCATTTTTGTGCAGAGGATGGTTGTGTTTTGATAATGGAAAATAAAACTCTACATTATGATATTTTATTCTCCTCACCTCTAAAATAGCAGTGAAAACAGGAAACAAGTGTTTTTCTGATCTCTTCTCTCGAATTGAGAATTTCTGGCCAGCAGATATGCTTTTTAATTAGAAATAAAGGCTTTAATTGTTTGCATCATAGTTTATATCATAGTTAATGTATAAGCCTCCTCTGAAAGATACAACATTGGTAACAAAATGTTGGCTAAAATTTGGGGGCTAAATATATTTGCTGTGACATTCAATTAATATTCTTCTCTTTAGGATGTTGGAAGTTATAAGGGATATTTGAAGCTTTCTGCAACTAGTTTGGTGTGATTTGCTGGCACTTTAAGTTCTCTGAGCTTGAGGCACTTGTCTTAATTTCCTTGCCTAAAACCACACACTGAGAAAGTAGTATGACTGGAATTGGAATTCAGGATTTGTGGTTTCCTGTTAATTTCTCTAAACCCTTGGTAGTTCATGAGAATTCATAAGAGGTGCATTTTTAGATGCACTTCTTTTTGTACGACTTCAGGTGACAGCCTGAAGGCAATTACAACTTTGGTTTTACTTTTTAAAAAGTTCCCACTGAAACACGGATTCAATTTTTAGAATCGCAATTGCAATAACATCCATTCCTAATGATATATGCCTTGGTGAATTATGTAAGCTGATAATTTCTTATCAGATTATCTGTTTAGCTCCCTGTATTCATGGGAAAAGCAAACCTCTTCAGGATGGTAATCCCTTGACATATGTTGGAAGTAGCCAGAACCTGAAGAGCTGGAGCTCTGTTAGGTTTCATTATTAATGTGAACAGCAAAGGCTCTTGCCACTGGTGTATTATGGTTTTACTGTCAATAATTCACACCAATCAGTCAGGCTTCATGAGTGTTGAGTAACGAACCCGGCTTTTCTGCTCCCTCCTCCCCCCACCATGAGTTTGCTCTTTCCCATAACTCAAGCTTAACTTTGGAGAATGATTTGTTGCATCAGTTAAACCCCTTTACTGCACTATGTCTGCAGGAGCGGTGTCCAAGAGGAGACTGGTATGAATGAGTATGATCTCTAACAGCAATTTGCATATGTCAGCTGACCACAAGTTAAACTGCTAATTCTGATCTGTCCTAATGCGATGATGACTGCATTCCCTTTGGAAACATGGCAAAATAGGGAGCAAACCATATAGGTACTGAATCACAAAATTTGCAGAAAATATGAACTCTTATATAGTAAAACAAAGAAGTATGCTCAAAAAAAGGCTGTTTTTCTTTTCTGCCCTCAAAGAGTTGTGGACTGTTTTACAGGGGTTGATCCAGCATTACAGAAAGAAACCAGAACTCAGATGCCTGTTCCACCTGCAACTCCAGCCTCAGCATCATCATCATCATCCTCATCCAAATATCACCGAGCTCGCTCAGGGGGAGCCAGAGATGAACGCTATCGATCTGGTAAGGGCAGGGCAAGAGTTCACCTGGGATTCGTGTTAAAGGGAAAAAGCAGACAATGTCCTTTCAGGGAGTCAAGTTGATGATTCATCCAGTGATAGAAAGTTCTACCTTGATGGTTCTGTATAAAGAAACATCAGACTTGCAGGACTGCAGCTGCTGAGGCAAAAAATGCTAAGTAGAAGAAGCAAATAACTCTTTGCCTTTTTGATTTTCTAACTTGAATGCAGCTATTCAGTTCAAGTTTCTCATGCAATTGGAAATCTATTTTAACCACCCCTGTAGGTAACCAGATTCAGAGAAGTGACAGGTAACGTTTTTTCCTGGAGCTGGTGATTGCTGTGCATATCTGCTGTAGGAGCTAGAAAATGAGCTGGCTTTTTGCATCAATGTTTTAAGCACTTCTGAAGAGAAGCAGAAATGGCTGACTAGTGCTGAGCTGATTTCCTTCTCCACTTGAGGGAAGGAGAGGGAGACAGCTCTTGTTTATTGTCTCAACCTGGTTTTATTCTTCACTTTGCATTACAGGTTTAAATATTTCTCTAAATGAGGGAAAATACATTAAATATACCTGCTCCAATGACACTGCTGTCACACCAACATTTCCTAAAGCATTAGAAGGGTTTCATTTTTCGGAAAGACTTCAAAAAAACATTTTTGTCGTATATATTATCTTGTCATCAGCTGTTATGTGCCTCCTCCTTTAAAGAGTTCTTCATGTTTGCTGGGGGAAGGAAACCTCCCCTCTTAGCTTGTTTCACTTACTGATCAATACATATTTACAGCTGCTGTTAGTAACCTTCAAGATTTACCTGTAATCTGTATCCATTCAGGATTTTGAACATGAGGTTTTTATTAAGTCAGACCTTGCTGACTCAGAATTTGTCTGTTTATAGATGAGACTTGTACCTGAGATGGTGTACTCTGTTAGATTTATGTACATATRTTAAAATGCACAAGCATTTTTTTAAAAAAAAAAATCATAATCCTTCATCAAGATGGACAGTCTCGGGGTTGGAACTCTTATTAGAATTTGCCAGAAAGATAGGAATGTAGTGATTAATTCAGAAAACTTCAGGTTGGCTSTACTATCAATTTGGTAACTTTAGAAACCTCAGTTATTTTCCCTGTTAGAAAAAAGTGAAATTTTACTCAGAGGTGGCAAAACATAGTTTTGGGGGAAAGTACTATAAAATGAGGGGTGTTACATAAATGTAGAATGCTAGCAATTGTTGCAGTAGTTGTGCRTATTTAAACCTTGTGTGTGTGTTTTTTCCTCTTCTGTTGCAAAGTGAGGTATACTAACTTCCATTTTGCAGATATCCACACAGAAGCAGTTCAAGCAGCACTGGCGAAACACAAAGAACAGAAGATGGCTCTGCCCATGCCAACGAAAAGACGGTCTACATTTGTTCAGTCTCCAGCTGATGCCTGCACTCCTCCAGGTTAGGTTCTTACGGTGTGCGTGTCTGTGTGGATGTCAAGGTATGCATTACCAACAGTTTCCACATCAAGAGGCCACAACTGTTGAAATACTCAGAATCTTCTGCACGTACGTAGGTAGTCTGTAATTCCTGTAGTGCTCTTGCTGCGTTTGAGCAGCTGCTTGTTTGTATGGAGCTGCTCTTACGGCTGTGGAAATGAATCCTCTTCTGGGAGCTCTTAAAGAATCAGTTGGCAAGAACTGAGCAGGCCTTCTGGACTGAGACTTCTTCTTTTGCTTCCCTCACACCTATCTCAGTTACATAATTCATATTTCCTTTCTGCTRAGGTTAGTACTCAACATACAGGAAAAGGTATTAGTTCTCCAGGGTTCAAGGATTTGCAGTGATATATGGTTCTGGGCAAGGACCCTGGAGAGAGTCCTGTGGGAGTCCATAATTTTTGTAAAACTTCTGATTTCTAGCATCTCTGATGTAATAGCTGTTTTGCCTCAGTGGCAGAATAGCTAACGTAATATGGTGTCTGTTATGATGCATATTCATCAAATACATTTAAAAAATTGCATTTTCCAAGCAGCTGTGCACACAGGTTGAAGATGAGTATTTTAATTTTCAGCAGTGACTCCTGTGTTGGCTCTCATTGTATGGGAGCATCATGGTCATTTGGATTGACAAAGTTATCTGAAGAGATTAAAAACCCTCATCATCATCATGAATTCATCATATCTCTGTATGAAACCTCTCTGTTAGGCCACTTCACTTGTAACCCTTTTACTCCTTTTTTTATTCATTCTTCCTGTTATCTTTTCCTTCCTGTTGGGGGGTCATGCCCATTCCCAGTGTCTGCTTGGGACTCGGCTTTGTACTAACTTGTCCAGGACTACAGCACGTTCTGAGCTGTGGGTGCTACGCCAATAAAGGTTAGCATTAAAACTTCCAGTTCAGCTTGCAGTATGACTGGAATTAGTCCTTTCCAAATGGTGACTGTATTTTGCTTTGGCAAGTAGGTAGAAYGTGATTTAATAGTTTGGTTTATGATTTAAGGGACACTATTGAAGACCAGAATATAGACAGCCAGTCTTAAGTAAGAATACTTAAATTTTAGGCCAAAGTCTAATTGAGCGTTTATATGTGGCACTGTACACTTAAGATATCAAGTAACGAGTGCTTTTCTTCATGATGAAGAAATAATTAGTTCATAGCTGTAGGACAGAGGAGATATCTGTTATCTTGCAAATGCAAGATGCAGTTCCTTATTGTTGTTTTCTTGTTTTTTGTTTTCTGCAATTGAAAGGGACCCATTTAGAAAACCATACAAAAGCATTTTCTACATGTGGCTTTGACACTTTATTTCCCAGTGCCTGCGTTCTACTTTGTTTCTGTAAATTTTCAGTTTTGAGAATGATACTGACCCCTCACTTTCCATTTCAGAATTATCAGTGTTAGGCAATATAGCGTCTGACTTTTATAGAATATGAATGAAACAACAATGAATGAAAACACAATAAACTAGGACAAGATATTTATCTGTGTTGAATATTTTGTATGCTTTAAACAGGGAAAAAAACAGGAGTAAATATATTCATATTGAAGATGTTTGCTGCTTTAACTTCTGTTTTGGCCTGCGTAATATATGACAGTCTGTGAAGAAAGATTTTCATATTACAAGCCTTTGCCATTGATACGTGAATTGCAAAGAGAGCATGTTCAGTGCAATGTGCCTTTCCATAAGGAGCTAGATTTTCTTTTCTGCTTCCACACAGACACGTCTTCTGCATCCGAGGATGAGGGGTCGCTAAGGCGCCAAGCTGCTCTTTCTGCTGCATTGCATCAGAGCTTACAGAATGCTGAGTCTTGGATCAACCGATCTATTCAGGGGTCATCCACATCTTCATCAGCATCTTCTACACTATCCCATGGAGAAGGCAAAGGGACCAGTGGGTCACTAGCTGATGTATTTGCCAATACTCGAATAGGTAGGAGCTGAGTATGAACAGAAAAACTGCTTCAAATTCAGATTGTATTAATAAAACTGGAGTTGTCCATTGTATAAGGGAAATTTGGAATGAGAGTTTAGTTAGTGTTGGTAGAACTGCTTGGATTCACTGGAGTTACGCCACCGCTGGAGCGGAGTTTTTTTATTATTATTATTCTTTTCCTCCCTTAAGAATTTAAGAATATTAAGTTGGTTGAGAAAGGGGATGTGGGGAGCAGGAGCTTGCTGAAATAGAAAAGACTAGCAGAAAAGCCTCCTTAGCATGATTACAGTATTGACAGGTTCAGTAGGCAGAACATTTTCTGTATATAGCATTGTTTATGTCTACAGCTATTTTGCAGCTAATGTGTGCAACAAAGCTACTGTATGCAAGTAGCATTTGGCATCTGTGTCCTAATAAATATCACAGGGGTGTCTTTGCCTGTTCAGTGGGGAAAAAGCTGTGTTCTAACATTATTCTTTTGTTATAAAACCTAATGGTTTATTGTTTTAGTGTTGTTAAAAAAACTAGCCAAATATATGAATAACTGAGCATGTCATTTAGGAAGTAAACAGCAGATTTAACACAGATCTTTCATAACTAGTCTGGGAAATAATCAGGGCATCCAGGTATTGAGAAGAGAAAGCAAAAAAAACTTACAGATCTGGATACCCCAGGCTCAGTTTTTTGAGGCTCTGAGGTGCTCGCTGATGCTTTTGTATGAAATTGCAGAGTTTGTTTTGCTTTGTGTGTGTTTGTCTTTATCTGCTGTTAGGGATGTTACTGCATCTTAGGAGATGTCTGTATTTGTGTGCTCTTTGCTTTTGCTTAACTGGTTTGGGGCAAGCAGTACATAGAAGCACTGCGGTTTTTAATCGCTTCACTTAATTTTTTTTGTTTGTTTGTTTCTTTGCTGAGTTGCAAGTTGTTTTCTGAAATGGAAAACTTGGGAAATTGTCCATAAAATATAGTCGATATAACTAATATATCTTTGAAGCACAGAGGCTCTTCTTAATTGGAGAATACAGATAGCCAAGTACCTTTTATAGTGAATATAATCAGTATTTTATGCAAAGTAGAAGTGTTAAATTTTCATCACAATTATATTTGCCATGTACATATTTATCCTATGTTAACACCTAATTTACATGAACAGAAACTCTAACATATGCAATTTTATACATCTCCTTGGAGAGAGAAATAGAAGATCCTCCAAATGTTGTATAAAATTTGTCCTTCCTAGTGAGCTTGGTTTTATACATGAGAAATATTCCATGCCACCGTATCTCCAAAAGGTATGCAGAGATGGAATTTTTTCCCTCTAGAAAGGAGGACTTAAAGAATTAACCACATAAACCTTTCCTTAGGAATTGTTCAGTATCTGACTTTCTTCAAGACTTTCTCTGTGCATGCCAACATAGGATTTCAAAGTTCTTGGACTTTTTTTTTTTTTTTTTTTTTTTTTTTTTTTTTTTTTTTTTTTTTTTTTTTTTTTTTTTTCCCTGAAGCAACAGTTGTTGCTTCTCTTAAACTGGAATGGAATATTCTTGCCCTGTCAGATGATTGAACCTATTGTGTTGTATAAAGAAATCCTATGCAAGCAAAAATTGCTTATTAAAGATGAGGCTAATAAGAGAATTACTGAAGTATGCAGAGTTACAGTTTTGAAGTACTACAAACTCCTCTGAAAAGCAGGACTTCTTGCAGAACAATATTTTGCAACTCAAGGCTGTCAGATTTGACAGATTTAAGAACTGTCTCATTTTATAGGTTAGAATTTATTATTTAACTACTGGATAGACTCATATTGTTTAGACACTGAACTGAAAGAAATTTCAATGCAGAATGATTTTTTTTTTTAATTTGCTTTAGTCAATAGCCTCCCACTCATTGAGGTTTAGAAAACTGTTTCTGAGGAAGAGGATAAATACTATAATTCCAGCAAGAGAGATCACTGCATAGGTGATACAGGTTCTTCGTTCTGGAGTTTTGAATATTCCAGAGCTTATTTTGATCTCAACTGATTTTTTTTTTCTTTTTTTCTTTTAAGAGTACTGAATGCCAAGAGATTTAGTTTTATTTGAAGGCTAAAGACAGACCAAGAATAGGAATTTTGTCAGTATTTTTCTTAATTACTTTCCTGACATGGACAAAGCCACACATCTGTGCCTTCATTTTCTGTTTTCCAAAATGGATGATGTACACCTCCTAGGACTACTTAATATTTAGGAAGTGGCTTGTGTAGCATTGATAGGAGCTCCCATAAGAATCTGATGCATTAAACTGTTGAGATTATTGGTAATGGGTAACAGACACTTCACTTGTGCTATATGATAATGAAAGGTGAATGTTAATCACCATTTCAATTTTCTCCCTTTTTTAGAAAATTTCTCAGTTCCCCCAGATGTCACAGCAACTACCTCCTCTTCCTCAGCACGCCCAGCAGTGATTGACCTTCCTCCTTCAGGGATTGTGAAAGGCATGCACAAGGGATCTAATCGGTCTAGTCTCATGGATACTGCTGATGGTATGGAACCTTTCAGAGTACCCAGAAATTAGAATGATGTCTAAGGAAGGACTTGATGTGGAGGATCGAGTCCTGTGACTTCAATCTARCCCTTTTGAGCACTTCACAAATTTGAAATGATTATGGCATTAGTATTAACACTTTTCCAAGCCACAAAAATTACCTACTATGAACTGAGTTGGAGAAGATCATGGAGAGAGAATAGGCCTTTCTTTTCTACTTACTATTTTTTTAAGGAATAATTAAAAATGCATAGATAGGCTAATTGGTTTTAAAAACCTTAGTCTTGAAATCCCCAAAAGAAAAGGTAAGTTGAAAGAAAATGTGTAATTCTTAACTATAGTTAAGCTCCCATGCAGCTGATAATACTGACTCTAAGCTGTCTGACATATACCTTTGTGCTGAAAAATAGCGTTGATACTCTGGTTCCTGCTGTGTCCTCCCTCTGCTGGCATTCTTGCACTACAGTTGATCAGTATTTCAAATAGGTGCAGATCTGTAGGCCGTATTTTACAGTAAGTGCACTTTGTCAAGGGCAGATGGAAATTAGGCTTTGGAATGGAGGGAATACTTAAAAAAAAAAAAAAAAAAAAAAGAGGACTTCATATTACTAGGTTTTTCTGACTGCTAAGTTAATACAGAACTGATGTAATACCTACTAATGTCAGCCTGCATTGGTGCAACCTTTAGTGATGGAAACCCTTAGTTGAATGAGTGGGCACACCAAGAGAAGTATCCTCCAGCAGAAGGAGGTAAGACATAAATGTCAATAGAGATGATGAGTACTTTTATTAGCCAAAATCTTTCCCTCCAGGTGTTCCTGTGAGTAGTAGAGTCTCCACGAAAATTCAGCAGTTGCTTAACACCTTGAAAAGACCTAAAAGGCCACCYCTGAAAGAATTTTTTGTGGATGATTTTGAAGAAATTGTGGAAGGTAATAGCACCAAGTAATATTTTCATTAGTCATTCGTTATAAGCACACAAACTTGCTAGTACTGTATTTAATTATGCTGTTGTTTCTAAAGGTGACTCATATTGATTCCGTATTTGCAGCTAGTGATAGCATTCATGAATAGTCTGTGGCCAGCGATCGCTGATAGTGTTTGAAGTAATTCACTGTACTGCAGAGCTTTATGTGGCCTTTTAAATACTAAACTTCTTACAATAACTAAAACTTATTAACAAAAATATATAAATGGATTTTTTTTTAATGTTCATTTTCTTAGGCTACTTTTAAGTCCCAAGGGAACTGTCTTTACTGGTAGTTTCATTACAGCATTACTCAGTAAGATTCTTTTCTCTAGTCTTCAATTCTGTGTTACCCTCCTTGATACTGTATTAAAATCWGTAGCACATTAGGAGAAGACTATATTCATGGTGATGGTTTGTTTTCTGCAGGGCCCTGTGGAGAACAAAATGTTACAGAGATTTGTTAAACATACAGGCTATTTGGAAAAGCATTTCTTTCTTTTCAGCATGTCTTTTCAGCTTAACTGTCTGGGAGTAAATAAATGAGCTAAGATGAACCGGGAATATTATCAAATTTTCTTCAGTTCCACAGCCTGACCCAAATCAGCCCAAGCCAGAGGGACGCCAGATGACACCTGTGAAAGGAGAGCCACTGGGAGTTGTTTGTAACTGGCCTCCTGCCTTAGAAGCAGCACTGCAGCGCTGGGGAACCACACAGGCTAAATGCCCCTGTCTGACAGCACTGGATGTTACGGGAAAACCAGTTTATACCCTCACGTACGGTGAGCTGAGCACTGACTTCTGTTGTTGAACTGTTCTGAAAGGGTAGTAGAAGATACAACATAGTTGCTGTACAGGACTTTTCCTAGTGTGACTGCAGATACATTCGTAGGTTGGGGGGTTTGTAGATGAAGCAGTGTAACTGAAACATTGGAGGTGACAGTAGATGGATAAAGCAGTCAGGTACTGAAATACTATTCTCTTGTAAACTGGGTTAATTTAGAGTTGTGCAAGTCTCTCCTCTTTGTGTTCTAGGCAAATTGTGGAGCAGAAGTCTCAAGCTGGCCTACACATTGCTTAATAAACTGGGGACCAAAAATGAACCTGTGTTAAAACCTGGAGATAGGGTAATGAATTTCAAACTTTCTGGTTCTCCCTCAGAAGTTATTTTTTTTAAAAAAAAAAAAAAAAAAAGGAAGAAAGAAAGAAAGAAATGGGGCAGGGGAGGGGGAGGCAGGGTGCTCTAACTTACCAGATACACTAAAATCTGCTTCTTTTAATAGTGAGACTCTTATCCCAGAGGCAGGCTACTTGGGAAAGATATCTTTGTGGTTTTTCAGTCTGCTGATTCCTCTGTAAGCAACTTCTTGATTCTGGACTTTGAGATAAATCTAAGGAAGCACATAGCAGCTCTGAGAGAAATACAGAGTTTTAGATCTCTGTGCATGGGGGCGAGTGGTGGTGTGCATCTGTGTGTGCATGTGTGTACATGTACACAGGGAATACTGACATAGTTGCACACGAGGAATGTATGCGTGTACTGGATTAATGTGAGGAGGAGTGCTTGAAAATGCCCTCTGAAAAATGCTACGGCGGAGTGTGAAATTATGTGAAGTTTTCTGACTTGTAGTCGCTGCAGATCTGAACTTTGCAATTTTGCCATGTATTTTACCTAACAAAACCTTTTTGCGAATTGTAGGTAGCCCTTGTTTATCCCAACAATGACCCRGTCATGTTCATGGTGGCGTTTTACGGCTGTCTTCTAGCAGAAGTCATACCAGTGCCTATAGAGGTACCTCTTACCAGAAAGGTAACGTTGATGGAACTTAGAGGAGTGATAGGCTGATGCGGGATGAAAACCAAGTCAGACCATCAACCTCTGATAGTGTTTCACAGCACCCAGCTGCTTCCTCAATGATCCGGTATCAGCACAATGTGCAAGACCTATGTGAACCTGCAATAGGTGTTCAAAAATGAGGAAAAAAATATTGACCAGAWAGCCATGCTGAGCAGCTGGAAATGACTGATTTACCTAAATGCTATAGTCATACCTCTGTTATTACACATAGTTTATAAGAGTGCAGATAACACTGAATCTGTGCTCTGATCCATGTGAAGGGGATCTCATTTCCAACAATGCTAAGCATCTGTCGGTCTTTTGACTTTAACTGAAGGTACTAAGCATTTCTGAAAACTACTAGGCACCACCTCTTGTAAATTCTCTGCTCAAAGAAGTATTTTCTTTACCCTTACCATAATTTTTAAATTTTGCCATATTATTGCCATTTCAAGAGCTGTCTAAAACCTGTAAAATTTCATAAGAGGAAACAAAGTAACAGTAGAATGGCAAACATATGGCAAGAGAGGTGGTAATGAAATGGTAARCTAGTCTGGTAATATTATGGGAGTCACAGAGCTCTTTATTATTATTATTATTTTATTTTATTATTATTTGTCCTCAACATGACAACAGCTAGAGCAACCAAATATAAAATTTAAACCTTCTCCCATTATTTGTCCGATCAGGTTTCTTAGTAAGCTACCTCATTTCAGTATTTTTATCCTTGTGCAATAGAAATTAGTTACTGAGGAAACATGGACCTTGTTATTTCAGTGTAATTGCACATTTTCCCTTTTTATTCCTCATGATTTCTCTCTGAAGCATTTGTGCTTCCATTAATGAAAATAAATGGTGTATACTCAATGTCTGAATGCTGGGCATGCATCTAAGTGGGCACTTGCTTTCTGTGAATTTCATGTGCAGTTCCTTTTAGTCTTGCCAGTGTAATGTTTGTTTGGTTTATGAAATATTTCCTTTGAAAATCGTCAGATTTCTCTGCAGTCTGCTCCCAGTTACATAATCTTTTCATTTTTGAACTTCAAAATGAATTGAAAAGAGCAGATATGGTATGCAGAAGACTAGCCATTTTGCTTTTTTTATAATGGTGTATCATTTTCTTACAGACTTTTATTGGTCCATGGTATGTCTCCRTTTTCATCCAGCATGCCTTTGTGTTGGCTATGATACCTTCCAAAATGCATTACTTTGTAAGCTTAGAAATTGTTACTCATTCCTGCCAGACGGTGGTTGTCATTTGAGTTTCAAACCAATTCCAGGCATTGGGGATGGAAGGAAAAGGGCAAACCAACAGAAAGAGTGTTTGTGGGGGGTTTGAGATGTATTTTTTTTTCCATCTACTGTGATCCATAATGTTACCATCCAGTTACCAGATCATTACCAAACCTTAGAATTTGGTAAGGGGAAAGTTGGCTGTCGTTTTGAAACAGAAATGATTTTTTTTTCTCTTCCCCTTCCCTCAGGATGCTGGCAGTCAGCAGATTGGTTTTCTGCTGGGCAGCTGTGGTATTGCTTTGGCCCTCACCACTGAAGTTTGTCTGAAAGGGCTTCCGAAAACCCAAAACGGAGAAATTGTGCAGTTCAAAGGTTAGATCAGTTACATGCTCATTTGTGATTGTACTTTTGCTATAGCTGAACTGTCTGAAAGTAGTTGTCAGAAGTCTGAGTGTATTTTTGGGGCCTTTTCTGGCAAAATGAACAAGTTTCCTGGTAGCATCATTTACAATTGTGGGGTTTATGCATATGTTATAGATTGATCCATACCTCTGACAGAACTACTTTGTTGCTTTGGAAGTCATGATGAATCCATCTTACAAATCATGGTTGTGCTCAGATCCCTGCAGTGGCATTTGGCAGGTTCAGAAGCAGTTTTATTGATGATGAAACAAGCTATATTTAGAAATACTGCAGGGGTCTTTCCTGAGTAGAGGAAGTGCCATGCTGCCCACTGAACTCCCTGATGAGAAATGAGATGAGCCTTCTGGCTAGTAGCTTGACTTGGATGGGTATGTGTGCTTGCATAGCTGGACTTGGACGAATGATTGCTCTTTCTTTTTTGTACTTTTGCAGAATATCAATTCCTCATTAAATAAAATCCACTTTAATTTTGGCTCTAGGTTGGCCCAGACTCAAATGGGTTGTGACAGATTCAAAATATCTCTCCAAATCTCCAAAGGACTGGCAGCCCAACATCTCAGCTGCAGGAACTGAGCCAGCATATATTGAGGTAAGTAGTGAATGGGGAATCGGAAGTAGCTTCCGTGAGTTGAATTTAATGYTCTAATCATCAGAGAGAGAATATTTTCACCTCAACACCTTAAACTTTACAGGTTTTAGCCACTGCAACAACAGCTTTTCATTATGTACAACCTACTGTGAAGTGGTTTGTGTATCTTTGTGGCTTTGTAGCAGTAATAATACATTCAGTGCGTACCTTTATCTCAGATCTCTTTGGAATTATCTGAATATTTGTTACTTGAAAAACTGTCTTTTCTATAGTGAACCATCGCTGATACCTTGCTACAGACAACTACTTTTTTGAATGTATCTCAGCAGTTTAAGTAGAAGAAAACTTGATTTCAGTGTGCATCTCTTGCTTTAATTTCCTTCATGTGCAGGACCCAGAGTCACACTTYGACATTTTTTCCTCTTTTGTAGTACAAGACTAGCAAAGAGGGCAGTGTGATGGGTGTTACGGTGTCTCGAATTGCCATGCTCTCTCACTGTCAAGCCTTGTCGCAGGCCTGCAACTATTCTGAAGGTAGGTGACATCACGGAAGCAACAAAGGAATGAAGGTTCAGTAACATCGTTTTTGCTGTTTGCCTCTTACTTTTAACAGCTGTCTCTGGGTAACCAGTACACAATGATATCTACTTTAAACAGACCAACAACACAACAAGTGAAAGTAAAGGTTAGAACTTCCCCAAATTAAAGACTACTCATAATGTTTTTCACCCCAAATTATATCACCTTCATTGCCATAGTGAAGGTGAACTAAAGGTGAGATCTGCATCATGTCTAGAAAGTTAACAAGTCTGTGTTCTGATGAATCTAAGGAGAGCACTTCTCAAGGGGCTGTGTCTTGCTCTAGCAGTACTTGAGGGATCATCCCCAAAAATATTTTTCCAAACTTTTCTTCTTGGTGTGGCATGTGTAAATATCAAAACACCTCTTGGATAATCAGTCTTGGATAATTAGTCACATAAGGCTTTTTGACTAAACCAGTAATGAAGACTGGAAACTGTTGGTGGGAGTACACAGAGCTCTGCTGTAGGATATGGTTTTAGTTTGAGTCTCTCTTCTAAATCAAGCTAATTTTTGAGTCTAGTGGCTGAAAGTTCCTTTCTAAAGAGCAGTATGTCATAATAGTTTAAAAGGCAGAATGTGTCTTGTGGAAGCCCTTGCTTTAATTTGCATTGCTTCTGGGAGTTGATTCTTCTTTGCTCTTCCCCTGCTATTGTCTATGCATAATGAGGTTAAGGCACTTTTTATTAGTGATGCACATTATAAGCTAGAATGTAATTTTATTGCAAATTTGTTCTCTTAAACTGATATTCAGTTGTGTTATTTTGCATAATAGGGAGCTCTAACTAGTAAAACCTGTAATCAGACAAACAAGGCTCTGTACTTTCTACATCTGCCTCCTGGAGCAGATTTGCCAATTTCTTACCTATATGATCTGTCACAAATAATTGCATAATGTTTTACGTGGTATATGAAGCATTTAAAAGCTCCCTAACATTTGAGTTTGTTGAACATAGTGGGAATAGGAGAACTTCAGTAAATACAGGGAAAATTAAGGCTGCGATTTTCTTGCATCTCCCTGGAAAAAAAAGAGCATTTTAAGKTGCTGGATCAGAGTCCATTTCGGAGAACAAGAAAAACAGCAGATTTTAGCATAAATAATGGTCAAAGCTCTCCAGGCACATTTTACTCCAATGCAACAACTTTTTTCTAGGTGAAACAATAGTGAATGTTTTGGATTTTAAGAAGGATGCAGGGCTGTGGCATGGTATTCTAACGGTGAGTTGAGCCTGTGAAGGCTTTCTGAAGCATTTCATAACTCTTCCTAATTGCAAAGTTTGAGGAGATCGTTTTGGACCATTACCTATTAAGTCAATCATAGCGCTCTCTTCAGAGAATTGCAGATCTGGCAGAAGTAATAATATTTCCTGCTCAATTGCTAAGCTTTCCTGTAAATTCAAATGATGTTTTGAAATGTTAACTGTTTTACAGGAAGCATAGAAGCATCCCAAGTAAATGTGTGTGAATTCATGCGGGCGGGAGGAAGGACTTGATGAGGAGTGGGGGTGACTCATGTTGTTGCTTCATAATAGATTTTGTGCTCACTTTCTTAAAAATCTTATTTCTACTTTTCAGAATGTAATGAACAAACTGCATACTATCAGTGTGCCCTATTCTGTGATGAAAACCTGCCCACTCTCATGGGTGCAGAGAGTTCATGCCCACAAAGGTAATTGCATGTCTTCTGCAACTTAAGCTCTAAGTTTTTAGGATAAATTCCGGCATTCAAATATTGACTACATTAGAGCAAAGTCCTAATGCTCTGTGGATGATGGCAAACCACACAGAACTTGATGGCAACTTCAAAACCTGTGTATTTGGAGTCGATACCTTTTATGAGACCAAGAAAATAACACAAAAAAATCCATTTGATCCCAAGTCTTTAGTTGGAGTATTCAGATGGTGATAGTGATTTGTACATTTTGAAGGGAGGGCTGCAGTAGTGATATGCCTTGGCTCAGGGGCTGGGAAATGGCCCGCCTCCCACAACAGATGCTGTTGTATGTTGGGGCTTGCTATTACTGCAAGCTCAATGAATTAAGGTTTGCTTGCCTTAGTGAGAGTTTTCTGCTTTTGGAGGGTTGGATAGTGCCTTCATACAAAATGGACTCATGGAAAGTTTTTCTTTTTGCTGATAACTGTTTCTGTTGCTTTCATTTGCAGCAAAAGTTGCTTTAGTGAAGTGTCGAGACTTGCACTGGGCCATGATGGCCCATCGAGACCAAAGAGATGTCAGTTTGAGTTCTCTCCGGATGCTGATTGTAACTGATGGTGCAAATCCCTGTGAGTGTGCACATCTTTTTGTTTTAAGAGGAGAGGTTTTTTGGCTGGTTGTTGCCATAGACTCAAGTTTTGCTCCTTTTGTAGCTACTTCCAAGAAGACCTAACTTAGGACAGCTGTCTAGTAACACACAAGTTGTGGATTGTTGATGCTTCAGCACAAGTGCAAGGGTTCCCTGTGTTTTATTCCTTTGAGCACAAGTTGTGAAAGGTGCTGCAAAAGGTAGAAAGAGGAGAGTTTACTGGGGAGCTTTTGTGTGTAAAACAGAATTCTGGTAGACTGGAGTGAGACTGATTTTTTTTTTTTTTTTTAATTGCTCACCAAGGGATAAAGTGAAGGCTTTTAAGAACAGTGTTGAAGAGGAAGCAAAGAAAGTTAAAAAGATATGTAATGAATGCTGTTAATGAAGAGACTTAAAGAATGTCTGTCTAGATGGCACCAACAGAAGGGAGATTTGGAACACTATTAGCTCTATTTGTGATATGTACATTGCATGGAAACAGACTCTATATGTGTGTGCTGATCTGTTGGAGGTTGAAGCAGTCTTTTTATTCATGTTATCATCATTCCGTGAGCACCTCCTACATGTAATGACTCTGGAGCAAGCTGGGGAAGAAAATTAGACTTATTCGAGAGAATTTGCTTTTTTCCCCAAATGCATTTATTTCTAGGTTATTTTACAGACAGTTTTAAAATCGAAACATGTGAAGTGATAGTTACATGTTTTCTTACTTTCCAGGGTCTGTTTCCTCATGTGATGCCTTCCTGAGTTTGTTTCAGAGCCATGGGCTTAAACCAGAGGCAATTTGTCCTTGTGCCACATCTCCAGAAGCAATGACTATTGCAATACGGAGGTAATGCGCGTATACTGTTACAGTCTTTGCTAGATTAGGGTTTATTCACACACCTACTGGTCATAGTTGTCTTAAGCATGTAATAAGCTCCACTGACATTTGTTTGGGCTCAGGTATTCAAGTGGTTATGTTATTAAATATTTCTCCTAAGATAGGAATGCTTTTGTTCCTGTAAGATATATGGTGGCACATCAGTGCTTGTAAGAAAGGTGTACTGCTTTATCCTGCTCTTTGCTCATACACAGCTAGTGTGATATTTTTGAATCTGAGCTAAAATCTATCATCACTTATAGCCTTTTGTTCCATTGCTGCCCTCTGTAATAAACAGTACTGTAATCCTCTAGTCTAGGAGCAGGTGCTTATCACAAATTAAGCTTAAAACCTGGAAGAAGAGTTGTGATTCACATGATGAATTGTACATGCCTAAAAATAAGGTCTTAGTCATTGATCAGTATGGCTTTTCTGGGAAGTAATCTTTACTATCACCTCATGATTTTAAATTTRTTATGAAAAGAGGAGACATTGCAGTATGCATTTCTCATACTGTGATGTCTTCATCAGAGTCTAAGAATACCCAGTATGTCTGCTTCAGTGTATTGATTTTATGTCCTTCAAAGGCCTGGCGTCCCTGGGGCGCCTTTGCCTGGAAGAGCCATCCTGTCCATGAACGGGCTGAGTTTTGGTGTGATTCGTGTCAACACCGAAGATAAAAACTCCGCTCTCACTGTCCAGGATGTTGGCCATGTGATGCCGGGAGGTAAGAATGCGCAGGAGTGCCCTGTAACATCTTTTTGTAAATGKTCTGGAATGTTTTAGAGCAGGTAATGAAGGCTGTTGAGCTGAGACCTTCAAAGTAGTTCTACAGACCATTTAAATAAAAAGCCCAGAAAGCCATGTGCTCATGCAGTAATGTGAAATCCTTGCAGGAAATGTGGTGTCCCAGCAGCAGCTCTGTTCTTAAGCTTGAAGTGGTTAGGACATATTCCCACCCTCCTGCATGTTGTTCTGTGGCAATGCGGTGTCTGTGAGAATTGTCAGAGGTGTATGCTCAATCTATTCGGACAGTGCATTGATTGCAAGACCCATAAGGTAAGGAAAAAGAGCTAGACTTGGTATTCTCCCATATTTGGCCCCATTATGGGGGGAGGTTAAGCAGATCCCATGACGTCCTATTTGTCATAGTTAAGTGTTAGCTCTTCCACAGGCCAAATCTTGGGAATACTCTTAACAGTATGTAATTTGTCCTAGGAATGATGTGTATAGTGAAACCTGATGGACCGCCTCAGCTCTGTAAAACAGATGAGATTGGTGAAATCTGTGTTAGCTCCAGAGCAGGAGGAATGATGTATTATGGGCTGGCGGGGGTGACAAAAAACACGTTTGAGGTATGTATGAGAGTTCATCTTTCTCTGTTTTCTATGTAGAGCTGATGATCCTGTATAATCTGTTGATTTCTTTTAAACTTAAAATGTTTGTGTTGATTTTTAAAGAGAGATCCTGAAAGATTTGTTAGATATTTTCAACTTTCCCCTTTCATAAAGATCTCTCATACTGCTAAAATGTTGAGTGGTGTGTGTGTGGAATCCTTCATTTACTCATTTTCCTCATCACTTGCATGTAGTACAATTTTCAGTGCAGATTTAGGTGGGGAGTATCCTTCTATCCTTTGGTAAATCCACTCCATCTCCAGCAGTCCTCCCTTCTGTTGCAGATTATCCCTGTGAACTCAGCTGGCTCTCCAGTTGGTGATGTGCCATTCGTCCGTTCGGGCTTGCTGGGGTTTGTTGGACCTGTACGTAACATGGTTTTTGAGCATTTGGGTACAGAAGCACATGTACTGACAGTTGAGAGATATTGGGTTTGCCTGAGCCAGTAGGAACCCTTACTTTTCCAGTATGTTACTTTTACAGTTCTTTACCATGSTACTTGTTGCATTTTTAAATTGCTAGTTATTTTAAAACCAAATGTAAAAAGCTTTTGTATGGCAGTTCTGCTACATCTGCCAAAGTATCTTGGCTCTGTGAGTTGCTAGAATGATTCACCTGAGTTAGTCATATATGATGTARTTCAGAGAGAAAGAAAGTGTTTTATAAAAATTCCATTGATCTAGTAACTGAAATTATAGACAAGTAATAGTTAAAAATATGCCATCAGAGACATTTGAATACCTGCTTTGTATAACTTTATCACATCTTTCTATGTTTCAGGGCAGCTTGGTGTTTGTGGTTGGAAAAATGGATGGATTGCTTACAGTTAGTGGACGTAGACACAATGCTGATGACATCGTAGCAACTGGATTGGCAGTAGAGTCAATAAAAACAGTTTACAGAGGAAGGTTAGCAAAATAAACCTGACCCCCTCCATAAATTTCTGCATGTGGTATAATGAAATGTGATCTATAGTGTGATCTCTGTTGTCTCATCAGTAATTGACTTGTTTGGGTGCTTGAGTCTAAAASAAGTATGTGTTTGGTTTAGGCAGTAGTTGGCCTGATCCTTCCTAACGCAGGTCAGTTTTCCTCAGTATCCTGTCTGACTTTTCATCAAGTGTGTGTACCTTAGGGGAAGGAATCAGGTTACAAGATAAGCCAGCCACATGGAAAATTTATTTCTGTCTCTGTAAAACTTCCAAGTCTCTCTAGTTGCTAGCCACTGGCTGGTGTTCTGCAGCAAGGAAGAGTTCTGTTAATTTCCAAAGATACTTAATTTTATTTGGCAATTGTGGACATAATTTTATAAAWCCCCAGAATAGCATAGGAGCTCATGTCTCTAAGAGTAGGTTTTAGGCCCCCTACATCATGTAGATGCTTTTAACGTTTTTATTATATTAGTAAGTTGCCACAGGTTGGAACATAGTGTGAGAGCAAGATGAGAGGGCAGGGGCTATGCTATGTAGAAAATTCATCTCTTGGTGGAATTAACTGCTTATGTAGTCCACAGAGCCTTTCTCTTTTGACTCTGTTTTAGTTGCCTGATGGTTTTCCTCTTTGCTCCATGCATTTTTAGGAGCTTTGCCTTTGGTCTCTTTCATTTGTTCCTTATTTCCGAGTAGTAAAATTGGAATTCCTGACAATATGGCTCTTTTCCTTAGGATTGCTGTGTTCTCGGTGTCTGTGTTCTATGACGAGAGAATTGTGGTCGTTGCAGAGCAGAGGCCAGATGCATCTGAAGAGGACAGTTTTCAGTGGATGAGTCGAGTGCTGCAGGTAAGCCAAGCTACACAAGTGGGCAAGGTGAGTTAGTGCATATTTTTCAGTGTGTGGGCAGATCAGAGGCCATTAGCATGCCCCAGATGGAAAGAGCATAGGCTCAGGATCCCGCTTGGCAGCAAGAAATTTTTACAAGGTCACAAGCTGGTACATCTACTGTGCACAAGCTGTTCTTTTATGTCTGAAGATCCCGAGAAAATGACTGCAGCACAGAATAGTGTAGGTTCTGATGAAGTGGTCAGCATTATACTAGCAAGGTGACTGCGTAGGTAGAAACATAATTGCCTCTCAACACTACAAAGCAGACCCAGTGCTCATGCTTAGGAATTCTGCTTTTAGTCTTGAATTGTGCCAGTGCTCAAAGTCATGCTTTAAAACTGCCCTTATCTTTGGAGATGCGATTGCAGCAGTGAGACAGTGAACAGAGAACAGTTCAAACAGCTGAAGAAGTATGGTCCTGAGAAACCAGAATGAGTGGTGAATGCTTACTTTGAGAACTGCATGCATGTATGAGACTCGTGGAATAATATTTCGGGTTGTGAAGTAGGCACACTGGGGAGAGAAGTGAGGGAAGTACTTGGTGATCTGAATAAAGTATTAGATGCCTGGATGCCAAGCAGGACAAAAAAGGAACAGAGGGTGTTGGTTCAGAAGAGACAGATGGATAAAATCCTAAAATCAAAATTGGATGATTCATCAAGCAGCTGTTTATATTTTGAGATTTTAGTCAAGAACAATTTTAAAATGGATTTCTTCTGTATGGAAGGAATTATAAAGGAAGGGATGCTAACAAACACTTAACTGTTACAGTAGGACTCGCTGATGCTGTATAGGTGAAATAATGATAATGATCAGCACCTTACCGATATGTAGTGATTTGTCTTGGAATAGGTCAGCACAGTCAGTAACACTTGACTGTCTCCAGCAGTGTACTGAGCAGTCAAGTGACCATCTTTCCTTTCTCTAGGCAATTGACAGCATTCACCAAGTGGGCGTATATTGCCTTGCTCTTGTGCCAGCCAATACATTGCCAAAAACTCCATTAGGAGGGATCCATATCTCTCAAACTAAACAGCACTTTCTGGAGGGCTCTCTGCATCCATGCAACATCCTCATGTGCCCACACACGTGTGTGACGAACTTGCCAAAACCCAGGCAGAAGCAACCAGGTAACCTGAGCTGCCTTTTTTTTTTTTTTTTTTTTTTTTTTTTTTTTTTTTTTTTTTTTTTTTTTTTTTTTTTTTTTTTTTTTTTTTTTTTTTTTTTTTAAGATTTAGTTTACTAAAGTTCACTACCTCAAACCTACAAAGCTGTGCAATGCCTCTGACAGAAAGACAAATTCTGCTGAGTGTTCTGCTAGCTGGGGACCACAGTGAGTCTCATGGCCTGTGGCTTGCTTCAGGCCTCTCTCTGCACATCAGGAATTTTGATTCCTACCTCTGAATTTTTGGAATTYTCTCCACTGCTAAACAGGAAACTTCTGAATGAAAATGAGGAGCCTAGCAATACCTTATGTACTTGTATCAGTGAGGTCATTACCTCTGTTCTTGTCATCCATGCCCAGGAGCAGTGTGATCCTACAGAGAATCTTTGTACTTTTGCTCTCCTAGGCCAACCCCTTGCTGCTTGCATTAAAAGTTCCAACTCTGGCAGTGCAGTGCAGACTCAGAGCTTCCTCTACAAAGAACCCATCTGTTCTTTGTTAACACTGGTTTTCAGGTAGAAGAAGCTGAATCTGCCTTATAATGAAATGACTGGTCATACGAGTCGCTATGGGACCTGAAGTCCTTGCAGCTCTCACTTGTTTTAAACATTATCCCGCAGCAGTATCTAGCAGATAACTTTGGAAGAATCTGTTCCTTTGTTCTGATTCCATGGGGCTGTTCTTTATCAACAGGTGTTGGCCCTGCCTCTGTGATGGTAGGGAACCTGGTCGCTGGGAAGCGTATTGCTCAAGCTGCTGGAAGAGATCTTGGTCAAATAGAAGACAATGATTTAGTTAAAAAGGTAAATTGGTATTTGCTGCAGCTAGAGAATGGGAAAAGAATTTATCCTACAGCTGAATGTGAGGCAGCAATGTGAAAGAGACTTAAGTATCATCTCTGAAGTATTTAATTACTGCCTCTCTATTTCAGCACCAGTTCCTGACAGAAGTGTTACAGTGGAGAGCTCAAGCAACTCCTGACCACCCACTCTTCCTGTTATTAAATGCCAAGGTACAGTCAGTGTTGAGTTTTTGTGAAGGTCCACAGTATATCATTCAGCACAAATTTGAGACTATTTAAAATCTTTTGCCTGCTCCAGTGGCCTCTATTCAGTCTCTGTATCAGGTTTTGCCCAAGCCTTTGGAATTTAAAACTTTGAACCTGTGTGTCACTTTAATCTGAATGACTAGAATGGTTCCAAGCCTCACTTTAAAACTGTGCGGGTTTGTAGGTCCCATTAGTTCTTGTGGTTATGTATCCATGTTGAGTATATTGTGACAAGGTTCTGGTGCAAGGAGAACTGAACTGACTCCCTAGTAGCTAGAATTTTCTAGAGCAAATCTAACTGTTCCTGTCTGTGATGTGTGTAGATGGCTAACTGAATGCTAGAAGCCTGTAGTTATAGACAGCTAGTAGGTATAGACTGACACTAGTTAGTACATTTTTTGTTGTTGTTGTTGGGTTTTTTAGCAGCAGCCATTTTACTGTCACATGTGTTATGCCAGGCTTTATTTAGAACATTTTTGTTTCCTTTGAAGGGAACCACTGTGTGTACAGCCACCTGCCTTCAGCTGCACAAAAAAGCTGAGCGAATTGCATCAATTCTGTATGACAAAGGACATCTCAATGCAGGAGACAATGTGGTGCTTCTCTATCCTCCTGGTAAGCAAGTTTCACTGAAATGGTGTTACCTTAGGGACTGTGTAACTGTCCAAGGAAGGCAGTCCTCATGTCTTGCAGTCGCCATATCAGGACTTGCACTTTGACTGTAGAGTTTTTGGAAGAGCTGATTTGTARCTTCCCACTCCTGGATAGACGCTCTGGGCTCTGGAGAACTTACTGTGTCCTTATGTTTAGAATAAATCCTTTAAACTTTTGTGGTTATTAAAGATCCTCTTGTATGGTATATTCACTGCAAGGTTATTAGAAACTTGTGACCCCACTGGTTCTATTGGAGAAATGTATTAGTCACTCCACCAGAGAACTTGGCTCCTGGTCTCTATTCAAGTTTTATTTGGCTGGAGTCACACCACCAGTTGGCAGTTCTTCATCCAGGGAAAGTGTGTAGTTTGCCGTAGGAAATGGCAAAGTGGCGTGTGGTAGAAACTGGTACCATCATCTTTAGCTGTGCAGACAACATACTTCCTTTGAGACTGTTAGTTACTTGTTCTGAGGCAGTAGGTTGGGAACAGTGGGAGCTGCAGTCTGCCTGCTGTGTGCTACAGGCCACAGCTTTTATCACTTGGGGTGTGTAAACACTCACTGCTAGTGAGGGCTGTTCTCTGGTGTGTTTCTCCTTCCACTGCCAGACAGCTGTGTTTTGTSCTGACACTTGGGATATTCTTTCTATACAAGATGGTTCTCTGTGTGGTCAGTCTGCTTTTCCCGTCCCCTATGTCAGGCTTTCTTAGTTGCCTTGTTGTGCTGCCTTCAGTGTTTGGGCTGCTTATGTTGCACATCTGTGCTGTGGGAGTGCCTAGGCTGTATACTTTCTAATGAAAGTTGTAACTGATGCTTGGAGTGAAAGTACTTGGGGAAAAGCTGGTGTCACCAGCGTGTCCATCCACCAGTGTCCTACACTACAGCCTATCGTGTCCTTGCAGGCATTGAGCTAATCACCGCATTCTATGGCTGTTTGTATGCTGGCTGCATCCCTGTGACCGTGAGACCACCTCATGCTCAGAGCCTCACTGCTACTCTGCCCACTGTGCGAATGATCGTGGAAGTGAGTAATGGGGCCATAGCGGAGAGCGTGGCTGGAGCACTATCACTTYAGCCCCTCAGACTTGAGCGATTAACACGGTTGTCCAGATTCCATGCCGTTTACATGGCGGTGGTGACTGAAGCATATCTTTTAACATAAATACAGTGTTTTCGTTCACAGAAATGCTAGGGAGAACTGCCTTATGTGGAAAGGTGAATTATGAAACAGATGGTTTCTGCACTAAATTAACATTGTGATATTACCACCTAAAACCTCACATTTGCACTCCTTTAAGTAATTATTGGGCAGGTGCGGATCCTGCCTTTAGTTATTCTCCAAGTCCAGTAATCACTTAAAGCTGTCTCCCCATTTTGACCATGGGGAGAAAGCTGCATATACACATCTACTCTGAAGATCCTGCCATGGTTATTTGCATTTTAGTCTGCATTTGGGGTTTTAGTGAAGGAAGAGTAGAGAGCTGGAGTTTTGGAACAGCCAGAGAAATTAATGCAAGTCTGCTGGGGGAAGTTGGCTACAGGTGGTAAAATACGCTCCAGATATCAGACCTTGCAAGCACAATGCTCGTGGGACATGCTTTTGTCTTTTTTGTCTTTGTTTCTTTTTTGAGGAAGTGTTTATCTTTTTAGGTCAGCAAAGCTGCCTGTATTCTCACAACCCAGACCTTAATGAGACTACTGAAATCCAGAGAGGCAGCTGCTGCCGTAGATGTGAAAACATGGCCAACCATCATTGATACAGGTGTGATCCATGGACTAATAGACTTTTTGAAATCCTGTGTTGGGATTAGCATCGACTTCCAAAGGGAGAGAACAATGTCCCCCATTTCAGATGCTAATGGGTGACTATTAAGAAATGCTGGTTTATTTGGAAGAAACATCCAAGATATAATCCAGGGCCTGACTTTGTTCTAATCTCCTGCATTTGTTGAGTCTTCCTTGGGGTGTAATGCTACTGAAAAGCTGTGTTCCAGGCAGCTATAATCTCCTTATGATAATTTTACGTGTAACGGTAATATGCTTGGACTCCCAGTCTGGTAATAGGGAGGGATTGAATAACTCAAATTGTATAAAAATCAGGTTATGCTTTTGTGTTGATTGTGCCTCAGAATACCTGTGTCCCTGGAGACTGAAAAATTGAAAGTAAAATCATGTMTTTTAGAAAAGTTCAGTTTACATACACAGAGGAGGAAGTGTTTTCTCTGTTTTTCTGAGGAATAAATAATTTTCTACATGAGAACTTTGGCAAAGGCCTTCTCATGTGCTAGTCTCTCTTTTGGAAATAGTTACTAGAAACCTTTATGGTTCATCTCAGCCTTTTTGAAAGTTTTGTTCTCCTTTTGTTACCGGTTCATTAGCCATTAACTAACTGTGTTTGCTCCTTTCTTGCACAGATGACTTGCCCCGGAAGCGAATGTCTCAAGCCTATAAACCACCTACGCCAGAAATGTTAGCCTATCTAGATTTTAGTGTTTCCACAACAGGCATGCTTACAGGAGTAAAGGTATAGCAAAATGGTATTAGAAGATTGGGGATTTCGTGTCTTRTCTTTGGCTTGTATTTCGACTAATCTCTTGCCTCTACCACTACCAAAGCTGGCTCTTGTAGCTTGAATAAAGAGCAGATTTTCTTCCAATAAAGCTATGGATTAGCTATAGACAATGCAGTCTGTGCTGAAGAACTAGTTCTGCCGTGTAGAAAGACAGGGCTCTACAGTGGCAGCAGGAATTTTTCTGCTGCATCTCACCAGAGAGTTGCCTATTAGGGGAACAGTGAGTGATGTGAGCAACATAACTGTGAGCTTTTGCTTTCCCYCCACAAAGAGCTGGGTAGGAATGCAGTTGACAGAGGAGAAGAAATAAAACTGAAAAAAAAATGAAAGCCTCAGACTCCACTTAATGGTTGCTTGTGTTTGGAGTCTGAGATACCCAATAAGCACATCTAAAGTTTTTAAGCAATAGCTATTGATAGGACTATTTATCCTTTACAATGGCTTATGCAGTGCTCTGTATCTGCTGTAAGGATAAGGGAAGGAAAGCTTAGTATATGGAGTAGTGCTATCAAGAAAAACCTGTATTTATTCTTATCTACCTGTCTCGGTGAATTCCTGTTTTGATGTCCTTGAATTTCAGTGCTGTTTCTCTGTCTCTTCTGCTGCAGATGTCCCATGCTGCCGTGAGTGGTCTTTGCAGGGCAATTAAGCTTCAGTGTGAGCTGTACTCCTCTCGGCAGATTGCTATTTGTCTTGACCCCTATTGTGGACTTGGTTTTGTGCTCTGGTGCCTTTGCAGGTATGACTTTCTAGGGAAAAGGGTAATGATTAGTTTTGGGCTTTTTTTAAATAGGAAATATCCATCTGTGTCCTTGTCTGGGGTAATTAGATATGTTGACACTACCRAAATGACTAATTTACTGTTAAGGGAGGATTTGCCATTAAGCTGACAATAATATGTTCCCTTTTCCTGTAGATTAGCAAAATATTATCCTGTCTTGATCATGCATATTTGTGCTGCCAGATATTACTGGCTCCAGAATGTTTCGCTTCTCTTTCTTCCTTGATTATATATTGCAGTAGAGGAGTTTTCTTTTTGTAAACTGTATGGTTGAGCCATTTCTCTTCCTTCAGTGTGACTGTGTGTGTGTGCAGATGATTATTCTGATACAACAAATTAGTAACAACATTTACTACAGATAYAGAGATGGTTTTTGGAGCTGTTGCCAGTTTGCTTCAGACACAGAGTCTCACAGCCTCCTTTTGATCTAACTGGAATCTAAGATGAAAATACAGTAAATATTAATTGAAAGATAACTGTTTGCAACACAAGTCTTCTGTTTTTCACAGTGTGTATTCTGGTCACCAGTCGATCTTAATTCCTCCTATGGAGCTGGAATCCAATCTTTTCCTCTGGTTATCTACTGTTAGCCAGTATAAAATAAGGGACACTTTCTGTTCCTATTCAGTCATGGAACTGTGTACAAAGGGACTTGGAAACCAAGTTGAAATGTTAAAGGTAAGAAATGCTTCCTGAATCTTATGTTCTGTAAATTAATGAAAGTGTTTTACTAAAGCAAAATGATATAATTGTTAAATACAAAAGTTTTGATGGTGCACAAGTCCCTGACCCACAAATTGCTTAAAAAGCAAAAGCAACAAAAAATGTTGTAGCTACAGGAAATTAAAGGGATTAAAGCAGAATTAAGTATATTGCAGTGTAGGCAGCACTTCCTCAGTGACATTGCCAGTGAGTGGCAGAGACTGCTGGGCAAACCTTAGAGATGATGCCAGCAGCAGAATGCTATGCAGAAAATTGCTTATATAACAGTCTGCAGTGAAGGCTGAGGCCAGCCCATGATGTAAAACACACGTTTAGGCAATCTACTAAATAAAGGTGCTTTCTTCTAGGAGAAGAGTGGCAAGAGAAATTAGCTACATAAGAGGCTTGAGGTGACTTTTTGCACAGATTTTACTGAAATAAGTTGTGTATTTCATCTACAGAGTTAAGGAGCAGTCATCTTCTGTTGCTGAGCATAGAGTTCTGTGTCTGCTTTGTGGTGTGTCACCAGTTAAACAGAATAATGGTAACAGATTTGAACAGCTGGGTAGTGTTGTTTAGTGCATTCCTGGTCACACRTAGAAGTAAGAGGGAGATGATAATGGTTTTTGGCCCCAGTTTTGTTGAAGATTCAGTGTAATCCTAGCAAATGACATGATTCTCACTTAGTTTGGTTTCCATGTATATAAATAGGTAATAAGAGATGTCATCTTAGCTGAAAGGTGCTGCAGAAGCAGAGTACTGCATCCTCTAGCACAGAGGAAGAAGCAATGTTGATGACTCCACTGGTCTAACTATTCTTAGGCTCTGGTCAGACACATTTTATAGTTACAAATAGAAGCTCAAAAGAGGAAATAGAACATGAACACAAAGACAGGGTGTCCTGCATTTTTAGAGTAATTTTTCAGATTCAAAGGATGAAAAGCAAATGTCACTTGAAATGGGGTAGATCTTAGTGCAGTGTAAAATAGGTAATCAACAAATTCAGTCCTCTGCACTCATTTGTGTCTACACGCTCTTCTCTAGGCACGTGGAATTAATCTGTCGTGTGTCCGGACTTGTGTGGTAGTTGCAGAGGAGCGGCCACGAGTTTCTCTGACTCATTCCTTCTCAAAACTCTTCAAAGACATTGGCTTGTCATCTCGTGCTGTAAGCACCACCTTCGGATCAAGAGTCAATGTTGCTATCTGTTTACAGGTAACGTGAGTGCTTACTGGTGCTTGTCTTGTCAGAGGCATTAGATTCCAGATTCCCTTGTATTCTGAATCAACAAACTTCTAATCTGCACATGCTTCTGTGTCATTAGCTTAGCCCAATGTCTGCTCTGTGGAGATAGCTGTCACAAGATTTAAGCAGCTTCTCTTGTTGTCAACTGCCAGATTATATACAGATGCTCAGAACAACTGAAACATGACATTAGGGAACYGTTTATTTCCATATTAACAATGATTCTTGTTGCCCAGGGCTGATGGCTAGGAGTGCTTTGTCTGTTTACTTACAGCAGCCCCCACTCAGGATGCATCCCATACTGGTGTTACACTCAGTATACAGAGTAATAGCCTGAAGCGTTTCCCTCAGTGCAACTGCAAAGGTGGGGAAATGTGAATATGACTTTTGCTGTCAGTAGAAAGCCCCTGGAAATGTTTATGAGCTCAGGCAGAGATTACTCTGATTTACATAAATCAATAAAATACCTAAAATATTTCTTTAACGTTAACTCCTTAGGGAACATCTGGGCCTGATCCCACCACGGTGTATGTAGATCTGAAATCCTTGAGACATGACAGGTACAGTAAGTTTAAACTTATTAATGGCTTGTATACATAAAACATTGTAATGGTACTGAGCTATCACCCCTGCTCAGCAGATTTCAGCTCATTGCTTTTCCTGACAATTTTTTTTTTTTTATCTTCAGAGTACGCTTAGTGGAAAGGGGAGCTCCACAAAGCCTGCTACTTTCAGAATCTGGGAAGGTAATTTCATGCTGTTCCTAGCTGCATGGCACACTGAGCATCTGACCATGCTTCTCTTTTTATGCCCTTCATAATGTTGTAGGTTTGTAGTTAGGAAAGGCAGCTGTGTTAAATCAGCGCCATGGCATGCCACGGGAAGAGGTGATTTGTTGGTTACATTGCTCTGGAAAGTTGGTTTGATTTATGATTAAGTATCTGTTGATTTTAAAGCATGCTTTAAAAAAATAATTCAGAGGATCAATCTTGTTTTTATAATCAGTGATCTATCAAAATACTTAGTGTTTGCTGTATCTTTGAAATATGCATGCATTTGGGGTTTATTGCAGTCGTTACTCTCTTAATAGATTAACAAAAAGATGTCTTCCTGCAGTATTGGCAGATTTTAATATAGAATTCTTCAGAATCATGACGTACCAATATTTATGAGCCTTGAATGCCTTGCTTATGTAGATCTGCAGTTATTAATTAGTTTCTTACTGTTACAGTACTTCAGTGTACGTACTATGATTTGCTTTATGCATGTTTGTAACTTGCGCAGGTGAAAATCATGCCATAAAAATCTGGAGGTAAATGAACAACTTTTGAATTTTAGTTACTTGTGTAGATAACTCATAAATTGATTATGTATTCCTTCTTGTGATCTTTAGATTTTACCTGGAGTCAAAGTAGTCATTGTTAATCCTGAGACAAAAGGGCCTCTTGGAGACTCTCATCTTGGGGAGGCAAGTACAGACTTTATTATTTGGATAGCTTTTCTTTTTGTCTGCTTCTTGAGCTATATTCTGTCTTTCTGATTACTAAAGTTGCCAGGTGACAGATTGTGAGTGGTAATGCTTGTAAACCATTATATATTGAATTATTGATGGAATGTTCAGAATTTKGGGATGTTACTTTAGAGTCGAGCTTAAAGAAAGAGCGTGCTAAAAAGGAAGGCTTGTTCCATTCCAAGTCTTGCATAACTGGCTTCCAAAGAATCTCATTTGCATTTTGTTCTCCTTACTGTGATTACACACCAGTAAATTGATAAATTATTATAAATTTTGTTGATGAATTATAATTTTTTTTTGAAATCACGTGTAATAAAAATCCATAGTTCATTTACTCAGTTCATCCTCAGCTGGCAGTTATTAAATCGGCAAGATGTGTTTTTTAAGATTCTGCAGGATGTTTGGGGGTTTGAGTTAAATGCAAATTTCTAGGGGTGAGGGGGAGGTAGGAAAATCTTAAAAAAACAACCTCCTATTACAGTTTATTTTCTACTTCCTTTTAATACTCACAAGATGCTTCATTTTCATAGCGCATGGATCTCAATATTTTTCCATTTCCTGTACAGATTTGGGTAAATAGTCCACACACAGCCAGTGGCTACTATACTATCTATGATAATGAAACCCTTCAAGCTGATCATTTCAACACTCGTCTAAGCTTTGGTGATGCTGCTCAGACACTTTGGGCTCGAACTGGATACCTTGGTTTTGTTCGTCGAACAGAGCTTACAGCTGCCAGTGGAGGTATGGCAGAAATTAGTCTTTATCTTTTAAATGAAGAGGGAGAGCTTTTTCCCATACTGTGCAGTGAATAAATCCCAATCTCGTGTCTGGATACAAGAGATATTTGTTCTATTTACAATATGTTTATTGTCTGCCATTTTCTGTTTTATAGTATGCATACATTTTATTTTCCATTTCTCCTTTCCAGAGCGTCACGATGCACTGTATGTTGTTGGGGCACTGGATGAAACTTTGGAACTGCGAGGGCTGCGTTACCATCCAATCGATATCGAGACTTCTGTATCTCGAACGCACAGAAGCATCGCTGAATGGTAAAACAGTAGTGAAAAATGAATTCATCTCAACCTAGCTGGAATGTAGAAATGTTTAAACAAAGATGCCAGATGTAATACAAAAAGATGAGGCAAAGGCAGATTTTTTTTTCTTTGACTGTCAGCAAGACACGTGACCTTTTTGTGCATCTCTCTCTGCCCATTTGTAGGTGGGGATAACATTGGGCTGACTAACTCTTATGCATGTTTTCTCAGGAGCGTTAATTCAAAATAGAAGTTATAATCTCCTGCTTTGTTGTATAAAGAAGCATTTATATTTGAGTGAGTGAAAGCAGCATTTAGTTTGTATGTCAAGCTAAGTAATACTGATGTGTTTAAATTGATCTTTGTTATGCTAGGACTGCGATTTCTCAGAGTTGGGTCGATTGGAAACGCAGCCCAAAGCAGGTGGTAAACGCCATCTAAGGCTTGAGAAAAGATAAAGTGTGGATCTTTATCTGTGAAAATAATTGTTTTGCTTGTTTTTCTTTTCTACTTTTAGTGCTGTGTTCACCTGGACCAACTTGCTTGTGGTGGTTGTGGAGCTGTGTGGTTGTGAACAGGAAGCCCTGGATTTAGTTCCTCTAGTCACAAATGTGGTCCTGGAAGAACATTATCTAATTGTGGGAGTGGTGGTAGTAGTGGATCCAGGAGTTATTCCCATCAATTCCAGAGGAGAGAAACAACGAATGCATCTCCGTGACAGTTTTCTAGCTGATCAGTTAGACCCCATATATGTAGCCTATAACATGTAACATGCATGGGGGGCAAAAGATGTTCAGAAACTCTGTGGGACCACCAAGTGACAAAGGGTGTCTATAGAGTGAAGCTGGTGAAAATTACTAATACTTGATAAAAAGTTTGAGATTGCTGCCATATTCCCTTCATCTCATCCTGTGGTATTAAGATCACATTAATTCCCAAGGGACAAAAGGAAATGTGGTAGACAATGGAAAACATTTGTAACAGTTTACTGAAATATTAGCTTTATAGAAAATGCAAAGTTGACAAATGTGTGAGCTACAAAACTCCTAAGGCCTTTACAGTAGTGTTACTTTTTTCATCTGTTGTACATATTTGTATTTTTATCTAATACTGTTCTAGGATTCTATAAGGGGAGGGTTTATTTAGTTAAGATGATAAACTATTAAGAGGAGGGTCATCAGAGTTCTGCAGTTCCCTACTATATAATGTACTTTGCATCTGTACTGTAGCTATTTGTTCTATGGGATCACACAACTTATTTAAAATTGTGCCATGACCAAATCAATAACTTACGGAATCTAAGAGTTACTTATTCATATAGATATTTCTTGAATTTAAAAAATTGCCTATATTTTAAATATGTAAATATTATTATACATAATTCACTTAGATAGAAAAATGACTTGGATAATGATGACAGCTGAAGGTAGAAATTTTTAAGGACAGTAACTTTTGTGGTCCTTAGCATAATTACATTTGGTTAGACAGCTAATGTGAGATACACAAATCTTGCACAAGTTTTCTTAATTCAGTATGTAGTCTTTCAGTGCTGGCCAGAAGTGTGTCATAGCATGTAGAAACCTATTTTTTTAAGGCACATCTTTCTAAAAGAGGCTGAAATGTTTAAATGGTAACATGAAATCTGGTAGAAATTGCAGTGCAAGTCCAAAATGCTTAACTGAAATTGGTGCATCTGGGTGACAGCTTCTGCCTTTTATGACACCCTATATTTAAAGGAGGGAAAAAAGATACCGCAGATTAGCACACAGTTAAATTCACTGTTTGTGTGCAATTCAGTCATTAGTTTATGTGCCTTGTAGGTACAGGAAGAAATATCGTCAATGGGCTGTAATGATAGCTGGGAGACAACCCAGATTTCCCTGAAACATTCATTAGAAAAACTGTATTTTTTGGTTTGGGGTTGAATGCAATTTTTTTGTTACAGTAGGAGGCAAAAAGATGAGACTTAGCAGTTCTAGCAAATACATGGTTAAATAACTTCAGGAAAACTAGGATCCCAGCATTCAAAATACTGTGTTGGTTTTCACATGAATAGTTGTAAGGAAACAGAGCCCTTAGAGTCTAAGTACAGCTCTTGCTGTTAGAAGCTGTTGCACGCTGAGTAGAGGGAGAGAGAAYGTTTCAGCTTTGATTGAGAATTACCTTTCTTTGCTCTAATTCTTAATAATCTTTTAAGAGCAATTAAATTCCTAAAGATGCTAAGAAAATGGGATTTTGGAAGCAATGAAAGCTGATACCAGATACTGCAACAGGTTTTTTTGAGTCAAATACAGTATATAGTGTAAATAAACTTGTTATTAAGATGTTCTACATTACCTCATTCAAAGTTTGTAGGCAGTTTTTAAAAGGTTTATAGTATAAACTCAGAAGATCCTGTGGCAGTTACCAGAGCAGCACCTGATGTATCTATAAGCAAATCCCAGTTTTGTACTTGAAAAACTCCTGATGCATTGTTAGTTCTTCACTGAGGGCAGGAATGTTAAAATTTTCATAGAAAGTTCTGAATAGTATTTTAAAAAATATTTTGGGGGAGGGGGAGTAGGTTTAGAAACTGCCAGTTATTATGGCAAGTCTAAAGTTACTGCAGACAGTTCTGTTTACAAGTGCATATTTCTGAACAATTTCTTTCTGTATCAGCCCCTGTAACAAGACAACATTGCAGGTGCTATTTTTGTGGTATCATGCTGCTGCATAGGTTTAAATGGTTGTTTTGTTAGCAGTAGGACAATATCTGGTTTTGTGTATGTGCCCTAAAATACTTGTGCATGAAGTCTTTAATACATTAAGCTTTAACAGATTGACCACAAAATGAGGAAAGTGACAGGTGTAACTGTGACTAACACAGTTGGTACTGTAACTTAAAGTGTACAAAAACTGATCTCCCTTCTCAGACAGCAAAGTGCGAGAATCTCCTTGTTATACACCATTTTCTTTTGATTTTTTTTCATGCACAGCAAAACRACTTGCAGTTCAGCTTCACTTCATTGTTGTACATTTCAGAAATAAACAAGTCTTAACTTGTCTTATTCAAATTAATGCTTTTAGCTAAATTGTTTCAACAATTTAAAGCATTTGTCCATTTAAATGGATTTTAAGTAAAACTCTAGGATTATCTTTTTTACTTGCCATTTTTCAGATAAAGTAAATTCTTATATTAATTTGATCAAAGATACCCAATATGTGGCATATTGACTTTGCAAAATGGCATTTTTGAATAGCATACACCATGTTTTTTCTTTTTCTTTCTTTTTTTTCTTTTTTTTTTTTTTTTTTTTTTTGTCTTCTAAGCTTAGTTAGTGAACTTTTTTTTTCCTGGCATATTACATTTCTCCGTTAGAGAATTGTGATTTACAGTCCTCCCTTCATAATGACGTAACATTCCACTCAGTTGCCAGTAAGCAGGGTATAGAAGCTGGCCAGTGTTGATTTTATTGAATGCTTTTGTCCATGTGTTGGTTTTTCTCCATGTCCAGGAAGTGTGGAGCTGTGAATCTGGAAATCCTGATTTTTAATTCCAGCTCTGCTAATGACTTGCCACAAGGCCTTCAGTGGGTCATTTCACTCCTTCAGTTTCCTCATCTGTAGATGAGGCTATTATCTAATCCTTACAACATCCCTGTAAGGTAACTAACTGTACAGCACTAAGTGCTAAGTATTATTCATTGCTAGCCTCTTTGAGGTCGGGGACAGTTTGTTCTTCCAAACTGATAAATGATTATTTGGTTGTCTTGGGAGGGCTGTCAAGATATGTGACCAATTCACTTTAAGGCAGTTGCTTGGTATGATAGGGAAAACATTCCATACGTGAGCGAACGGTGGCATTCAGCTTCAGAAACTTGGCAGGGCCATGAAAGTTCTGAGGTTGTATGTTCCTGATCAGAGTTGGTTTCTTTTCCATAACTGCTGAATCCAGCACTGAGTCCAACGAAGTGGCTGTTCCAGACTGATGTTCAGCTCTCCATGCCAGTTTGACTTTGCGACTTACTCAATTGCAGAAGAAAAATTATTTCCTACTATCATCCATCTCACTCCAAGCTAACAGCTGCAATGAAACTTTAACTAGGAATTTTTACCACTTTGAACTAAAAGATTTTGTATGTCTTATGGTTTCTGAATATTCCCTAAGCAAAACTTGTGGGTTCAGGTAATTTAAAGTCTTGCTTTGTTAACATTTGCACTGCATTTCTCATTCAAATAAATGTAATTAAGATGTGTCATACTAACTGTCCTGAAAATAAGGTTGTTAAGATTAAATTTAAGCCCTAAATGCAATTTTTCTTTAACTTCTGTCAACCCTATTTACCATTGTCAAATTCAGACTACAGCATTATGTAATTATGTATAAAGTTTTTATTTATTTGAAATTAGATTAGATATACGTTTTTAAATTTAACATCTGGCTGGACAGTGTTCCATTAACGCATTGATTGTGTTTCCTTTGTCTTGTGTTAATAAATATTGATGCTTGATTGCTTGTTTTACTACTTCATCTGCTGTTTCCCTCATTTAAAAAAAAAAAAAAGAAAAAAAAAACGAAGCAAACATTGGTTAGCATTTGTTCTGGTGAAAGGCAGAACTTCTATTTTTTGCAGATAGGTGTTAATCACTTGTGTATAAAAATGTATGAGATCTGAATCGGTGAAGAGCCTCCACTTTCATGGTTGGATATAAATGTCTTGTATCTCTAGCAGGCAGTAGGCCATTATAGCTTTCAAAATCAAGAGTTGTAACTGAGTTCATTCATTAAGGATGAGCTAGATAMAGTTTGGAGTATGACCCTACTGATACCCTAAGCTTTTACTGTAGTATTAAATACTCTTTATTTAATTTCTGGTTAAGGTTCAGGATTCGTATGTTCTCATTTTGAACTGGAATTCCATGAAAGATTTTGTTACTTCAAAACTCAAATCTGTGCGGAACCCAACAAGATTAGAGTTCTTTGTCTTCTGGAGTGATAAAACTTCCTAGAAAGGCAGTCTAGTAAGGTGAAGAGAGAAACTTTTGTGGTGTTTGATATTTAACACTAGATAACTGCTGCTGTCAAAAACTAACCATTGAGTTTTTATGAAGATTGAAGTATTCATATACATGTTAAGATATTTTTAGTACAAGTGAGGCTGTAATTATTTTAAGCCCAGCTATGGTCTGTGTGTACCTATTAGTTATATGTTTCTCAGTAAGAATATGCCTAAACACATTATTTTCTACAAACCATAGTGGTAATTTACTATGATTTTCCTTTGAACACATTTCATTTTCAGTAAATAACTGGAGCCCTGAATTGTTACATTAATCGCATTAACTGAAATAGCCAATAAACTGTGCCTTTCCATAAATGCTCAGATTTGAATGATAAATTTCTCAGTTGTCTGAAGATTCTTGTTTTAGTTGTTACAATTCTGGCCCAGGCACGTTGTGTGGTACCATAACATTATATATAGTGAACTTAATGCTATTGTGTAGGTAAAACTTTTGCATAATTCTTGAGSAAGAGGAACTGTGAGAAGGTACAGCTTCTGAGCAGTAGCTGTGGCAAGTATTGACAGGGGAATTACAAGTTACTCAGGACTAACTGCAAGTACCTCTTCATCTGCTTACACTCACTAGTTTGGCTTCTAGAGAGATTATGTGGTTTGGGGAAAAGAAAAGAGAACAGACATTGGAGGCTTCAAACGAAGCACTGCTAACAGTTGTTCTTCCACTGCCCGCTTTCACAGCTGTAGTCAGGTGCTCCAGGAAGTGAGGAACCCACCAAACGTCTTCAGGGCCTTTGGTGAGGGCCTGGCCTCAAGTGACAGGGCAGGAACCTCGAAGCTGCAGCCTTGGCCCCCGTCGCCGACACGGAGCTCGCTCACGCGAGGCGCCTCCTCAACACCATCTTTTACAACTGCTGCCAAGACAGAATTTGGGAGTGCTAAAGGTAGTGCAAAGGCTCCCACTGAGGCTGGTGGTTAGATAATCGAGTTTACATGTCTCATTTAGATATTTATTAGTTSTTTGATTACTATTTTCCTGCAAGTGGTCCTGTGAAAAGGGGCTGTTACCCTCAACTACTGCTCTACTGCTGCTTCCAGTCTTCATTAACTTTTCCCTTTCTGAGGTAGAAGAAAAAAAGTAGTAGTTTTTCTCCCCAAAACTGTGAAGAACTGCTGCATTTGCCTGTTTGAGCTCAATTTAGTGCAAAGCTTTAATGRGMCCTGTCATAAATTTCACTCAGTCAGTGTAGCCAATATAAAAATTTTATTAATTACAGCAAGCAAGATATAGGCAAATATCAGCGCTGGGCGACAGGGGAGTCTCTGCTCTGCCAACTGCCGCCCCTAGACAGGCTTCAGTTCCCCTTTTTATTCTTTTTCCTCTTCCCGTTATCTCGTCCTTCTCATATTACTCTGCGCATGTGTGTCCTG
>NW_028186571.1:203525-234829 GCF_003343005.1 Rhea americana
CGCGCCGCGGCCGGGAGCCGCGTTATCCGCGTACAGCGGCGACGCCGCTTCCGAGCGCCGGGCGCGGGCGCGACCGCTGCGGGACCGATCGGCTCCCCCCTGGCCGGCGCGGGGAGCCCTGCGCCGGGGGCAGCGGGGTTTCTTTTAATTCCGAGTTATTTTTGAGTCAGGCTGTAGCTTGCCTTTCCGCTTGCCGCGGCAGCGCAGGTGGAGAGCGCGGCGGGAGTTCGGGGTTTATTCGGCTGCGGCGGGATCCAGACCGAGCCTGGCCGCCCGCCTTGCCCCTCTCCGCGGGGAAAATGGATTGCTGTCCCTCTGGATGAGGGAGACCTTCCCCAAGTGTGTTAACGGCAGGTAAAGCAGACGGCGCTCTGCCACGGCTTGGGAAGACGGCGTGCTCTGAGCCCCTAAAGAACCCGAAATTACTTGAATGTAATTCCMAAAACTTTTTAAAATTTCTTTCTGTAGCTTGTGTACTGCAGTATTTTGGATGTTGTTACTCACTATTTGAGACTAAAGCTCTGTGCCCAGTATTCTTTGATTTCTGACTTCATAAAGTCTTTAAAAAATTAGTTACGTCTTAAAATATTTCGATATTGAAACAGCGCTTAGGCCTTTCCCCTGATAGATTCAAAAGGACCAAAACAAGCTTAGTTCCTTCAGCTGGTGGTCCTGCAGTACAGCTYGTATCTTTTTGCCTTGACCTACTGCTTCTATATTTCATTATTTKAATTTTTTTTCTCCTGATTATGTTTTGAAGCTTCATCTGAGGCTAGGAATCCATTATTTTAGCCATTTTACAAACATTAACTAGAAAGAATCACTGTCTCAGAGAACTTGCATTCTAAATTGACAAAAGCAAACTAGTGAGGRCTAGGAAGTCATGTACCGTTTACAGATGGGGCACTGAAATCAAGAGTGGTTCAATTTAAAATCTTGTGAAAATAGTGTACGCACACAGAGTGTCTCTTCAAAATTTTGGGCTATTTTTTCAGCACTCTTAGTCAGAATTGTGGGAATGGGGTTGGTTTGCTTGTTCTTTAATTGATACTTTTACAACTTTCTTAGTGGTTCTTGCATGGTGGCTCAGTGTGGTATAAGGGGCGTATGACTGAACTGCGGAGTGATAAATTTGCTTATGGTGAAATGCAGGGTTTTGCTTGCGTTTAAAACGAAGCTAGTTTTGAGGCTCAAACTTGCTGTCAGACTGCTGTGCATGTCTTCGGCTGTTCTCAGAATTTTGAAAGTCCTTTGGAACAAGGACTGTTCTGCATCACGCTTGATCCAGAATCCTCTCGTTTACAGAGGTAGCTGCGGGGAGGCATCGTTTGCCTTCTGCAAATCATCATCTTTAGCATCTTTAGTGTTATGAGCAATGGTTTTCTTACAGACTGAAGCAGTTATTATTTTCCAATTAATAAAACATCAGGTGTTACAGTGCTGGATTCCCTGCTTTCTGTACTCCATGTGACACGCAAAACTTTCTCTCCGCCTCAAACTGCTGGTTTCAGCTAAATGTATATTCTGCTGTCGAAGGTGGCTTCAACTGGGGGGTAGAAAGCTGAAGCACCAGTGTGTTTTCCGTCTCTGGTACTTTGCAGATTGAGGTTTTTAGCTGCATAGATAGAAATCACCGTTTCAAGTATTCACAGAAGAACATCCCAATGGAAAGTTCGTATTTCTTCAGCTAAATTGCTTGTTTTAACAAGRTAGAGACATGTAAAAATCTTGTGCGACAGCTGTGCAGGGCTGGATAGCATACTATACCTTCTTTATCCAGTGGAGGATAGAGATGCAATAATAATTTTCATCTTGTTAGAATGGCTTTCTAAATCCGTTTTCTATGGAAAATTGATAGATATCGAGTGAATATTTAGTTACATACTACAGAGCAAGTAGAGATGAAATGCWGTTGAAAAGCACATTTATCATTGGAAATGTCTTATCTATTATTCTTGTAAGTAGGGCTTCACACCAATTAGAGGAAGCTCAGCAGAAATCTTTCTGCTCTCTTCCCAGTTTGTTTATTTGGGGTGGTTGGTTTTATATCTATCACTTTCATTGTTTATTGCGATCAATTTTGCTGCTGTTGTAAGTCTTTCATGGGATAAAAAGGCAGAGAAAAACAGTAAAAGAGAGAGAAGAAACAGAGAATGTGGTTTAGCACTACAGAGATGAATTAGGTGTTTCTGTAGCAGTGGAAATTTCTTTTAATTTTTGCTGTTGACTGGATTTCAGTTTGACAATGCTGTGTTTACTTTTGACACTTAATATAGCTCCATTTGCACAGCTACAAAACATTTTRCTTTAAAAAAAAACCTAAAATTAAATTAGAGGGTATACAAAGTTGACTGCCTTATACATACTTTTCATCAATTTTGCTTTTCACAATTTTGTATTTATTATTTTAAGCATAATATTATGCTTAAATTACTGCAGTTGTCAGTTTTCTCCTTTTAAAAAAAATAAAAAAGAAGAAGAAGAAAGGCCAGAACACCCTTCTGAGTTTCAAGCGAGCTCTGGAGCAGTAGGAACTTCGTACAGAGAACGTCGTAGAGCCGCGTTGCCGCGCCGGTGCGCGGTGGCTGCCTCCTCGCGAGCGGCGGCGGCGTTCGGCCGGGCAGCGCGGCGCTCCGGATCGCGGTCCCTGCGGTGCCCGCCTGGACGGTGCTGCGCGACGGCGCTCCCGGGGGCGCAGCCGGGGTGGCTGGGGGGCGCGGGGAGCAGCCGAGGCGCCTTCAGTCCGAGCTAAAACCTTCCTTCTCCTGCTGCAACTTAGGCGCTGGATAAACCGCGTCGTGTTTACAGAAATACGGATGTTGGGAAGCTGTGCCGAGTGTCAGAGAACGTTTGTTCCGGGCTCCGAAGAAGGCAGCTTCGTGTGCCATAAAACCATTGATGTCTCCCCAGTTTCTTCACCACAAAGCCCCTTTTTAGGAGCTTGGTTGAGGAGTCCTGTGAGTGCGGGGGGACTCCTCAGATGAGTAAGGACTGCGAGAACAGGATCCTCGTCTTCATGTACATTGACTTTTTACCCTCTAAGTATACGTCAAGCTGCAAGAGCTGTGGTTTATCTCAGTAGGGAAAAATCAATGACTCACATTTCCACAGAAAGAAGTGTAATTTCCAGTCTCATAGCAACTGTCCTTTCAACAGTTTTAAACCTTCTGTGACAAAATGTTTAACACTCACCGATCATCTTTTAATGCTCTAGGCTGGTCCGCCCACTCACCCCACCTAAAAGCATGCATTTTTACATCGCTCTAAATCCCCCTTTTTTGGGGAGGGGAGGGCTGTCAAGTAGTGTTGAACAGTTAAATATAAAATGCTGGAAATGAGCTAAATGACTTTGTAATGTGGAGATGCAGTTACTTTTGCAGGGTTTAAAAGGATGTTATTTATCTTTCAAACCTGTGATTTTGAATTCATATTTTGCTTTCATGCATCTTCAGATGTTTCCAAATAGATTTGGCTGGTAGCTTGGATAAAATATTTCAGAAAATTGTTCTACTTAGAGCAGGATATTCTTTAGTATAAATATTTGATGCAAGGGTGTTTTTTTTTTTTTTTTCCTAGCTCTCATGACTTGCTTTGCTTTCATTAAAGAACAGGAAATTCAATAAACACTGACAATAAACTTTGGCGAGGGGCAGGTTTGACCCGCTGCCGACGAGCAGCCGAGCTGCGGGCGCTGTGGGAGCCGAGCCGGACTCGGCGGCAGCTCGGACGCCGCGGTCCGTGCTGCGGGGCTCGGGGGGCGGCGCGTGCGCCCTGTCCCCCCAACCCCGTCCCCCTCCATGACTCGGGGCAAAGCTGCCGTTTTTACGCCGCAGGTTGGCGTAACGACGCTCAGCGTAGCAAAAGGGGCCCGACCAAGACCGCTGTGCCGTTCGCTGACAGCAAGCGACGTAGAAGGACAAAGCACTAATTAAAGATTTTCAAATAAGGCTGAAAGAATCAGGCGTATCTATTAAACACCAGTGGAATTTGGGCACTTCTCGCCCGTTCAAATTTATCATTAACTGAATTTAACTTGTTACTTTTCTTCTAGTTGATTATGGAAGAGGTGCACAAGAGCAGCAGTAACAGTTCAGTGACGGCTTCACAAACATCAGCTGTACAAGGTACAACACTACAGGCAGCTCAGCTCTCTCATATTGCTCAACAGGTAAAGCCTGGGCCAAATCTCAGCAAACATTTGAGGGAGTTAAGAGCCATTTTTGTGTGCARGCTGTATTAATTCTTCAGTTTTAGAAACGCACGGAGAAGGACCAGCAAAGAAAGTTGAGAAGAATAAACTTGTCTGATGATGGACATCACAAAATTAACAGCATTGCTTGAGTTCAAAAAACCGAAATGAATTCAATGCTGGTACAATGGAAAAATGCAGCCCATCATTTTTGTTAGATTATACATCCGTTGCAACAGTCACCAACTTGACTTATGGGAGCTGCTCAGTAAGGAACGGAGGACCTGATCTTTATTTTTTTCAGAAAAACTATTTACAGCTCCYTTTGTAAGCTATGGCAGTCCTGGGTGCTCAGCACCATGGAAACGCTTGGATTTTAGCCCAACATGAATGTATTTAATGTGATAAATCATATGAAGCTGGAAATTTGACACACTTTTCATGAGGTAACATCACTTTCAAAGCTTTAACCTAATTTCCTCCTGATTTAAAATTTCTGCTTCTGAAAGAGCGTATTTTTCTAGAAAAGGCTGCTCTCACAGCCGCGTCTCAGTGCTGCGAAACAATGACATTTAACAGCTCGTCCACTGTTTACTGTATGGAGATGATTTAGATTTTGATGCAAAATCTAGATAACCACATGAAACAAAGGCAGAATAGAGCATTAGCAAGCATCCTGCTGTTTGTTGACAAGCTATTTTTCTGATCTGTTTTTATATAAGGTTGCCAATGCTACTTGATACTGGTTATTTACTTTTGCATCTGCATGTGAAACTTTAATATTAAAATGCAAAGCTCACATAAGTTCAACRTCAAATTAAAATCTACTAGAATATAAGAAATGTTTTATACAAGAATAACAGTAATAACTAATTTCTTGCTATTTAGGCCTCCAYTTCAGCTACAATGTTAATTGAAATGAATAGTTTTATAACATTGCAGAGCAGATGCTTTAATTTTTATTGGGAAAAAATCTGCTCTTAGTTCTTCCTTGCCTGGAGCTTGTGTAACCTGTCTCCTTTATTTTCCTTTGTGCTCTGATATCTTTCGTACAGCCCCTGTGCCATGAAGTAGATTGGTCAGCWTTTGGTACGCATAACTCTTCTGAATGCTTCTCTGTGAAGTCTTTGAAGCATAGTCTTACACTGGCTACTTAAAAAAAATAAAATCCAATAACATCAAATATGTACATTAATCATGCTATCTGTTGTGTTAATTTAGTGTTGTTAGTCTGATCTATCCTGAGCCCTTAGACCTGTTGGTGATTTCATCTTGATTAAGATGTTTTTAGTGCCATAAACTCATATTAACTTTACAGGGAACTGAGGCACCTTAGATCTTCAGGCACTTTTATTTCTGCTTATTTAAGTATAAGTCATTCTTAAATGGAATCAAAACTTGAAAAATAAACTCACAAATGTGAGGTTTTACCTGTGCATATTTATGGAGTTGTAYGGGAGTAATCATCCTCAGGAAAGCTCTGTGTTGCGATTCTGCGGAAGTCTGCTCTACGGTTCATTTACGGTGTTTAAGTTGAAGCTTTTTAATCTTTCACACAAACTGCTACATTAGATTTTCTCCCTAGCCTGAGGCAAGTAAGTGGCTGTTTCAGCCTTCTACGTATACAGATACATATCTGAAAAATGTGCATCTTAAAAGGATACCTTTGTGACTTGATTAGACTTAGATAAGCTTCTGCTAATGCATGTTCTCCATTAGTTTTCATACACACAGCTACATTTTCTGAGCGCTGTAGAACACTTGCTTTTTTCACGATCCTTTGGTTTGTTGTAGATGTCTCTAAGAGGTCCCGCCCCACTGACAGTTGTCCAGCTTCCTGGAGAACAAGTCCAAGTCCAGGGAGTCATTCAGACAGCTCAGTCGTCTTCTGTAATCCACTCACCCCAGGTGCAAACAGTGCAGGTAACTACAGAACTTTTGCTAAATAACCGAGTGTCTTTTTTATGTACATGAAAAGACTTGCAGTGGCCTGTCTGAGCTGATCCTGCCACAGCGCAGCCTTTCTGGCCCTACTGTAACAGGCAGCGACCAACCCAGTGTTGTGGGGGTGCATCAGTCTTATTTAGGGATTATTTATGTTTGAAATTAGTGTTAATGTTGCCTTTAGAGTTGAAATGAAACTATTAGGCATAAACCTTCCTTTAAAAAGCAAAAACCCATCCCTATAGTCAGTGCTCTTAACAGGCCTTCAATCTGTGTGTCCCGATCCACAAATAAGGAGAGTATCAGAATAATCCAGGGAAGAAAATGTGTGTTTGGAAAGAGCAGGCCTGAATGATGGTGGATAAACTGTTGATTACTCACATGCTGTATGCTATAATTCCGTTTCTGTGGCAAAGTATTCTACTTGTGTCTCTCTTACTTGCTTGCCATGTGATTTTTGTACAAGCCACTTCAGAGAGGTGCCTTGGGGAGTTTACACTCGAGCCCGTTCCTGCTGCCGTTCAGTCCTTGGCTGCAGAGAGCCGTCTGGGCAGCGTGGCATTGAAGTCACGCTGTGAAATAACTGCACTAGTCAGCTAAACAACTGGGAGGACTCAAATACCTAAGTCATTCATCCTTCTGCTGTTGGTTRTCCATTCGTATCGCATTACATTGAGAAATCAAGAAAAAAAAAAGACTATAATGCATTTTCAGCTACCATTGTTCCTGTAACATCAGATCATGGAAAAGAAAATGTATTTCGCTTTGCTGAAAACAGTTTCACATCTGCTTGAGTAGGTTGTCTTAACCTGAGTCTCTGCTGATCCCCTTTCTATTATCATGTTCTAATTGCAGGGTCCCTGCTGACTGTATTCTTGCATTTTCTTTTGGTAATTCATGAGCATTGTGGCCTTGCAGCTCASGGGGAAAAAAAAGTAACATGTGAGCTGCTTTTTTAAAAAATGTTGATAGCAGGTTGCTGCTCTTGTCTCTCTGTAGCAGAAGTTAACTGAGAAATACTTTTCCCATAGCTGCATGCATTCTTGTTGACTTTTTGTTGCTGACACATAGATAAGTACAAATAAACACTTTGTAAGCTTGCATTAAATAAGGAGCATCAGAGGAAAAAATTGGCACTGGCCAAGGGCACAATGGAATAAAAAGAAAATTATAGTTAATACTTTGCATGTTTACTCCCTGATATGCTGCTGCCTTTAATTATTTATATTGTTTTCATTTGGGTCTTGTTCTTACCAACAAAATATATCGCTAGTCTGTCTACATGATGTATTTTAAGTATTTTATGTGTTTGTTTCTGTACATAAATGGTGTTCCTGTTTCCGCTCCTGTCACCACCTTAGACAAATTTATATGTGGAAGTGGGTCACCTTTTCAGACTAGATAGCTGTTAAGATTCCCTGTCTTCTAGCAGCATTTTGCTTTGTTTTGCAGAAGGATAGGTGTAGCTTAACTCAAAGCTTTGTGAGTGTTTGCTTAGCTGGAGTTCTTCACCCAGTTCTTGTTTATAGATTTCTCCTTGATTCCCCCCTCCTTCTGTTAGGTAATCTTCATATTACTTCAGAACTTGCATTCCAGAATTCAAAGTTAAGCTTATGAAGATTTTTATGAAAATGCTAACCCGTTTATTTCTTCACACTGTTATTTTTAGATTTCTAGATTGATTAATTCTGCAGTCATAGAACATCTTGGCTTCAGATGGTGGAGGCTTTTTCAGCTTTTAATATAGTAAATATTTTGGGGATCTCTTGAGCTTTCTCTTTATAGGGAGTTAATAGATTTGCATCCTTTGGGTTTTAAAGTGAGTATGTTCTGGTTTCATTATGACCTTTCTAGCTGTAACAGTCTTTGAGAAATGCTGAAAAAAATTACATAGCACTGAATCTATAAATCCACTGCATTTTCATTCTATTTGTAAATAGCTGCATTACTGCAGTTTTCATGCAGCTTAAACTTATTAAAAAATATGTAATTTTTTCTGGGCATTTCTTCTGTAGTGTACAGGATAGCCACATGGAATGTGTTTTTTAGGTATCTTCTTTGTCTGAGAGTGAAGATTCTCAGGATTCGTCAGATAGCATAGGCTCTTCGCAGAAAGCTCGAGGTATCTTAGCTCGTCGTCCGTCTTACCGGTGAGTGCTTTATATGAAATATTTTGTTATTTTGATTTCAGACAAGCATACAGCTTCTTTAAACAGCCTCTGTCAACCTCTAAGTTATTTTCTTTCTCTTGAAGCATGCATTGGATGTGTTTATGCAGTAAACGTTTCGCGTGCCATGTTAGTTACCAATTGCTACAAGGAAACGGGCTTAAATAAGAGCTGGAGATCAGCTCCAAGAAGAGAGGTGGTATAGGGAAAATTGTTTATCATCTGCAATTTTACTTGATGATCTCATTTCACTGAAACGAGGAAAGTAATCAAATGCTGTGTGCTAGCCTTTCAAATAATACATTTATTAGAAATTCAAAGGGCACCAAATTTAATACTTTTTTTACAATAACATCCTGAAAATTTTAAAAGACAGTTTCTGAATTTACTTGACATTTCTGTGATTACTGTTCCCACTTTGGCCACTTTTTTTCATTTTTTTGGAATACTTTATCCCCATTCACTCTTGTTAGTACTTTCTTTTGGGTTTATCTCATCTTGAATTATGTACCACAGCAAATCACTTAGGAGGGATTTTAATATTTTATGTGCACTCCAAAAATGGTGATGGAAAAGAGCAGTTAAAAATCCTCAATAAAAGTAGCCAGGAAAATAGAAGCCGCAAGAAGAGCGTCTATGGGAGAACTCTTTTAGCGGGGTGGATTTGGGATCAGGAGTTGTCAGCTCTGCTTTTCTGTAACTACCACTAACTCATCATTTGGCCTGGGGTAAGATGCATAAAATTCATACCTCCATCGTTCTTTTAAATAGGGATGTCTGTTTTCATAGGGGACTGTTACATAGTACATTGCTTGTTTGAGAAGCTGTGCAAGACCTGAATTAAATGTAGAACACAAAAAGTCTTACTTTGTATTGAAGGAGCAAAAGATTAATCTTAAAATTTTTTGCAGTAATTTACTTTCTAGTTTATTCTGGCAACAGATAGAGCAAACTGGTTTTAATTAGTTATACAAAGCATATTCTTGAGAGAATTGGAGGATCAAGTTTTAAATCAGAAAAATCTCTTAACAGGCCAGTTATAAATCCCTGGAAAAATGTTTATGATGGAAACTCTAGTGCAGCTTTTACTAAAATAGAATGATGCAGCTGCAGTGCTAGAACAACTTCAGTACAAAGTGTCTTCAGTACATTGTTTTTCTGAAGGTTGCTGAAATCTGTTGCAAATCGTATAGATTATTGCAGACTTACCAGTGCAAACATCTAAGGCTTTTAGAGGATAATGATTGAAAATCTGGAATTTGCACTGAATTGTGCGTAGAAATATTTATCGATCAGTAGCTGACAGTTCTTAGCTCTGTCAGCATAAAATTATTAAAATATTTAACAAAAAACAAGAAATCAAAAACTACTGAAATGTAATTGCRGACAGACTTTTGGATAGTTGATACAAAATTTTTCTTCATTTCCAAAACTGTTTGCTATCAAAATTTTAGCATTTATTTTTGTAATACAAAATAGTGATAGTATTTTGCAACTGTTGTAGTAGTAATATATAGCTGTTGCCTGTTATTAAAACTGATAGAGAGACTTCTTTATTTTTAATAGAAAAATCTTGAAAGATCTTTCTTCTGAAGATACACGAGATAGAAAAGGAGATGACGAAAGTCCTGGTGTCTCTACTGTTACATCTATGTCTGTCCCCACACCGATCTACCARACGAGCACTGGACAGTACAGTACGTTATGCAAAATATATACCTAATTAATGTAGTTTTATTAAACGTTTCCCAAAATACAAGTTTTTGTTTGTAATATATATCACTGAAGTGAAACAAAAAAGATTGTTTTCTCATTTAGCAGCTAATGAAGCTATTACTATTATGCAGAAATAAGTTGATTTCTAAAGATTATAGATAATGCAGTTTTGAGGTTATCTTAGTTTTTGTGTTTTAAGACATTAAAAATATGGGAAAGGGAAATGTTACATTTGTTTTACAGCAAGAATTAATTAATTAAAATAGCAGTCTTCTAGTCTAATGTCCAAAATGTGAGATTATTAAAGATACACTTGCATAAACCTTAGGGCCAAGATGTGTTCCTGTGGTATCAGGGAAATAGAAAGGATTTCATTTTTATCCTCTATTAATCATTGTGTTTTGCAAACCAAACAGCTGTGTTTGTACGTGAGTTTGAAAGTAAAAGCAACTAAAAAGCAAGTTTTTAAAACTTCAAAATACAGGAATTGCAAAAGAGTAATCCTAAATGACATTGTTCCTATAGAAGAAACCTCTGTAAGATAAAGTATGTGAGAACTCAACAACAAGATCTGCTTATTAAAGGTGACAGAGATAAAGCCTTTCAAAATAGGGAGTATTTCCAGTGGTGGGTTAAGAGACAGATTTGCCAGTTGGAATGAACATACAGTGTGCGTCTTTATATTTTGTAATGTGAAGCTACAAATGTTTTYGTGCATGTTCCTTTTTCTTTAAGTTGCCATTGCTGCGAATGGCCTACAGCTGGCCAGTCCCGGTACAGACGGCGTGCAGGGTCTGCAGACATTAACGATGACGAACGCTGGTGGTACGCAGCCTGGGACGACRATACTGCAATATGCACAGACATCAGATGGTCAACAGATACTCGTACCCAGCAACCAGGTGGTAGTGCAGAGTGAGTATGCCTGCTGGAAATGTTTGGAAGCACTGATCCCGAGTGGGCGTTTAGCCTCCTAACACTACTGCGTTTTGACATCTTACGCTGTTTCTGTCACAGCTGCATCCGGAGACATGCAGACTTACCAGATCCGCACCACGCCAACTACCACATCCCTTCCTCAGACTGTGGTTATGACATCTCCCGTCACTCTGACGTCGCAGACAAGTAAGACGGATGATCCGCAGTTGAAACGAGAAATAAGGCTGATGAAGAACAGGTATGTTCACGGCCATAAAATAAAAGCACACAGACTGCTTTTATTTGTTAATGTGCTAAAATATGTCTTCAAAGGGCAGATTATATTTTAGCTGATTTAAGTGTGTGCTATCAGTATGGTATGCTGCATCTASTCAGTAAAAACATCAGAGATTTTTGACCAAAATATGCTGTGTGGAATTTGGAGAAAACAAGCTGTTTTTTCCCTGCAGATTGACTACCATGTGTGTTAGCAGATACTGCTAAATTTCATGCTCTCCACCTACTGTTGCAGTTTGTTCTGCTAATGATGCCAGTGCCAACTCCCTCATCTCATATTGGTCAGTGTTACAACACTCATAAAATACTCAAATCTCAGATAAAATAAACAATGACTTCTGTCTGTCTGTTCCAGAGAAGCTGCTCGAGAATGCCGCAGAAAGAAGAARGAGTATGTTAAATGTCTGGAAAATCGTGTTGCAGTCCTGGAAAATCAAAACAAAACTCTAATTGAAGAGCTAAAAACTTTGAAAGATCTTTACTGTCATAAAAGTGTGTAAGAAAAGAAGGTAAAACTTTTGTGGACTGTTTAAATTTCAGAGGAGAATTTTTTTTTATACTGAATTTTTTAAACTAGATGAAAGGTCAAAAATGAAACTTTTCTACCTAGATTTCACAATTTAAAGACTATATAGATTTTATTTACATGTTGGTGACAAGTACAAAAAGGAACGAGAAAACCTCACCAAAATTCCTGCTGGCACAACTGGAAACTTCATTAAAGTCAAGATTGCATCTACAATAAAAGGACGTTCGCATTTTACCAGACAGGTGATTAGAATCTCTTTGAGCTACAAATACCTTTTGTAATGGAGGCAATATTTGGTTACAATTAAAATACGGATGAAATGGAATCCTTGCCATAGCTGACATTATTAGTAACATTTATAACTAGTATATGATTTCTTACTGCTTTTTCAATCCTTACTTTTTCTTTCAGTTATTTGTATGTAAATATTTTTATTTTAGCCTGTAAGTTGTTACTTACAGGTAAAGATGACTTAAAAAAAAAAAGATAATACTTTTCTAGAAGTATAAATTATGTTTATTCTTTCTCAGCTGAAAGTTTAAAAGTTTTCTTTTTTAAATGTTTGCTGTGTTTATCAGATTTGGAAAGGTTTTGCAGAAAGCAGAGAGAGGCCTAGTCCTGAAAATGTCTGAAGCACGTGAAATAAGGTGTTGACTTTCTTCAGAGAATTCAACACATCCAATTATTTTAAACCATGGTTTGGTAAAACGAGTACTGATGAAAAAAGTTTCAGGAGAATGATTTTAAAGTAGTTTGTTCTTAGTTGCTGGGCATGATAAACGTCTATAATTGAAAAATAAATTGTGTGCTGATTATATCTACAGTTATACACGCATGGCTTACTCTGTTTGGAGATTCTACTGTGCTTTGGAACATTTAAACCAAATAAGAGAAGAACGGTAAAATTAAAAAATTGAAGATATATACCAAAGGGTTTAATGAGGTTCTACCATAGGGTTTGTACGCTGAAAGTAGTGCAAAATTTCCAAACTAATTTTGTAAGGTAGGCAATATTTTGCAAAGTAATGGTATCTTTGTAAGAAAATATTCTATTAAAAACAGGTAGATGGTTGGTATATTTTGTAGCTAAACTGTGATCTTTACAAATTCTGAAATTGAGTTTATATACATATTTTGACAGTTTATATATTTCATTTAGTAAGCAAAAGGAATATTTTGTGAACCAGATTTTCAATCATATATTTTTATGGGTAGTACAAAGTCAAATGAGATCCTCTTTGGTGTAGGAGATATTTGAATTAATTTTGTATGTCTGTAGGCAATTTGCAACAAAATGGATCCTAAAGAGTATTGGAGGGGAAAAAAAAAAAGATAGAGAGAGATCAGGGCTCCCGCCCCCCCAAACTGGTAATACCTGCACATTTGATCTTATTGCTATCAGAGATTCTAGTTTGTGTCATTTTGATTTGTTTTGGGTGAAAATTAAATGATGTTTGACATGATCAGGACTCTTGGGTGTAAATAGAAAAAAAGTGTATACAGTGCTTATTGCATGAATAATAAATACACTATTTTCCATAGTTAGGATTGAATCCTGCTTCCAGTTATGTCAGCGGGAATTGCACTATGGACTATGCTATTAAAAGATGTTAGAGCTACGTGTGTGTGTTGTGCTAGCTCAGATCTGAATGAAATTAAAAGATGTACTCACTCCCTAGATGTGTATTGTTTATCATACGCTCAGTCAGTATTTTTTATTTTACTCATTTTTGAATTAATGGGCTTCTTAGCAAGCAGAGCTCTTTGCAAATGGTATGAGACTGCATTCCACAATCACATTGTTAGTAGGCTATGAAAATATTTTTGTTTCTGAAGCTTAATATATGATTGTTATGGACATGATCCACTATACGTTTCCTTTAGGCCAGACTGAAGTAGACATTTGTGTTCTTAGTCATTGCAAAAGAAAGCGCTCTGGTTGCACGGCAAAAGTAACGAGCAAGATTGAGAAAGTCATTATGTTTCGAAACTATGCTCCAAAAGAGGTGCTCGGTGCCTCCAACTTCTGCTAGAGGGATTTCAGGAAAAATGAGCAGCTCTTGGGAGGTGCTCGGCACCTCGGAGAACTGGACCTTCCCACTCCGTCTGCCATCAGGTGTGTGTACGCTCTTCGGCGTGGGTGTCAGATGGCAGGGTTTGACCTACAGTACTGAAACTAATTTGGAAACTCCTCTGTATGGTGTTTTGATCCTCATTGAGTGCTGTTGTTCCTTTACCTTCTTTTGTCATATGGAATAATAATTTTAAAAACTATCAACTATTAAGGCTGTATGAAAAACAGTGGCCAATTCTTTCTGTATTCAGCAAGTGAAACAAATGTAATGCTGCCAGACATAATGTTAGTAAATTTTTATCCTCTTAAAATAACAGTGTTTTGGGAAAGAGCATATGAAACAGTAACATGAGTTTGCTCTTTAAGTAATCACTTATCATGCAGTAGTTATTTTGGATTTATTTCAAAATTTACATGGTAAGAGAGTAAAATGTACATCCTGACAGTAAGAGAGACTATACCAAATACTGTTCTGCTGGTTATTTCCAAACAAAAATACATGCTTTATATGAACTGTAAATATTTGTTGAAACAATTAGATGGTTGAGAATTTTGACCTTGGTAAATAAAGTCGCCAAAATATAATTCTGATGTTCCTTATTTATTGATCAATTTATTTTTAGTTAACATACTGTTGCAGTGGTTCAGACTAAATGTCTGCATTTTCTAGTAGCAAGTCTTTTGTACTGGCCAGGAATAAATACTTAAACAGTCGTAAGAAACAGCATCCAGAKATCCTTTCCTTGGTGTGTTCTTTCAGCATGCAAGCAGATTGCTAAGTTATTTATGYCTAGAATTTAGTCATCACTAAAACTAATTACTGGACAATACCTTTTGTCTTACGGATTTTTTTTGTCCTTTCTAGWTCTGTTTAAGCTGAGCCACTGTTAACTGAAAACGTTCTGTGCTCTGTTTGTATTCATCCAGCAGAGGGAGTATCCCTTCCATCACCAAACACGTGGTATTAAGTAATACCCAAGCTTCTGATAGCTGGAAAAGTATAGGAAGAGGGGAGGAAAAAATATCTTCAGTTGGTTAACATTTCTATATTGAATTTCATTATTAGAGTCAAGGTTGTTATCATTTCCTCTACTGTTAGCACGGATCTCAAAGGCAAAAGACAAAACTGAGGTAACAAAATTCCCAACTTTTAGGAGATGTACTTGGAAGGACTGGTAGGTGGTTTTAATTAGCTGTATTTCATGCTTATAGGATTGATTTCATCAGTCTAAAATTATGTTTACTGTATGTGGAGACATGCCCATCAGAGTGGCTTTTTACAAGAAAATAAATTCTGTATTTATCTGGATGAAAACACTTTCTTGCAAGAATGCTAAGATTTTACAGTTCAGAGCAACAATATACACTGCAGTGCTCCTTTAAGCTAGAATACTATGTGCACTGTATGACCAGGTTAAATTGTAAAGTATCAGCTTTCTTCCAACAAACAGAGAATTAATATTCTCATAACAAATAATCATGGTGATGTATACTTTAATATTTTTTAGACATAATGAATTCATCCATTTCATGCTCCCCCAAAGATGGTGTTTTACCACAGTTTGAAACCTTACACTAATAGCAAATGGTTGTATATGCTTTCATTGTGTGCCCCTTGCTTTAGTTCATTTATTTACAAGAAATAATGTAACTCCAAAAATAATACTGCTTTATTAAAAAGTTTTATATCTATACATACAGAGATTGGATAAAAACATGCTTTCTAAAAAAAAAAAAAAAAGAGCATTTGTCCTTCTACCCTGAGATTTAGTCTTACAAAACATGAGTTAGCTTTCTTTTCAAAGTTTTAACAGCCCAAACCTTCACTGTGATGATGCAATGGCCTATGCGAGCACTATACATCTCACAGTCAGAAAGATCACAAGCRAAATGCTCATGGGAGTCACAGCCCTGTTACTCAACAGAAGTTCAGATACTACCCATCTTCTGTATGGAGAGAAACGGACATAGATCCCAGGAAATTTTGGTCGGCCACAGCCAATTCCAAAGCTGGTAATCCCTATTAGGTAGTACTTGCTGGTACTAGGGAAATAGCACGTTAATGGTCCACCGCTGTCTCCCTGTTAATAACATTTAAAAAAAAGCAGTAGTAACATTTTTCCTTCTAAGAAGCAGTGCAGCATTAGGTCAATAAGGTATCCCCTTTTCTTAATCAACTAAAAGTCTCCTGTATCCAAAATTCATGGACAAACCAAAATAAATTACTCTGGGTGACATTACCTTGACCAGAATACTATACTGACRTGATTGTTTCAGTGCCTTTATCTGAAGTTGACTCTTTTTTTCAGCTTTTCATTATAAGATTTGTCTCCCTAAACTTTCTTAGTCATCAGTTAATATGAGGGTTCAAATTACACTGTCCAAACAATACATAACTGTAAGAACCAAGAAACCTGGTAATGAATAAACAGCCCTGAATCTTTGSCAAGTCACTTAGAGGAAGCGTGCTGAGGAAAGCAGGAAGTCCTATCAGACTAAGTACTTACGAAWACACTGCATTTTTTAATTATAAATATCTTCTGCACTAAATATCTCCGTATCGCCACTGGTGTCCAACGTTGTATACTAGTGCTTTTGACTGAAAAATTCTCTTTTCTGCGAAAGAGATACTGATTGCTCAGCATTTAATTCACAATCTTGCCACTGAACCTAATCASTTTCCAATGCTGCTGTCCTCTTTCAAAAGCATAAAAACATTTGAAGTGTGTGCTTCACATAAACTGCGTATGTACAATGATGTGTAGATGTGTGTGTGTRTATAAATATGTATGTTTGTATAGTGTGCATTTTACTGAAATCTTTGTGAGAAGTGTTGTATACGGCAATATCTGTGTGCTCTGTTTGGGTTATTTCTCCTTTCACTCCTGTTAGCTTAWTTTTGCCTCCTACCAAGTATGGCTGAGCTTTTTGTGTGTTTGAGATACACTTTTTCTTTGGAATCWCCATCTTACCTCTACTTTTTTTTTTTCAATTTGGTATCTGTTTTGTTTATTGTTTGTACTGTTTTAATTAATTATGCTACAAATGTTGGTCATCGTTATGCCCGTGAGAATTTGGCTTAGTGGTTTCCATGGTGGCAGGTTGGACGCGATGTTTGTTCTTACCTGACAGCTATCGGTGCCTCCAGATTCATAGCCAGCACAAATCATGTTGCTATGCACCAGTCCTCCGTAAGAATCAAAAGCATTACAGACATCAGAAGGAATGATTTCCACTCGTGCTTCTTTTAATACAGCTGAGGTTTTACCTGCAATGGAAAACAGTACACATTAAAATATCTCTGCTGTTGTATGTGGCAATTCTTACTGTGTTCTCTTTTCCTGTTTTGGTACTTTAAGCATAATTCTGTACATGCTTAGATATGTACTTAATACAGAGACTGTGCCTGCTTCTAGTGGATTTAAGCTTAAGTCAGTTAAGTATTTGCAGATTTGGGACTGCTGTAGTTTTTGCCCTTCTTGCTCTGAAGGAACATTAATGATAACAACACTGGTCACTAGCTGTGTTCCAAATGTCAATAGTGGCTTCTCAAACAAGTTTGTATGGTCCCTGGCTGCCTTTTAAATCTCCACTCAAAAATGCTGCACACCATTAAGTTACAGCCTATCAAGTCTGTGACTATTGTGATTGAAGACAGAATTTGAGGGGGCGCAGCCATTCCCAAAACACACTGGGAGCCCTCTGCTCACAACACATTGCATCAGAAATTTTGTTTCTCAATAAAAGCTACTTCTGGCAGCCAACACTGAGTAACTACCAAGAATCTGAAAGTCGGGCTAGTTTATTTTCCTTTTTTTCATGTTATCCTTGGAAGAAACGCTAAAAATCAAATTATGTCTTTGGATTACATCTTTGTAGGCCAAATCTTCTTTAAATAGAAAAATCACAGAGAGCAGATTTTCAACTGCAGAAGGATTTAATGATGTTTTGTGAGGAGACTATCACCCAAGCTGATTCAGTGATGCCAGTGAGCCTGAGGGACTGAAACTTGCGATCAGCTACTTAGTTTGTAACTTGGTCTGGCAAGCAAGTAAATTTTTACCTTTCTCAGCTATACGTCCCCAACCACTTATAAAGCAGTCTGTTTCGTTGTCAATATATAGGTAAAGGTGTGCGGAAGGTAAGCAGATAGGCTGAATATAGTCATTGTAGCGTACAGAGGAATCAAGTTTAAATAACGCAATATCATTTTCAAATGTTTCTTTCTTGAATTCTGGATGGACAGTGATGTTTCTAATATTTATTTTTGTTGTATGCTTATCATGTTTCCGAAGGTTATGCACGCCTATCACAGCTCTCCAGAAATATGGGTCCCTAAAAGAGAATTCATGTATTTTTTAGTTATCTTATAGTAAATGCATTTCTTGATGGCATTTTTTAAACTTATTGCTTTGCTGTTGGCTTAAGCACCTTTGAGAATATACCTTGAAAATTCTGTAATAAATAGTTTTTGGAGCAAATCTGGCTAATGACAGTTTTGGCTGTATTTAACACTCAAGTTTGCCTAATGCTGATTATATCTTTTAAAGCAAATTCAGATTAATGATTTAAGCTGATATTCAGATTTTGCTTTCCACTGTTGTCCCAGCAGAGGCCACCCAGGAGGTATTGAGTTGAAGAAGATAAACACATGGATTTCTTTTACAAAAAGGTGGTAGGCTTGTACCCATGGTGCTTGTAAAGACAGTGCTTGTGCCTAGATTCAGAAAATCCAGTAACTAGAAGTTACAAATATTAGTATCAACTTAATGTTAAATTTAGGAATAGGATCAGAGTCATTCAGACCTAGTTTCTGTTCAAGTCCATAGGAAAAAAAAAATGGTATTAAACGGTAATTGAATTTGGCCTGTAATGAAGAAAGGGGCAAGCTATAAAACTCAGATTAATATCCAAAATTCTTCAGAGTATAAGATAAAAACTAAATTGATTATTTGCAATAAAATGCCACTATCAATTGATGTTGTTAAAGTGSACTAAAGAAATAAAGAGCTGATCTAACAAACTTCTGATAGGTGGTTAAAGTTAAAATTGGTTAAAGTAGTTAAGATTAAAATTTCAGAGATTAAAAATTTAAAGAGACTGTGGCAATTCCATTACCCCCATGTCAAGGTTATGTCAACAAWGATAATGCAATCAATATTAACTTGCATGAACAAATGTGCAAAYTCTGCAGCTATTTTAAAGGCTACAGTAAAGGAAACAACAAATATCTGAAATGCAGCAAAATTGCTCCAAGTACAATGAAGAAGCATCTTCTGAGGTATGTTGTTATTATTACCACATTGTCAAAGAAAAGGTACTGAAGTGCCAAAYTGTTGGTTCTGCTAAGCAGGGAAAAATGGTAGTAGTGTTAAAACTAAAAAAAAAAAAAATGAAAAAAAAGAGGCAATTTTTCTCATTAGATATTACAACATTTTCTTTTTGCAGTGAGCTTYACTAGTTTAGAAAAATCTGTTGAGAAAATTGGAAATTAGTGTTTTAAAAAAAASGAAACCCCCAACCTAACAAAAATATTGCATAGACATGAGAACAACCCAGCCTTCAGCAAAAGTAGCAAAGGTTGTTCTGGGCCAAACCAGAAGCATGTTTCCAAAATTTCTGGGTTTTTAAGGTGTAACTTTGCATCCCACACCGAGCTTGCCGGGACCGCAGCGGTCAGCAAGCACAGCTGCTGCAGCTCGGCAGGGCGAAGGGATGGGTTTCGCTCCGCAGCTACCACCCACCAGGAGTACTGGTAAACAGGAAGTGCATAGTTCTGTTCGCGTTATCAGAGCTCAGTCCTACTGATTTCTGTTTTTTTCCTGAAGGATACAACCAGTGCAAATTCAGCTGTGACTCAAAGGTGATGCTTCTCCYCTCCGTGCCCCTTCTCACACTCAACCGAAAGAACTTTTAGATGAAATTACATACTTCCTCTGTGCAGCACAGTGGGCAGCTGAAAGCACTGAATTCTTGTTAACTAAGGCTCCACCACACACGTGCTTGAATTGTACACCAACTTGGTGGATCTGGAGGCTCACTAACCACGGCCAGGCTCCCACTTGACTGTCGTGTCCGCCCACGATCCGAGGCCCGGAGAGCRCCTCCACGAGCGGCCGTTCGCCACACTCTGTGCAAAAGGGAGCAGAAGCGCTTAYGTCGTGCCAACATGGCTTTAGCAGGCTGGCAGCGGCGTTTTTTGGCAAATACTGTGGTTTCCATTTATTTAATTTATGTGGATGTTCGCGGTGGAGCCCTGATTCTAGAGATCCCCTGGATATTTTTCCTCACGCTGTAAGGTTATTTTGCCTACAGCCGTGCAGACCTTTGCGGGAGCGGCTTCCCATCGCTGCTGCGTTTTTGGTATTGATCCCCCTTAAGCGTGGACAGAAACCCTTCCCCGCGTGTTTGCGGGTAACCGCGGGGTGAAGCCGTGCGCCAAACGGGCCCGGCTCCCTCCCTCCTCCCTCCCTGCCGCCGCGGCCGCCGCGGGGCTGAGGCGGCCGCGCCGCCTCCCGCCGCGCGGGGGCTCACGGGAACTGTAGTTCCGCCGCTCCCAACCGCTCGAAGCTGCCCGCGGCCGCTGTTTCGACGCCCGCCGCTCTGCCGCAGCGCCCGCGTAGGGCCGCGGTACCTTCAGCGGATATCCAGGGCTCCGGGACATCAGGCACGGCGCCCGCGAGGAGCGGCAGCAGCAGCGAGGCGACGGGCAGCCTCGGCCGCATCCTCTGTCGACGGGACAAAATGGCGGCCGCGGCCCTGAGGCGGCGCACGTGACGCGCCAACGGCCGCGCGGGGGGGAGGGGAGGAGAGGGGACGGCGGTGACATGATGGCCGCTGCCCCGGGCTCTGCCTCAGCCATTGCGTGTGTCGTATCAAGCACTACGAGAGACTTAAGTCCTTTAATGTCACAGCAGCTGACAGYGTTACAAGCAGTTACAGCACGGTGGGTGGCTGCGGGCCTTGGGATAAGCGCTATCCAAGGAGCCAGGGCACCTGTCYGGCGTGGCCGCCCGCCGAGGCTTGCGGCTAAGCGGCGGTTACCGCTGAGGGGTTCACGGCCACCTGCCCGTTTTGTACCGCTCGCCAGCAAGCTGCGATAACGGAGCGCTGAAAGAGGGCAATGGGCTGGAACAGCGAGGCGGGAAGTGTGCGGTCGAGGCGGCAGCTTGGGCTGGAGCCCAGAGGTAGGGCTGGCTCCTCGGCTGCCTCGCCGTGCCTGGCTCTGCCCGCTTTCCGACAGCGAGAACTGGCCCAGGAGCATCTGGAGGAGTCGTTGGCCAGCTAAGCAGAAGCTCCCCTGAATAAAGATTTTTTTTTTGCTTGCTCTTGCTGCTGCACTAGCATATTTGCTTKGTTTTGAAACTAAGTGAGTCTGGATGAGATCCAGAAGGGCAGGAGCTTGGGCTGGCAGCAGCGATGCAACAGTGAGGCCTTCCTCAAACCGCCGCGTACCTGGGACTGTTTCCTAGCGTTTGCGAAACACAACYAGCACACTGCAATCGGTCTAATGGTTTAATACACATGCAATATGAATTACTTSACAGCATGTCCAATGATATGAGCCTTAATAAGTGGCCAAGGTAGAGGAACGGTGATGTGTTGTAATTTCAATTCGGAGAAGTTGGCCTGTTCTAGGTTTTTCCATATCTCTCTTGTTAGGCAGCACCCATCAAACACGAGTTTCCAAGTTGGATAGCAGATCTGCTGCCAAAAATACCTCCAGCTGGAGCGATCGGCAGCCACGTGCTCTAAGAAGTAGAAAGCACCGCCCTGGGGAAGCAAAATCATCTCAGAATATCGCAGGAGAAATGTGCGCACAGCAGACACTTCCCCCCCGACCCACCTGTTTGCAAAAGCAATTCAATGCATGGGAAACTCAGTTTGCTCACTTCGACGGTGTCTTTTTCTACCCCATTCCTGACAGCTTTTTACTTCTGTAATGTCAGTTGGAATTAATACAAGGAGACTTGCAGAGACTCAGAGTGCGTATTCTGACGGGATGAAAGGTGCACTTACCTGATCCCTTCGTTCTTACAGCAGTTGTTTGTTCTTTGTCTTTCTGTTTCAGTTGCAGTTGCTGGCATGTCATTTTTTCGAAGCAAACTAGGTGAAATGTATGAATCCTACCAGAACTTGTTGTTTTTGGCAACCCAAAGGATTGTGTTGAAAATACTATTTTAAAGGCTGAAATCCTACTGCAAAAAATAGCTTTCTTTTCTCCTTAACTTGAATGGGACACTACAGGGGATGAAGGCGTTGAATTAGATTGCTTTAGTCATACAGGTAGATCAGGCCCTCTAAGAAGCTAAAGCAGTTTATTTTAAAACACAGGCTTTCAAAGATCTCTCCCCCCCCCGCCCCCATCTCCCCAAAAGAAAATCTGGTGCAAGGAGAGGGCCAACAACAAAGGAGCCAGTTCTGCTTTAAATGGTAGGCTATAGTTACTTACAAGATTAATGGCAATTCTAGTTACTTACTGTGTTACTTTTAAGGCTGAACTAAGACTGACTGACCAGTAGGCTGCTACTGTTTTGCACCATTTAGCATTGCAGGGTGGTTGGAAAATCTCATTTTATTTTGAAAATAAACGGGGTCTGGCTTGTAAGCTCAAAGGCAAATTTTTGTTTTGGTGCAGTGCCTCTGAACAGATGATAAAAGAAATAACATAAAACTTCTTCTTCAAATACTCACCGATCTGAGCACTCGCAATACTTCTTTCAAGGTGCTGTTTATGTCCTTCACGGAGCATAGGACTAAAGTGCAAACAACTGCGTCCACAGAGCCGCTGGGCACCTGGCTCAGGTCTTCGGCCGCAGCTACTAAGAACCGCTCATAGTGGAGGTGCTGGTTCTCTTTCATGCTTTGAGAAAGGCTTTGCTGGAAGTGGGGGTTTATATCAGTGCATGTCACTTTGCAGCCTGGTGGGTAGAACTGGAAGTTAGCGCCGCAGCCGGTCCCAATCTCCAGCAGCTTCAACTCTCCGGAGGGGCCTGCAAACTCGGACAGATTCCGAAATAGTTCATGTTTCTGCTTCAGTGTTTTCCTGTTGTGAACGGCAGAAAGCTTCTTGAGGATGAAAGGAAAAAATACTTTCTTACAGAAAGGCTCCCATAAGCCCAGGAATGATAGCAGGTAGATGGGCATGGCAAGCAGCGCGAGGCAGGCGCGGAAGAGCAGAATGCTGGCCTCCGTCGTTTCCATCGTGAAGGCAGAGGATCCGTACAGCACAGAGCTTGTTCCTCGGCGCGTTAGCGCACTGGGAACTTGGAGCTGGGTTTGTGTGCTTGCTGTGTTCCTCTCTAGTGCAGTCACAGGCGAGGAGGGGAAAAACAGCACTGCATACCAAACAGTTGCCGTCATGCCCCAGCTTGCACAAARAAAGGGAGCTGCCAGAAAAGGAGCTGCCAGTTTATTAAGTAACCTCGATAATCTGGAGAGTACATCTTTTGTATTTAACTGCTGGCAAAATGTCAGCAATCACTTTAATCTGGTGTTCAGCAGTTTCAGATTACAGTTTATATCTCTTAAAGAAACTGTATCTTGTCTTCAGTGAGTGGTAGGAAGTTAATCTGAACTCCAGATGTGCTACAGACATTAAATTTTGTTTCATTAACTTTTTGGTTAAAAGGCATGTATTTAAGGGTTATTTACCACCAAGTTTTAGGTCTCTGAAGTAGCTAGATGAGCCAGTCAGCTGCCTGCTGGGTGCTTTCTCTGCAGCAGCAGTTTTCAGTCTTGCCACTTCATGAACACCTCAGATATTTTTTTACATGCGGATGTGGGCTCCTTTGCGGTGAATGAACTTGCTTTTCTTAGTTACCATTCAGATCTTTGATGGGAATCATGGACCAGAGAGAAAACAGTCTATTGATTCAGTATTCACTGTCTGTGGTAGCTTGGTTTTGCTAACTTTATTGGCCTGAGCTGACAATGTACGATCTATTTGCTGTGAAAATTTTTCAACTTTGCTATCACAGATGTTTTTTCGCAGGGTTCAGTAGTGGYGGTGTAGAGCAGCCACTGGCACTTAATTGCTCTGCCTAGAGTGAGTCTAGTAAAGGGATGGGGGGGGCTGTTTGCACCCTTCGGCTTTAGTTCCCTAATTCAAGTAGTTCTGCTGTGAATTGCCCTGGAGAAGTTTATTTTTCTGTTGGGTGATGGGTAGCTGCTTGTCCAAGGAGCTGCCTCCTCCCTCTAGTGGTAAGAAAGCAAATAAAATAGCAGCATGCAGCAGCAGCATTATACGACTGCTTTATTACTAAACGCTGTTGTGATACCTTCATACCTCCACCATGTGGTAACTGCGTTAGAGAAACACATCTGAACAGCGGGAATTACTTCAGATGCACTTCGTGTGTGAGCCGGTTGGACGTGTGTGGAGCACAGAACACAGGCATTGAGTGCGTTCTTCTCTTAAATAACGTTTGCACCAGGTTTTAATTATTAGATGCTTTACTGTGGAAAATCAAAAAGAAGATGAAGCAGTGGCCAAGATAACAGCACCTTCTCTTGGTGTCTTAGGGGAGTTTTACTGAAAAGCTTTGCTAATGAAATGTGTGGCTTTTAAAAAGACTTGATACCTTAAAGGTGTAATCACGACTGGAGGGAGAGTAGAATATGAAGAGTTTAAGCATAGGTTTCACTTCTTAGCAGAGCACGACAAAAGCTGTAGGAGCATAGCTTAGAGAGACCATTTCACAGCTGAGATGAGGTTTCTGCCACCTGATTTAGCAAAGGCCAGTGTGAGGAGAAGTTCCCTTTTTTTGCTTTGTAGGTTGTAAGTTAAATCTAGACTGATAGCACTAGCATCTAATGGCCAGTGAAAGCTCTGGTGCTCTAATGGGCACTTCCCTGAATAAACAGTCTAATAAGGGAGGACTCAACTGGCATGGGAGAGTGAATGCTGGCTCCTAGTGGTATTTTGTAATGGGCAGACTGAAAGAAAAATGCTTGTACTGATGCTGTATCTATTATGTATGCGTCCTGAATCTGAAACCTTAAAGGCTGAGTAATAGTCTTTGCCAACAAGTACAGASAGCTAACATAGCAAAGCTCTCTTCCCTTTCTTTCCTCTCCCCTTTCTCAACTCTAAGACAATGATTCTTCCTTGATTTTGCTTTGCACTGAAATGCATTCTCTGTTTTTGTTTCTGATTTGCTTGGTCCTTGTGCCACAGCTCTATTTAAGAGCTCCAGCCAGAAAAACTGTCTAACAAATGGAAGAATGTGATTCCCAATTTGAAYGAGCTATGGATGCTTAGGAAGTTTTTCACATTTTTATTCTGGATATTTCGCTGTTGTATATAGGTTTACTGTAAGGCTAGTATCCAGTGAAAAATACTAATTTATTTTACTGCATATCCAATGATATGAGGACTGGTGGGACTCCAGCGTGGTGCGACATGTATGCGCCTCAAGTTCAGCTCCGAGAAGTTAGTTTTCTCCAGCTCCTTCTGTGTCTCTCTGCTCAAGGAACACCCATCTCCGAAACACTTCCAGGCTGGGTCACACACCTTTTGCCAGAAGTAGGTCCAACTGGAGTGATCTGCAGCCACGTGCTCCAAAAAGTAAAACGCTCCACCCTGTAAAACAATGCCATAAAAAAATATAAAAGGGGCGTAGGAGGTTGCACCTCTGTGTGTAGAACTTTATTATTTAATTTTCAGCAAGCAGGCTGCCTTTTTTTCACCTCTGGAGACTGGCYTCCTTTCCTAGAGATTGTGCATGGTGGATTCATGTTTGTTTTGAGTAGTGAAGTTTCTGTAACTGCCTCCCATTGAATCTGCATAGAAGGTAGTGTTTTTTGCTGGATGATTACTTATTTTCTGATAGGTGCAAGGGTATTTATCTCTGCTCCAGCTGCCCTGCATGATCTTGGAGAAGCCACTTATCTTCCCTGTGTTTCAGTTCTTCTCATCGGTAAAGTGTGAATAAACTTGTTGYTTACACCACATACCAGTAATTAAGAGTTCATTTCTTAATGTTTGTAAAGCCTGTGAGATAGCTGTTAGCAAGCAGAAATCAAATGTCCCAGAAGAGAGATCAAGGCTACAGCTAGTATGTACAGCACGTAATAGTTTGTTCGTTGTCGGTCTTGTGAACCCTGTCCATGTTTAACTGCATCTTTTGCCACGTCTAATTTAATGCCTTTCAGTGTTTATAAACAACAGATAAAAGGCAAATCTCGTATCGTAAGCAAGCCTTTTCCTAACAGTAAAGGCTGTCTAGTGGGTCCACACGCAGAAGTCAAGGGTTCTGAGTTGGCAGTTCCCTCCTCTTCTTAGTGGAGAGYGCTGGGTATGATCTTACTCCCTCTTCCCTAGTTTTGCTCTCTAAGAGTGTACAAGGTAACCTTGAGGAGTGAAGTGGGTTATAAGCCACATCCAGGGATGAAATCTTATTTACACAGGAAGGTTCTGACCAGTTGCATAGATTGAACCCAGCCTATGTAGATATGATTTGCCTTAAGTGAAATTTAAACCCTTCCCCAGTTATTTTGAGATAACTAGTAAGAAAAAAAAAGTATCATAGTGGAAGAGAGGTATGTAAATACATGGGAATGTGATGTTTTACAAGGATCACCTTAGATTATAATGAAAATACTTGGTCACAGGGGTCAGGTCGAAAGGTGAGAGCAGTTGCTACTGAATGCACAGGGCAACTATAAACTGAAATTGTTCTTTTACCTGTGTTAGAACTCACATCCCTGCCTGCTTCTTCCTTCATGCCCCTTACTTCCCTCATTTTATTGCCGTAATCCTTACTCTGTACTGCTCTCCTCCTGCTCCTCCCAGCCCCCAGGACCTGCTCAGAATTTTGGTCTTGGAGATGTTGCAGGCTGCCCAGCTGCAAGTAGAGGAGCCAGAGTGCCCTGTTTGAGCAGCTGTCTCCATTGCCCCAGCCACCAGCGCTGCCTTGCAGGTGCTCCAGGCCTTCTGCATGCTTGGCAGCACCCCAGTCACATGCTGGGGAGGGAGCGGTAGGGCAGGATGAACTGGTTCTTCCATCTGCAGGTGAAGCAGCACCAAAGAAATGACTTGTGAGTGGTACACTGTGCAGACCAGGAGTACCGCTTTGATTCTGCTGCATCTGGGTGTTACACGATCTAGTAGGATGGATGTTCTCTCCTGTGATCGCAGAAGGGTCTACAGGTATTTACAGCACAGTAAGAGTGAAGGAGTTGACAGGCCTTCCTCTAATAGGCAAGATTACAAGAGAGAAAGAAAGAGGATTTGGCAGGGAAAAGGAAATTAGAAGTGAGAGCAGGRCCGTTCCCTCCCTCCCGTCCTTGCGCTGCCCCAGCTTACCAGCCTGAGCACTCGCAGAACTTCCTTCAGGACTTTGCTGACGTTGGTTACAGAGCACAACACTAAGGTGCACACCACTACGTCCACGGCGCCATCCGGTACCTCGTGCAGATTCTCCCCAGAAGCAACCACCGAGCGTTCAAGCTGGACATGCGGGTTCTCCGAGAGGCTCTTGAGGAGGAACTGCCTGAAATTGGGATTAGGATCGGTGCATGTAAGCTGGCAGCCTGGTGGGTAGAACTGGAAATTGGTGCCGGTGCCTGTGCCTATTTCCAACAACCTGAGCTGGCCTGAAGGGCCGGCAAATTTCCTCAAGTTGCTGAACAGCTCTTGCTTCTGCTTGCAGACCTTCTGGTTGTAGATCGGTGCAAACCTGGCCATGATGTACGGAAAAACTCTCTTATAGAAGGAGTCCCATAAGCCCATGTAGGCAAGTACATATACAGGCCAGATGAGGAGCTGAATGCATCTCTGGAGACAGGAGAGGAGAACCATCGTCGCGGGGACCCCGAGCACCGCGCAGCGCCCGGGCCGTGCGCCGCGGGCCGCAGGTCTCCCGGTGCCGGCTCTGCACCGGATGCGTCCCTCTTCCTCGCTGGCCGCTCTCCAAACGCCGGCTTAAAGCGACAGTGCGGCAGGCACCGCTTCGGCCGCGCAGAACCGCTGCAAGCCTCGGAGGAGGGAGGGGACAGCCCGGCGCGCGGGGCCTTCGCGCTTCGTGACSCCTCGCAGGCGGTTTGCCTGTCCGTTTTGGTGACTGCTGCATCGTCATAGCTCTCACSCTCTCCTGAGCAACTGTGGCGGGGTTTGCAGTGCACTTTAATCGCCTCTCCCAGGAACCTGGGAATGTTACCGCACCTCGYAGTTGATGCAGAGTTTGGTTAAGAACGCAGTACGTTTGGGTCACGGAAGAACTGCACTCACGAGACAGCAGAAGTGTTTCAGACTATAGCGATCCCTTTAGCTGTCCCCGTGCGACTGCCTGTGTAATGACATCGTCATTCCAGCTGCTGAGCCTGGTTCAGCTTTGGCTTGCTTGCACGGTGCTTGTGAAACGCAGAGCTCTGCACCTCGCGGGGGTTACTGCACCCCGAACGGGTACCCTGCCCGCAGAGCTTGTGAACTGACCGGGCACAAAGCGGGAAGGGAAAGGCAGCGAGGGCTGTGATGCTCGAAGAAGGGAAAGGCAGCGCCTTTGGTTCGCGGTTCTGGGCAGCTCTGCGCTGCTTCAGGAGGCCGCTCGGCCTCGGCTAGCTGCGCGCCGGCGCGGGAACGGCAGAACCCACTCTGCTCCGTTCCCCAAGTCCTCGGGGAGGGGACTTAAGATCATTAACCAGAGTTACTTTATTATCTGCTTATATGTTTATTACATTATAGCTGCTGTGATATTTATCTGCTTTCCAAGGCCACGTTATCTTCGAAATACTTGTAAAACTCCGAGCGCACTCATTTCCTGGGGACCCCCTTTCAGCACGGTCTGGGGCAGTGAATTAGGTGCTTAGCAGCACCCGCTGAAAACAGGGCATGCCCCAGCGCTGCGCTCTCCGCGTCAAACTGCTCTGAAAGCGCTTCCASCTCGGGTGCTGCGTGGCGCGAGTGGCTGGCAGCTTTGCTGCCAGAGAAGCAGGGAGAACCAGCAGAGGAAAGGTGGGATTTTTGCTGCCGCACACGTTCAGCGCAGGGGTGATGCTGCCCCGGGGGACCCGGCGGGAATGCTTTACCCTCCTGCTTGCTAGCAGGCTGCGCTGGGATCATTTAGCTCAATTATGATCCCTTCCCCCCCCCCCCCTTTTTTTTTTGCTATGACTGCCCAACATGTGAGCGTTGACCTACTTATTTCTTTAAGCAACGTGCTCCAAGATCTCTTATACGGGCTGTAATAGCGCCCTTGGGGCCCGGGAGCGTCCTTGAAGGATGTATTTTCGGTGTGCTGCCTGCCCCCGGTGGGAATGCGTGGCCCCGGTATCCCTCGGGGCTGCGGGTGCCCTCGCCGGGGGCCGGGGCGTGCGCCTGCGTGTCTGTCTGGGGGTCGATGCCTTGTTTTGCTGCCGAACTGATCACTTGTCCCAGCGCTGGCAGCTTTGCCTTGCRGTGGGGTGGGTGCAGCACTGCTCAGTTCAACGTGTTGGCTCTGGTATCTATGCAGAGAAGATAATTTTTTCTATTTCTTAAGTCATATGGCTTAACTTTGTTTTTTGAACAATTTAAAACTCTRTATTTGGGTGTTGCTGTCCTGTTTYCTAGCAGTTTWTTATCAGTAGAATTCTTTTTCTRTATCTCAGTGTTTTTATTTCCTCTTGTTTTCCATCCCTTTGGAAACGTAAGCCTTAGTGAGTACCAAGCTTCAGAAAGTCCAGTTTGGACCACAACTTTCTCCAGATYCTTGCATTTCAGTAGCACCTTATTTAAAGTGTATTCTTTTGGAAATTCTGATTTGAAATACCTTAATCTGTTTAAGTTGCATCTGCCCTTGTGTTATATTAGAGCAGTCCCGTAAACGTCAGCGGTGTGCGGCGAGGGCAGATTTAGTTCCTGTGCCATATCCAAAGCAAGATAAACGAGTTCTCGAGCGCAGTGCCGTGAGGTTGTCTGCTCAGCACATGGCACACGAGCCCTGGAGCTCTGCTCAGAGGACCAGCTTTAAAATCCCGTGAAGAGGGCACGCCTGCAAGGTGGATTTAAAAAAGAAAAACCAGCAACCTAATACAGCATTTCAGGTTGTCGTCTCAGCAACAYGGGCACAGTCCTGCGGAAAACGGGAATTGCGTAACGATAAAAATTGATCCTAAAATTTTAGTCCCAACAGCGTAAGTTATCGGTGTAAAGCTGGGGAAGTTGTCTGTCTTAAATTAGAGGGGTAACTTGGATCAATCATTAGTATTCTGTTACTATTTCACTGGGAAAAAACCAATAATCTGCTTGTATGATGGGGATGTAGCAGAGAACAGTAGATTTTTCTCTCTTCAGCAAACTGCTGGGCATTTAGCAGCTCCACAGCTGGCTGGGAAGACTGGCAGGGGCGGAGGAAGGAGCTTCGAGGAGAAACCTGAAAAGATTTCTCTAAAACACGCCCTTGTTTGGTCCCTTCTCCTAGGAACCCTGCATCCTGCTCCGGAGTCGGGACGAAATGCCAGCTTCCGCGGCCGGGAGGGCGTCCCTACCCGGAGCCGCCGCGGCGCACGCCGCCCTGACGCCAGCCCGCGAGGCCCGGGGCTGGAGACCACGAGCCGCACGTCTGAAACGACGGGATTTACTGCTTACGCAGCCGCTGCTCGCTGGAGCTCAGCGCCTTCGCTGGAGAGCTGCTCTCCCGACCTGCACTGCCAGCGCGCGGGCGCTTCAGGTCCGCCCACGCCAGCGGAGCTGAGGCTTTCGCCGACGCTGCCAGAGTCTGTGACCCACGTGCAGCTGGAAGGAAGGGTTACCCAGCAAAGAACACGGGCACGTAAGATACGCACGTCCTATTGGAGCTTTTTCCTTTGTAAAATCTCGTCGTCATCCGCTGATCTCCGTGATTCCAGAGCCGGCTCCGTTTTAACGGCGCTCRGTCCTCCAGACAAGTACAGAGGTTAAATCACAGTGTTTTCATGGGCATCAAAGCTAATGATGCCTGGTTTTCTGTAGATTTATGTTCCCTAGTAAACTCTGACCAGCGTTTATTTCGGGAGCATTTATGGAAGTATCTGCTGTGCGTGTTCTGGCCTCCGCTAGTGCCGGTCYGCGGGCTGCAGCCTTCCCCTGGGCCGTGGCACTCTTCGGTGGTGCTCGGACGATTTCTCGGGGAAATCTTGTCTTTTCACCAAACTCTCTGGAACTTGGTAATCTTCGAAACTGCTAATGCTCTGCTAAAACTAGTCAGAAACGCTGAGATCGGAATACAGTTACATGCAGACGGCGTGATCTCAGAAATCGGGCATTTGGTGTTAATCGCCAGAACACTTGCTAACTTGATCGTGGTCAGCAGCGCGGACGCTGGCTGCGAAGGTGCGCTCCTCGCACAAGCGGATCCGCAGTTGTACGCGGGCGCACCGCCGGTGGGCTCCTCGCACAAGCAGATCCGCAGTTGTACGCGGGCGCACCGCCGGTGGGCTCCTCGCACAAGCGGATCCGCAGCCGTACGCGGGCGCACCGCCGGTGGGCTCCTCGCACAAGCGGATCCG
>NW_028186571.1:237089-259942 GCF_003343005.1 Rhea americana
CGGTGTGTGTGTCCGTGCGCGCCGACATGTCGCCGGGCCCTTGCAACGCTGCCGCAATCCGCCCCGATGGCAACCCGTGACCCGTCTGTCCTCGTTTCACACCGGCAGGGACTCGGAGGCGAGCGGCGAGGCTGCCCGGGAGCCCGGCGGCGCCTTCCGAGGGAGCGGGGCGGGGGGGGAGGCGGAGGGAGAAGCGCTGAGGGCCCCCCCCGGTTCCGGCGCCGCTCCGGGGGGAGCAGCCGCCCCCACCCCCCCCTCCCCGCCGGGCTGCCGCGGGGCCGCCGCTCCCCCGACGGCGCGGCCCGCGGTGCTGGAGCGGACAGCGGCGCCCGGAGCCGCTTATGTAAGCGCGGGGGCCGGGCGGGCGGCTCCGGGCCGCTGGAACTGCGGCACGGGCGGTTGTCTGAGCCTCCGGCTGGAGGGGGAGGAAGAGGGGCCGAAGCAGCCCCGAGCGCGAGCGGCCGAGCTTGGAAGCGCCRAGCGTGTCGCCGCCTTCCCCCTTCCCGCCGCGGCCTCGGCTGCGGGTTGTCGCGAGGGCGAGCCAGGGGGGCTTCGCTCTGCTCGTCGGTCCGTGCTCGCCGCTTTGCCGCGCGCTCCCGTCCGCTGCCCGGTGCCTTCCTCCCCGCGCGCTTGCGGCTGCCGCTGGAACGAGCAGGGCGCCGGCCGTCGGGTCCAACCAGCCGGCCCGGGTGAAAGCAAGCGTGGTCAGACAGCAATGACGAAGGCGTTAGAGATACGGGCAAGTTCGTCTGCAACGGGGCACAGCCGCGAAGGTGGGAGAAGTAATAACCCCCCCCCCATGCACGGAAGGGATTGCACGTGATGGCTCGTGTTAGCGGTGCTGCGTGCAGAGCTCACCGTCGCTGGGCCGTTGGTCTGAATCCCGCGTGCTTCAGAGCTTCCTGAAGGCTATTTCAGTCCACTGGACCGCGCTGGTGGTCGTGGTCCCGTCCCTGGTTAAAAGGCATCCACCCTCGGAGGAAACTGCCGTTAGCTGTCCTTCTCGGTGGCGTTTTCGGCCGAGAGGGACCGTGAAGCGTGCTCCTCGCAGGCTCAGATCCTCCTCTATGCCGCGTGATTCCAGACCCAGAAGAACCGAGCGGGCAGTCGCCAAGCCGGAGAGGACAAGGGCAGAGCAGGTAGCTCACGGCGGCAGGGTAAACGTAGCAAAACCCTCCCTTGATGGTATCTCGGATTCAAGAGTAGCTTCTAACTTTTCGTGTGATCTTCCATCCTATGGAAGAAGTGCTTCTGAATACTGCCCCGAAGTTAGAATAACTTGTGCCTTTCTCCTCTGTCTTCTCCTGTAGCAAAGTGCTATCCCTGCCTGATGGAGCACATCAGCATGGAGGATCTCGTAAGCAGCAAGAGTAGCCGTCAGGGACTGGACTGCAGCAAATCAGTAAAGTGCTCTTTTCCAAGAGTAGCCATTTTAAGAAGCAAAATTTTGCCATTTAAGACCTGAAAATCCTGTTTTGTCTTGCTAGCACTGCTCCTGTGCTAACAGAAGGGTATAAGGATTTTGTATTTGAAAATAAGTATTCTTAGCAGGTAATTTAGGAGGAAACATTTTCAAAAAAAAAAAAAAAAAAAAGGAAAAAAGACCAGCAGTAGTGTTTTTCATTGTTAAGTAGCATATAATACATCATTGACTTGATAAGTAGTGGTCTTAAAGGCATATAAATAAAACCTGTTATTGACTCATTGTTACAGAAACAGTGGAAAATCTTGAAGAAGACTAAAAGCCATTGCCTTACTCTTTTTCTCTCTGGACATACGTGTACTGTTATTTATGTTTACCAGAACTCTATATATGAATTATAAAAACTAAACACATGCATATGCAGCCACTTAGGTGTATCTGGGAAGGCGTTGACGCTGGGCAGCTGGGCTCTGGGGCAGGACGTGGTGCTGCTGCTGGCCGGAGCAGCTTGTGGAGGCAAACTTAGCGCTACCTGGCTCTCGCTGGCCAGCGAGGGGATATTTCTGGCACTGGGTTTTGCAGCAGGATTCTTTAAAAACAAAGCAGCAAAGCTCATCACAGAYGTCTTTTCCTGGTGCTTCAACTTACTTGATTTTCTTTTCCTGGCTAAGCACCTGCCCAGGTATTAACTAAATTCRTTTTGCAACTTAATGATAAACAGGAATATTGCCATTCTGCAGAGAAGAGTGATAAAGCCTGTCTTGATTTCCAGGCAGGCTGAATTCCCAGGAGTTCTGTGGAAACTTAATAGGAGTCAAGTGCTCAATATTYTTAAAAATCAGACCACTTTTAGGGCGCCTAACTTAAGTGAGGTTGCAAAGCTCCAGCCCTCAGCCCGTTCACGGGTTTTATCTTCCTTAGTGATTTGGGTGATGCGTAGGCCCTTCACTGCGAGTTAAATTTCACCTTGGAGGGCAGGTACTGCAAAAGCACGAGGCTGCCCGCCAGGTGCCCGTGCCCCAGAGACCTTTCCGTGGGGAGCAGGACTTCCCGCTGAGCGGCCAGCGAAGGCAGCAGCAGGACGGTAGCGGTGGAAGTAGGAATGGCTGGATGGCCACACCTGCGTCTTCTGCGAGACGCCGGGGAAGGGTGGGATTTTGTCTAGTTAGGCGAGATCTACGTGCGAGGAGAAGACGAGATGAAGAAAGCCCGGCTGCGACGGCGCGGGGAGACGTGGGGCGTGTAAGAGCRCGGAAGGAGAAGCTGGCTTGTTCTCCTTCCCTTCGTTTTGTTAATGTTTTTGGATATCTACACCGTACCATTTGAGCGCGTCGCAGCCTTAACTGAATTCCTCCAAACTTACTGTAAAGAATAACCTTGCTCCTATTTTGAGGGTCACTAATAGGCTAAATGACTTGAACAAGGAATTAAGTTCTGAACAAGGAATTGAATTTAGGTCCTTCAAGCCCTGTGCTGGTGTCTTTTAGTTATTCCTACGTTAGCAAGACCTGCGCTCTGGGCAGTTCCTCGTTGAGAGCTCGGCTCTGGAGAAGGGCAGGTCGAAGTGCCGTACTTCGGGGTGCTTAGCTGGGGTGACTCTGCGGGCGGGCGGTGGTAAACGCGGGTCAGCTTTGAGTGCTGTCGGAGACGGGGAGCTGGAGAACTCGGTTTAGCCAGTTTTAGTTCTCGTAACTCGCTGGGTGACGTTAGAGAAGTCATACTGCGGCTGGTGGGGTTGAAAGAGCTTCCGCCTGCATCTCGGCCGCCTGTGCTGTCCTGCGTTCCCACCCGTGAAGTTGGCCTGTCCTAGACTCGCAGAGTTTACCGCACGTGGAGGAGATTTCCTGGTTTTCTGCCATTTCCAGCCACGGATTCGCTCATACATTTTTTTTTTTTKGKTTKRWTYYKGTTTTTTGGGGGGTCTTGTCCAGTAGTATTTCAGAAGATACCATCTATACTGATGTCTTCTTTTCTGCCCCAGCCCTGCATGCTTGAACCAAAACCCATGTGTCTCTATGAGTTAAATTAYGGAACTGAAAGATCCACTGTGAATGACTGAATCCTGCAAATTAATATACGGAGAAATGTATTAAAGCGAAGRTATTGCTTCAAAAGTGTTTTTCAATTTATTTGGACAATCAACTTTAATAATTTATTAGAATATTCCATAATACGCCAGAAAGCGGACTACTGGGAACATTTGTAAAAAATAATTAATTCTTAGTAACTGGACACCTCAGTACRGCATTTTTTGGGGTGTTTTTTGGGGTGATTTTACTGATTTTTGCTGAGCCCCAGCATGGGCGTTGCGATCCCCCGTGGCCGAGGGCGGCGGGCGCGTGCGGCCCCGGCTCCACCCGGATGCCCGGTCTTTGTGGCAAGTTTTTGGAAGTTCCCGATGTTGGGGATGGAAGAGGCGCGCGCGGAAGCGTCRCCTCCGCCAAAACCAACCCTCGCCGCTTGGGCTCGCCGAGCCCGGGGGCCTCCCGCTGCTCGTGAGCCGCTTCCAGCTCTGCCGCTGGCTTCTGGGGGACCTTGGGCGTATACAGTCCCTTCCTCTGYCTGTCTCTGCAGATAAACTTATTTTTTTAAAAAAAAACTTAAATTGGGAGCTCTTCAGCGTGGTGATAGTTTAATGTTTGTTCAATCAGTGAACATGTGGTTATGGGCTGCTCTTAGTAAAGATCTTTAARTGCCGCTGTTATATTAAAAAAGAGCAAAGAATTAGGTAATGCTTGGTGCTTTTTAAATACCCTCTAATAACTAATACGTGGGATGCGCGGAAARGAAAAGGAGCGAAGTCGGCCTGCCGTTGGGCTGTGCTTCCTCTGCACGCCTCTGCGGCAGGAGTAGAGCTTTGCTGGAGCAGGCGGACGGGACTCTGGACTCGGGGCGAATGCGCCGAGGCGCTCTGCCCGTGCCGCTGCTTTGGGGGGGGGTTTCTGTTCGGCTGGTTTTAGTGGCTCCGCACTCAGGTCCTCATCTCCCTCCCTTCCGAACGGGCACCGAGCCTCGCTGGAGGGACGCTCTTGGCTCCTCGAGTGAAAAAGCGTTGCTGTTCCCGAGGTTTCCCGTTGTCCCAGCCGGATCGGTGCCCGGGTGCCGCTGCCGGCGGACGTCCCGGCTCGTTTGCCCGCGCGGTTTCTGGCACAAAAACGTTGCTCTCTGCAGCGTCCCGGGGAAGCTGGGGCTGTGCGTGCTGGGGGAGCGGCAAGCGTTGGCTGCAGAGCACGAGCAGTCACCGCGGTCAGCGCGCCGGGMGATGCAGAACCTGCTATATGGGTCCGATTTAAGGAGTTAGCCCGTTCCTATCCTTTCAGTTTATATCCCAATTTTGTCCGTTATCCTAACGTGGGATAGTTTACTGGGAGAACAAATTAAGTCAGGGCAGGGAAGAAGTTCCTGAGAAATGAGGACGCTCGGATCGGATCAGCATCGCGTACTGGTGTCGGGCAGCGGAGTAAATACCAGCGGCTGAAACAAAAGCGATTCTGTCTTTTAAGTTCAGCAGCCGAACAGAGCGGTACCTGCGTGCACACGGAAGGGGAACAAGCAGCACGAGGCAAACTTCTCTCCAGCGCTGAAATATCCCACGATTTGTTAGCGGGCAGGGTCTTCGCAAACACTTTTGAGGCACAGAAATATTTACAGTAGTGCACTGAGAGTTAGAGGGTTGAAACGTCGTGCAGACAAAGAGCACGTGGAAATTTGCCCCGAAGGGAGAGAACTGGGCAATGAGAGAGTTSCCGGTTGTGTAATTGTGCGTACAAATAAGGCTTTCGTTTGTGCCTTCATTTTTTTCCCCCCTTTTTTATGCTCCTGTGTCCCTGAGCTACTTTGGTTTCTAAATTCAGGCCTTACATATTTATCTGTGCCATTCAATTAGACCACATCCCCAATGCTGCTATATAGTTTCACAGTATGTGGGAAATTTGGTAATTAAACGCATGCAAATGCTGCAAGAATAGAATAAATTAATTTTTCCTTAATATCAGCAGGCTATTCTGTGATGTTTCTGGAGATAATGTGACCAAGATACTGACTTTTCCTTTCTTCCCATCTTTTTGAGTTTTTATTGTTATTACTCTAGAAATACCTGTTAAAGTTTTCACGAGAAGAATTCCAGCCCGGGCTGCGCTGTGTTGTTCCATACGGAGGAAAATCCGTGTTTAAGTTTGTTTGGATGTGCAGCTAGAGCCTGAGATAGGAAGCGCGTTTAACGTCTGTTAAACCGAGCCGGCACCTCCCTCGAGTTTGTGCCCGGCCGGCGTGGAGCAATAAGCCGGGTCACTTTGCACCCGATAACGTCACGTTTTTGGAAGCGCCCTGGGTACCGCGCCAAAGGCTGGGACCCGCGCGCCCCTTTTTTTTTTGGAGGGAGAGCTGGGTGCGTTTCCGCGAGGCGTTTCTTCCCGAGATCCGCGCCCGTCGCGGGTTTCGGGGAGCCGAGGGCCGTCCGTCGTTCGGAGAGCCGCAGCCTTTAGCGCGTGCGATGAGCCCGCGCGCGTCTGCTGGGCTAAGAAGATCTGGCTTTGCTGATGCTCTTTTTTTTTATTATTATTATTTCTAACCACGAGGCGTTAGCCCGGGGCCCTCGCCAGCCGCCCGTGGGGTTTCTCCCCGAGGCGCCGGGCGATGCCGGGGCTCGCTCGTTTTGCAGCCTGCGGTACTGCAGTGCCGTTGCATCAGTGCAGGATTTCTGTAATTCCTCCCGCGGCCTCTTCCTGTAGTGCAAAAAAAAAAAAACCTCCCAGATGTAACAGCCGTCTCGGCGTTGCGATATGTTCCGGCCGCTGCTTCTCGCACGCAGCGGGTCCGCAGGCGTGCGGGGCGCGGGCGGGCGGCTTCCCCGGGCGCTCGGTGCCCCGGGACGGGGCGGCGTGGAGCCTCCCGGGCGGGTCCGGGCCGCTGCGCTCGTGCTGCCRTACCGGGTCCGCCTCGCCCCGGCGTGCCGGCATCGTCCGCGTTGCCTGCGGTGCAGAGAGGACTCTATGTCCAGCCCGTGTTTTATCCCAGTTTTAACTTTCAAAAATTGCTGTTGCACTCCATGAAAAGATTTTAAAGATTAATTTTAAAGATTATTGAATTCCTAGGGCGTAAAATTAAATAACAAAAAAATAAATAGCAAATGCTGCCCCGTGGGGCGCGCGGGGCCGGGGAGATCCGTGCCGTGCCGTGCCGTGCCGTGCCGCGCCGTGCCGTGCCGTACTGTGCTGTGCCGTGCCATGCCATGCCATGCCGTGCCATGCCGCGCCATGCCGTGCCGCGCTGCGCCGTGCCACGCCATGCCGCGCCATGCCGTGCCATGCCGCGCCATGCCGTGCCATGCCGCGCCATGCCGCGCCATGCCGCACCGCGCTACACTGTGCCACGCCGTGCCATGCCACACCGTGCCGCGCCGTGCCGCGCCGTACTGTGCCGTGCTGTGCCATACCATGCCATGCCGTGCCGTGCTGCGCCGTGCCGTGCTGCGCTGTGCCGTGCCGTGCCGTGCCATGCCGCGCTGCGCTACACCGTGCCACACCGTGCCATGCTGCACCGTGCCGTGCCGTGCCGTGCCGGCAGCTCGTGCGGTAGCGGCGCTCGGCGCGGCGCGCGCGGCCGTCCGGTTTCGCAGTCGCTGACCCTCTGTCCTGCCTGTGCTGTTTGCTCCCCTGCAGAGCCGACCTGTCCGGGCTGCGACATAGCTAACGAAGCTGCTGCAGGATGAAAAGATGGCAGCGCGGCTGCTCGCACCGCCAGGCCCCGAGAGTTTTAAACCTTTCACTCCGGAGTCCCTGGCTAACATTGAGAAACGCATCGCAGAAGAAAAAAAGAAGCGTCCGAAGCAAGACAGCAGCCACCGGGACGATGACGAAGACAGCAAACCAAAACCAAACAGTGACCTCGAGGCGGGGAAGAATTTGCCTTTCATCTACGGGGACATCCCCAAAGGCCTGGTTGCTGTACCGCTGGAGGACTTTGACCCTTATTATATGACCCAGAAAGTGAGTCCGCCCTGCGCTAGGGAAGAAGTCCCTAAGCCGTCGTTTTCTTAGGAAGTTGCAGGTTTGAGCATGGTTTAAATGGAAGACCAAAAATCGAGTCTTTGAATGGGGCTTTTATTTATTTTCCYTTTTTAACATTTTTTTTCTTGATGTTTAACAGTGTTGCTCTTCATGTACCTTCCGAACAATTATCCAGTTCAACTAAGTTAGAGATTATATGATTAGTCTTTTAAGCACCCGCTTGGGTAAAGATGGCAGAACAAGGTCTGGGAACTAAAAATAGTTTATCAACAAATGTCACAAATTTTAACCATGAGGGCCCTAAGAAGGATTTAACTGAGGGGTAACAGATTTATTGTGTGTTTCATTGCTTGCACGGGAATCGGTCTGAATTTGGTCGTAATGAAACAAAGATGGAACTGGGACAAAATCAAAGCGAGATGAATTACTTAACTCATTTGCATCTTCATAACTTGTATTTTTTTTAATGTTGTCTGGGGAGTTAAGGTGATGAGTCTGGAGGCATTTGTTGGTGCTGAAATTTATTAAGAAATGAAGTAGCATCTTGAGGGAAGTGGTGAGTAAGCAGGCAGTGTGCTGGAAACAGGGAGCGGGGGGATCTGGTACTGGTGAAACTGGGAAGAGTTTGATCACTAATTTYTTTCTTCCTCGAAGGCTAGATGGCTCGAAACAGCTGCTTTTCTGCTGCTTCACTTAATCGCTTTCTTTCATAGAAACGGAATTTAGGTAAAGATGTAGCTAGGAAGGTTTAACTCAGGCTTAGCCGTGCCCGGGAAGCTGGAGGTTTCACCGTGYATGTGACAACAGTTGTGATTTTACCCCGTTTTGCACAGTTTTGTGGCTGTCACGTAAGAAGTGGGTACGTCCTCACGGGTAACGCGTGCGGGAGCGACCRAGTGTCCGGGAGCTCGGCGTGCCGGCGTTTGGGGGCGAGGGGCTGCTTTTCTGCYGCTTCAAATACTCAGTGACTTCCCACAAAGGATTTTTTTTAAGGCTATTAAAAAAGGCCCTTTTCTGAATCATCAGGAATTGCGAATCTGCTTGAATCACGGGAAGTTTTCCAAATTTTCTTTTTTTTTTGCCTTCTGTAGCGCTTGCCAGAAGGCTTTGCATCATAGGTCTTTTCTTTTAAAGCTAGACGTGCAGCACGCATAGGAGCAAATCAGCTGGTTGCTTTTCCTTGCAGTAGGACACAATGATCTTGGTTTATCTAAGGAAACTGAAACTGCATTTTAACTGCGAAGCTGAACTTTCCAGTGGCTTGTTAACTGATATTTAAAGGAGAMACAGTGCGACCTAGAAACAGGACCGTGATACAGGGGGTCAAAACTCCTGGGTCTGGAGCAAGCGACACCGTCTTGTCCAAGCTGCTTCACTCTTCTCTGCTCAGTTTTTTCATTTTTGTAAAATGGGAGTAATGGCTCTTAACAGAATCAGGAGAGTCCCATTTACTCACAAGTAAACAATTATGGAGCTAATTTATCTTTTTTGTTTGTTTGTTTTCATTTAAGTACCAGAGAGATTTTTTTCATGATTTTTTTTGCAAATTATTTGATCACCTTGCAGTTTTGGGTCTGGAGTATATGATGGAAGCGTGATTGGCCCATGAAATCTGTTGTGGGCACCTGAAACATTTTAAATTAAAAAAAGAAAAAGAAGAMGAAAAAAAGAAAAAAGCAAATAATTGCACATGAACTTCCTTGTTGACATGTGCAAATGAAATTCATGGAAGATAACTCTGTGAACACCCCTAGCAATAAATGCAAACCAGGTGATTGTCGTATGGGAAGATGAGCTACGTATRTAGGCATATAGTCTAAGCCAGTGATGAATCCGAATTTTTAAGTGTATTTTCCTGTTGCCCAGTTGGCTCAAACACTTCCTGCCCTAGAAAGTCTCAGAGGGTTTTGCGAAGATCTTGGAGATCTTTGGACGAAAGATTTTTGTGGAAACAGATGTTATCACCTACTGCAGAAGGAGGTGCCAGTCCCTTAACGGCGCCGTCCCCTTSTTGAGCTCTTGAGACCCGCTGCTCTGTTTGTCCGGCAGCCCGTGTCAGCAGCTGAGCAGAACGGGGGGAAGCAAAGATTCTCCACGAGAAAGTGGGCTACAGAGCAGAGCATCCTCCAGTGTTTGCYTATGCAAGAGGTAAGTATCATCCCCTCTTCTTCTGTGTCCACAACCTCACTAGTATTTCTTTTCTTCACGGTTTTCCACCTTTTAGGCCTCTCTYTCTCTTCTGTTTATGGCATCTGCTCTCACTTCTGTTGAACARCTCTTCTCCTTGTTCTTCTCCGCCAAACATGACCATGAGCAGAGCCAGGCTGTGGTCATTTTCCTTAAGTAACGTCCATGCATCTCACTCGATTGTATGAATCTGTTTTATACTCGCTGCAGAGCAAGACAGAGGTGCTAATGCTCCTGCAGTTTCTCCATTTAGGAGAAGCAGAAGGTCCTGGGTATCCCGAGAGGGGAGACCGTATGTAAGCTTGGGTGGATTGAGCCCAGTGGGTACTGGGGTACTCTGTAGTTGTGGCAAGCAGCCTACACGTGTCTGAACGTCAGAGCCTGGAGTGGGATTGTCTGAGGTCACCTATAGATCGCAGATGGGCACCTGAGGATCCTTCTGGTGTGTATGTGCCAAGAGTGACTTGCAGCTTCGTCAGATCACATGCTCCGTTTGGAAACGGGCCCTCCAGCCCAGAATGTCACCTTGAGCGTACAGAACTGGGAAAATCACGGGCATATGAAAGAGCAGCTTGGGGGAAGCATGTTTGACGCTAGTATGTGCTTCAAGGAGCCTTCTCTTACGACTTCTTTGTACGGCAGCGTTACGGCCGTACAGGGTGACGGTGCTATGGCTGGACTTGAGGAGGAGAAGCAAAAGATCCATGCCATCTCAAAATCAGCCTTTTATTCTCATTTCCAAAAGCAAATTGCCTTTTGCAGGCCTCGTAGGTGCAATATTACTTCTTCTTGCCCTGCATTCCTCCCAGAGGTTTAAAAGGAGCAGGAAAAGCAAGCGTACGCAGTTCCCTCCCTGCCGTCCCGGTGGAGCAAAGGAAGGAGAGGATAATCTCATGGGCAGGCGTCTTCTCCAGGTCCTGCTGGATGGCAGACAAGCTGGAACAGAGTTGTCCGTAGCTGTATACSTGTCCACGAGGTGACAGGTAGCAGCACTGCTTGCATCCAGTTTTCAGAGTTGCACGTGGAGCTTTCTCACGGTGATCAGGATGGCGCCGTGGTGGTGTGACCCAGGCCAGGAGGCCAGAGCAGCTCTGCCGCGATAGTCCACAGAGGTGCAACCTGCTGGTGACGACCGAGAGGAAGKATGATCGTTCCCACTTCTCAGATGGAGTAAAATTCCCTGCAGAGACAGTTTCTGGTGTTGGTAAACCAGATCAGCTCCTCAGTGCTGCATGATGAACGATATTTATTTTTTGAAAGTGTGTCTTTGGGGGATATAGATATAGAGGTATAAAAATTGAAARCGTTTCTAAGAAAACTCTAGAGGGTTTTGCTATCTTGGGCTCCAAATAAGAGTTTAAAAGAAGCACAAGATGCGGCAAATGCTTCCCCCCCCCCATAAGCTTTTCAGTGGTAAAGAGTTAGATATAATGAATATTAAGCAGTGTGTTTTCTGTATGAAAAAATACATCCTTTCTGAGCCAGAGCAGACTTGAAAACGTTTTGAAGCGACGAGTAATTCCGTGTGTGCTCCCGCAGCTTGCGGAGGTCCCCGCGCTGCCCCCGCAGCCGCTCGCTTCTGACTCTTCCTCCCGCTGCTCCTCTCCCTCCGCGTCGCGGGCGTGCTTCGCGCTTGGTCTTCGCGTGTGATCAATTCTGGGATGCTCCCCGGCAGAGCTTCTGTTGCAAATTGATTTAAATACCGTGGTTTTGATGCRGCTTGTTCCTTACGAGTGTTTCTTTTTTGACACAGTTTCTTTTTATATGGGAAGTATTTTTAAAGTTCCTATAAAACGTAAAATCCCAGCCAACTTTAAGCCAGCTAAAGTGGACAGAGCCTTTTCCACAGCTGCTTAGCCACAAACTGAGGCTTTTTGAAACTTCTGACACGCTGCTTCTCTTCCAAGAGGACTGCGAAATGCCCTGCTCCAGGTATCGCCGTTCTCTGAGGTTTGAGCTTTATCTCAGCAGATCTTGAAAGGGCTCGAGGATGTTCTTGGACCCGAACCAGCGAACATCCTAAGTGCATGCAGCCATTTTGAAATTGAGCTTTAATATGTCAGCAGCATAAAGAAAAAATACGTTTTTAAACGTGCTAGATGCTTTTGGGGGCTTTTCAGTTCCTCCTCCTGTTTCCGACGCCGAGCGGGGCTCTGCCCAGGACTCTGTAAGGTGGGTGCGCGCGGGGGCCGCCGCGGCGCGGGTCGTATCGGGGGGCGAGAGGAGGCCGGTTTCTCGGCCCGCAGCTTCGGAAACGTCGCGGCCTCGTGCAAGGTTCCTGCGTGCCCGGATCGCCCGATGCCGGTGCCGCAGCCCGGCGCCTGCCCGAGGTCGGCTTTCAAGCGCGTTAGCCGCGACCCCGATTTTTGATTTCCAAAAGTTTGCTGCTCCGCGGTCTAATTCCGGCAGCGGAGCCACGAGGCGGCTCGAGGAAGACGTACGAGCGCCGCGCTGGTGGGTGTGCTTCACCCCGGCGGGAGCCTCTTGGTGGAGGACGGCCTTTGGCGAGGTGGAGAATAGTCCTTTACGAGGCTGTTGGTGTCTCTTGCACGAGCCCTGCTTTGGTTTTCATGCATTAACTCTCTCTTTCTCTCTCTTTCTTTCTCTACAGACCTTTGTAGTACTAAACAGAGGGAAAACACTCTTCCGATTTAGTGCCACACCTGCCTTGTACATTTTAAGTCCTTTTAATCTGTTTAGAAGAATAGCTATTAAAATTTTGATACATTCATATCCTTTTTATTACTGAGTTATTTTGTCTTTGTTCATTGTTTGGAAAATCTCTGAGCTGTTGGCTCCCTGCTCGGTTCCCGTGTTATTTGTGCATTACAGTCCTGTGCCTGGTGAAGTCGGACTGGCTTCGAAGCATACGCAGAAATGTGTATTTTCAATGAGAAACATAACCCTTAGGTACAGCCTATCGAATAACATTTCGTTTACATTCCCTGCTAAATTGTGTCTATCTTTATSAGTTCTTCCACCAATACCCAGACACCGATCAGTGCTGGAACAGACGTGGTTTAGAGTTAGGCTTCCRCGAAGAGGAGTTGAGCTTTGACTAGCTGCTGAAAGGGTTAAACAGAATTGTTATCTGCAGAAGCAGCCAAAGATACTGGATATATAATTAGATGCTGACTAATTTCTTGCTCTTTTGGCATCTCTCAAACTTCCTTGTAATGGCAAAGCTATTCCAAAATGCTCCGCTGCTGGGCTTCGGAGAGCTTCCGAAACATCACCTGCATTTGGTATTAAAAAGGAGAGAGAAAAGTAGTAGTATATGGGATGAGCTGGTTTGTCTTATTTTTAGAAAGTGGCTCTAAAACAGTTCTTGTGGAAACATACTCATTTGTTGCTTTAGAGACTTCTATATAATTACTTCCTGCATTTCATATGAAAAAAAATCGTTTCCCTTTTTTTTAGTGCTTCAGACTCTGCCTGGGATCTAAGGCCAGGAACAGGCTCTTCTGGCTGCCGTGGTATTTCCTGGAGCCTTCGTTAGGATGAGGCTGGGAGATGCAGATCAGCCAGGTGGGGACGGGGGGTTTGGCCCTGGGTCTTGAGCCCTGCTCTAAAATCCATTCTAGGCTGCTTAAGTAGTTTTTTTGATTTCAAGCAGCTTTGATCCTGGATCTCACCATTCTGTTAGCAATTCAGTAGTCAAAATTGACTCAGACTTCCGATTCTGAAGTTGTGTTGTCCTCACAACGCTCCTCAAATTAAATAGCAAGGAAATTTTCACCTGCAAATGAGACGTACGAGCAGCGGCGGCTGGTAGCAAGGTGCCTTCGTGAACTCTCCCTTTTTGATAAACGTGCTGACTGCGYACGCAAAAATCTCATTTTGGATGTRCAAGTCCGCAGTTATTTCAGCAAACATTGGAAAGATTGGTCGGAAGCGTGGTCAACCGATTTATCCAAGCCGGGCATTGATGTRAAGGGACGAGGAGGAACAGCTCTGTTTGTATTGAAGAGCTGAAGGGGTTTTATTCCCAACCAACCCCTTTTGCTCTTAGCAGAGTGGCATGAAAAACCATGTTGCCTTTGCTCCAAAAAAGTAGCGTTTTTAAAAACGTGATTGAAATTTGTCATCCTCTTGCTCGTGCGAGCGCCGGTGTGCGCCTGGGCGGCCCCACGGCCGTAAATTCGGCCGCTGGCGGGTGGCGAGGTGCCTCTTTCCGCGTGGCGCTGGGAACGCGGCGCCCTGAGACGCGGGGTGGGAGGGCGAGAGCCGAAGCGAAGAGCCGCGCTCCTGTGCCCTTGCTCCTTGACTTTGCTCCACAGTATTTAGCATGATCATTATGTGCACTATTTTGACCAACTGTGTATTCATGACTTTTAGTAACCCACCTGAATGGTCGAAGAATGTGGAGTAAGTAAAACTTTTTGTATCTTTAAGAATCTTACGGAATGTCGTTTTCTGGCTATTCGGAARTCTTTTCCGAGTTCTGTTTACATTAGCATGAATGCAAGTAGTCCTGTATATCCTCTTCGCTTAGACAAGAAAGTCTGTAATTTATCTTTCGTTAAAATTATTTCATTAAATTTCATTAAAATTACGTTTCTGCAGACTTCTCAGTACAGCTCTCTCTTCTCCTTTCAACAGGTATACATTCACTGGTATTTATACGTTTGAATCACTTGTGAAAATTATTGCAAGAGGTTTCTGTATAGATGGCTTTACTTTCCTACGCGATCCATGGAACTGGTTAGATTTCAGTGTGATCATGATGGCGTAAGTTGCATTTTTAGATTATTTCAGGTATTTGTTGCATGTGGGAGAGCATCAGATCCGGGGAAGAGGGTGGGTGTATAAGGCAAAAATAAACCAAAGAGAACTTACTTAAGTGAATCCCCCGAAGATTTTTCTCTTAGTTTTTCAGAAGAAAGCTTTAGCTCAACGTAGAATCACAGACCTAAAACGCAGCTTAATGGAATTAGCAGAGCTGCAGCTGCAAAAAACAGTTTTCTCCATAACTGCCTGTGTTAATATGTGGTTTTATGGTAGTATCAAGCGTTTTAGGTTGTCTCGTGCGCCAGAGCGGCAGCTTGCTGCGCTGCACGTAGGATTAGGAGCCAAAGATCCTTAAACTCTGGTCTCTGCCCCTCGGCCCCTCTGTCTTGCACGTTAAAATTCCCCGTGCTGCAGCTTGCCGTAACCCGGCGCGTTTCAGACGGCGCTGCAGCGTCGGGAAGGAACCGGGGTTCGCGCTGCTCCCTCCGGGCGGTCGCGCGCCTGCGTTTCGCGCAGAGGGTTGCGCGCTGCCCGACGCCCGGGTTTTGCTTTGGCGCGGGTCTGCTGCGCGCGGGTCGAGTTCGCTGCGGACCCGTTACTGGCTTGATTTCTTCGGTTAATGAATTCCAGCAAGCCGGCTTTGAAAGGCACGGCGCACCGACGCTCGGTGAACGGCCGGCCCTTCAGCCGCTCTCGCTGGACGGTCGCCTTACTTGCAGCGAGGCTGCGTTGCTCGGGAGAGCTTGGCCCGGTAAACACGGAGTAAAACCCGTTTTTTGTCGAGGGCTAAAGCGACGCTGTGTGTTACTCAAATCTCACTAACGCGGCCCAAGTTTTATGACGCTCTTGAGATGCGAGAGCACTTCCTTTCTGCACCAGGAGAAACCTTGGCTCTGGTGCACGTCTTTGACTTTTTATACCCTATTTCTCCCCAAACGGCACAGAGGAAATACTCTATYCTCAGYTGYRATTAAAAAACCCCTCTATAACTCTTATCCTCTGTGTATCTCAGGTTTGRCCCTCTGTAAAATGGGGATAATAGTGCCTACCTGGGGCCCACAAACAGGTAGTAAAGCAAAAAGGATTAAAATAAAGGACAATAATAAAAGCGAAAGATGATGGTACTTTATTAAAAGCATGACGGAAAAGGAAGCAAATATGCCTGAAACCAGTGAGTTGAGGTGGYGTCACCAAGCGTCCTGGCGTGCTTGACAGTTTTACAATTACCTTCTTCTGCAGAAATAGCTTTAAATTTTTGCGGGCTCTGTGGGCGAGAACGCAAAGCTGGATAAGCTGCTCGCAGCGCCGAGAGACCGAGACTGTTTTCACCGCGAAACTCTCTGTCCGTCTCTCTCTTAAATGCCGGTTCTAAAGCGTTTTAAATTAACGAGCTGCTTTCCTGCAGACAGACAGCGATGTTCGGAGGGCAGGTGACCCCAATGGTGCCATTAACTCTGGTTTAATTCTGCAGGTATATAACAGAGTTTGTAAACCTAGGCAATGTTTCAGCTCTGCGCACTTTCAGGGTTCTGAGAGCTTTGAAAACTATTTCTGTAATTCCAGGTAAGGCGGCCTGCGGTCGGTGTTAGCTGTGGGTACAGGCCCCCGTGAGTGACGTAGTGCGTTGCCTGTAGCTGTGGTTTGGGTGTGTGTTTTGTCACTGTGTTCTCTGTGTGTGACCTCCCTCGTTGCAGATATGTCACAGAGTTTGTGGACCTCGGGAATGTCTCAGCACTGAGAACTTTCAGAGTTCTCCGAGCTTTGAAAACTATCTCTGTTATTCCAGGTGAGAAACCGTGACGCATCGGAGGCTGGTCTTGCCTGTGTCTCTTCTCCGTGTCTTCTCCCTCGTCCTGCATCGCTTTCTTCTCCGGCACGGCGCTGGGGTGTTTTTGATGGGCTTTGCAGTCTGTGTAGACGGGGCGGCTCGAAATTCGTACAAGGCTCCTGAGCCACCAGATTTGCTGTTCCCGGGCGAACGTTGCTGCTCTGTACTTTGCGTGCGCGCGGCTGCGCGACCTCCTGAACGAAAGCCCGCCCCGAGGTTCAGCTCAGCACGAGTGGAGGGTCGGGTACCATCCTCCCACTCGAGCTGAAGGGGYTTGTGGCGAGTCGTCCCAGCAGCAGCAGTGTTTCTGGAGTTGCTTTAGGGAGAAGTTTATAAACCAAGCTAACAAAACCTGGCCAAGGTTTAAACGGTGACCGGGAGCCGGGTGGGATGCGGGACAGGTCCTCTCTTCAGTAAGCAGACTGCTAAACCCATCAGATTTGCGTGGCTGTTGTGCATGATGCTCTTAAGTGGAACCCGCTTTTCCCGCACCGAAWGAGGGAATGCTGCAATAACCTTCTTACTTGGCCTTTCCTGACGTTTGGCAGTGCACATGCAAGAGCAAAAGGGATTTGGTAATTGCTGATAGCAGTGCACTAGGTGGACCTGAAATGCGGTGGTGATTTTATCAGCCTGCTACAGGTATTAACGGGCTTGCTAAAAGGGAAGCATCAATGTTAATGTAAGTTTTCTTTGTGTTTTGCTTTCGTAATCATAGCAAAAGGAAGATGATGCAACTTTAATGAGCTGGTTGCTAAATGTGTGACAGCATGCCCTGTCTTCCCGCGGAAAGAAGAGTYCAGCTTTGCGCCATTCCCTCCACGCTGCTCAAAACTAACGGAGTTTTCCTTTTATTTCAAATGACAGCGAGGGTGGGGGGGGCGCAGACCCTTCTTCTAGCTCAGCGCGGCCACGCGTCTTTCCTGAGTGACGGTTTGCTGCACACAGCTGAGATTGCTTGTTCTGAGCGTTCAATGCACCGATCTCATCCGTGGCTGGAGCTGTAGGTGGCAAAACTTCAGTCATTTGCATCGGTTAGGCTTTGGGATAGGATCGCCCCGACGGCGGTTCTGCAGCGTGAGCTGGCGCTGCGAGTTCGGCTCCCGCTTCGGTTCCGCCACCGGCAGCGCAGAGAGCGTAAAGCGTTTCTGCAACCGACCTTTGGGTGATTTAACACGAAGTCAGGCTTAGCGTGCCCTTCATGAGCTTCAGTGTGACTGTGTTTCACGGCAGGAATGATTTTTGGAATGCACTTAATATATTAAAATCTAACAGCGTTCTCTTACTGCCCCGGTGCACGTAGCGTGATGGGAGTTTTAGTACTGCGCTGAGCTGATGAGAAAATCGTCTTGCTGTTACGACAGGTGCTAACTGCATCGCCTATAAATAACGAGGATTGTGTTTTTTTAGACAAGATAAAAGAAATACTGCCAGGAGGAGACAAGCCACTGGACAAAGTGCTGGGCAGGCAGCGAGTCTGCCCGGGCTGGGCTGAGCCGAAATACCGAAGCGTCGCCTTCGGCCGCGTTAAACCCTGGGACGGTCCGAAGAAAGTTTTTCCTCGGCGCTCAAGTCGTCGATGCGTTAAATGAAGTTGGTGCTTCGTCGCGCTGTCGGCCTCGGGGACGCTCTCTGCTCCGGTCGGTCCCGGGGAGACCCCGGCCCCCCCGGCCGCGAGTCCCCGCAGGCGCGTTCGTCCCGGGAAGTCGCTTGCTGCCGCTTCGTCGTCCTCCTTCGAGACTGCTCGCTCCCGGCGAGCCTAGGAGGGGGCTTTGGCCTCGGTTTAAAAGTTCTGGAGGGGATAAAAGAYGCTTCTGAACTTTTTCCTCCTTAAGAATTCATTTTTATTTACGTATTTTTGAATCTTTACGTGCCTAATATGGATCAAACCTGTGTCGATATAAAAAGGCTTAAAAGGCTTCTTGACAAAAATTTGTGATTTGTTGCAGAGTGCTTATGTGGCCTCAGCCAGAGACTTGGGCTGACCCAGCCCTGCCAGGARCATGTTCAGCTGGACCTGACTTTCTTTGGTTTTGTTGCTTTTAAACTTCTGCATTGGTTCCTCCAAGCAGCCTCCTGCTCATCGGGATATTATGGATGTTTGATGCAATCCAAAGAAGCATTTCAAGACTGGAATAATTGTTTGGATTTCAAAATACTGGTTGAGTCTTTACGTCAGAAATAGAACTTATCCATCAGTACTATTTTGATTAACATCAGTTACATTGGCATGGAAGCAGAGAGAGGGATATGGCATCTATGCCAGGGCAGGGAAATCATGCATGATTTGGAAATAATACATTGCAAAAAGTTGGAGCTAACAGTAGATTTGAGTAAGAAACCTATAAAGCAGAACCCTCAACAACTCATTAAATGCCTTTTTCATATCATGAATTAAAGGATTAATTACAGTGATTCTTAAGTATGCTTTGCATACTCTTCTGCAAAACTCGGATATTTTCAGGGATGCAGTTCTGTATTTTGATCTAACTATTGCAAGTTCACTGTTGAAACTGTTGAGCTTAACATCTGGCATGGGAATGGTTCCTCGTTTTCGTTATACTTTGTGGAAAAAGCTGAATGCAAGCRGTGCGGCTTTGAGTTCCCAGGAGTCCAGCCTTTTTAGGGCAATAATCCTGTGCGACGGCGCGGCGGTGGTGACGTACGGTCCGCACTGAAGTTGCAATGTCTTTTCATTCTGCAGGAATGATTCCTAGTCTCGTTTCTTTTGCTGCAGGCCTGAAGACCATTGTGGGTGCCCTAATCCAGTCGGTGAAGAAGCTGTCGGATGTAATGATCCTGACAGTGTTTTGTCTCAGTGTCTTTGCTCTGATCGGGTTGCAGCTGTTTATGGGCAATTTGAGGAACAAGTGTGTGATATGGCCGATTAACGTGAACGAGACGTTCCTGGACAACGGCTCTAGGGGCTTTGACTGGGAGGAATACACCAACAATGTCTGTAGGTATTTTTGCAGTGATATTCCCCAAAACCTTCTTATTTGACTTAATGCTGCTGACCAGGATTTCTGGCATGACTTAGGTGGTGTGCCCAGCTTTGCACGGTGAAAACCCTGTGCTCAGATGTCTTTCGGTTTCTGGAAACCTCACCTTGTGGAGGTGTTTCTAGGTGGGCTCCTCTCTTTGGAAAGTCTTGGCKATATTGTTTCTAGCTAAATAACGACTTGGTCCAAAATGCATTCTTTTTTTTCCCCCGATTTGTTCCCAATTAAAAACCGGAGTATAAATATGGTAAAAGGAAGGCAGCTCTGCCCGTTAAATCCCTGGAGTGAGTGCCGAGTCCTTCGTTTAGTTTTACTGAGTTCTTGTTTGGCAAATGCGGATGAAGTTGCTCGTACCTGTTTGCTAACTGGAGGTGACTCGTTTCCATGCTGGCAGGATTTCAAAGCCAAGGATCAAGGAACCAGGCTTTAAGTTTTCATAACTTAATTTCTTCCTCCTTCCTTTGCTTTGAACTAAGCTTCTCTGCTGTCCGGTCACCCAGTCTTAAATTTTTATTCAAAATGCTCTGCTGGCTTTCAAAAAGGTGTTTAAACTCAGGCACAGTTAGGGCTAATGTTATTTAAAGCTGAGTTAGTTTCCTGATAAATTCATCAGTAGATCCCCCAGAGGACTATCCAGTTAAGGTATTTACAGCGTTACATTATGTTCAATCCTTTAACTCCGTGTGTGCGTGTAATTTGTCTTTTTCRTCTTCCCCAGCAAATTTTTACACGATTCCTGGGGCCCCCGATCCCTTGCTCTGCGGTAACAGCTCGGATGCAGGGTGAGTGTTGGGTTTTAATGGAAGGAAAGACTCTGCTCGCTGGTGGCAAAACCCTGGGGACGTTTCCTGCCGCTCGTGGGGTTGGCTCTTGCGTTCTTTCGCGGGCCGGGGTTTCCCGTTGCCAGGTCTGGGCGCTAAGCTCTCTGCTTGGCTCGCGGGATGGCGGCTGCCGTTCTCGTGCCCTTTGGGAGCCCGGGAGCGCGGGTGGGCTGAGACTGAAGCARCGCCGCGAAAGCGCGTGAACGTGCCCTGTCCCTTTTCCGTACCTCGATGGCCTGATATTGCTTTCACGTTCTTCACAGGCAGTGTCCGGAGGGCTACACGTGCATGAAGGCGGGACGAAACCCCAACTACGGCTACACCAGCTTTGACACTTTCAGCTGGGCTTTTCTGGCTTTATTTCGCCTTATGACTCAGGACTTTTGGGAAAACTTGTATCAATTAGTAAGTAAACGTTTTGCTTTGGCGTTACGCGAATGAGACGCTGGAGACAGGTTGGGAGGGGCAGTGACGACTAGCTTGTTTTTCCCCTCGTGTCTGAGAAAGTGACTGCGGGCAGAGCTGCAGAATGAGACACCGCGTTCGGGGGRAAGGGAAGGTGCCGACAGCGGGTGTTGTTCTTACAAACCCAGAAGAGTTTCTGGGTCCTTCGTGGGTATGAAACTAAGCTCTGAATTAATTCTGGAGAAACTTCACGGCGTGTTGCAGAGGCTGTGCAGCCTTGGCTCGACCCGTAGAGGATGGTCACGCGCTTTAGAGGGCAGAGCCCTTCCTTGTAACCTGAGGACAGTTGCTGAAATGGCCATTTTCTTTTCGAGGGAGTCTTAGTATTGAGTTTCGTGCTGTACTTCTGAATCATTTTTCACTTCCATCCCTTTGCTTGTTACTTTAAGGGAAGAAGCCAAACGTYGCCTTTTGCATTTATTGCTAGTGAATGTGCAATGTCTAAATGCTTTGCAGCAGAAGTGTTGAGATGTTAAATGTTCAGCACCACCGTGTTTTCTTAGAAGCATTTGGGTCAAGAAACTTGGGATCAGCTGCTCAAGCTTGTGTGTCAGGTGATCCCTCCAGAAGTTGCTTTCTCTGTTCCTTTTCTCTTCCCTCTGCCATTCTCTTCTACTTCCAGACCTTACGAGCAGCAGGAAAAACCTACATGATCTTCTTTGTCTTGGTGATCTTTGTGGGATCGTTCTACCTGGTTAATCTAATTTTGGCTGTGGTAGCTATGGCTTACGAAGAGCAGAACCAGGCCACGTTGGAGGAGGCAGAGCAGAAAGAGGCAGAATTTAAGGCTATGTTAGAACAATTGAAAAAGCAGCAGGAGGAAGCACAGGTGAGTGTTTTGATCATATATTTTTATGAGTTTACGTATTTTTAGATTTATTTGCCCGTTATTACAGAGCAGTAATGCTATGGCTAGCCTTCTCAGCAACACTTTCCTCTATTGACTGGGGTTAATRCTGTTCACCATCTCTCTCTGCCGCTGTTTTGTTTTTCTGGTTGTATGTAGGCTTGCCTTGTTTATTTTTTGATGGAAAACTGCCTTTTATTAAGGAATTTTTAAACCTTCTCACGGTCTGTGGTTAAGTCTGGGAAGTCCTTTGCAAAACACACAAGTACTTTGCTAGTCCTTTATTGAACAGTTATAAACAAAGCTGAAGAACCGAGAGAGATTTTACTACTTGCAAAAATAGACTATAAGAGTACTTAGGAGTCCTGGCTGCAAGTACTCTCCAAGAGGAAGAGTAAGCATCCCGGTCCTGCCCCAAAGTGCTTATGGGCACTAAGCCGCACTCTTTTTTGAAGGCAGAAAGTGGAATATTAGTGAAGGTAAGACGTGATTTGTTTAGCCGTTCTCTTGCCTTCGCCCCCAGGCTGCTGCTATGGTCACTTCAGCGGGGACGGTTTCTGAAGATGCTGTGGAAGAYGACGGTGGCGGGAGGGTGTCTCGAAGCTCTTCGGAGATTTCCAAACTCAGCTCCAAGAGTGCCAAGGAGCGCCGAAACAGGAGGAAGAAACGGAAGGACAAAGAGCTGTCGGAAGGGGAGGAGAAGGGKGACAACGAGAAGGTGTTCAAGTCGGAGTCAGAGGATGGCATGAGGAGGAAAGCATTCAGGCTCCCGGACAACAGGCTGGGACGGAAGTTTTCCATCATGAACCAGGTAGTGTCCGTCTCCTTCTCTAGTGTTTTGTGCTGATTTATACTCTGGGTCATACCCTAGCGTAGACTCTGATGAGCGCTTCAGAGGAATCTTCGGCTTAGGATGGATCGGGGGACGCTTAGGGCCCGGGTCAGTAGCATCAGCAGATGTTTATCCCGGCACAAATTCTGAGGGAGATTAGTGAATTTAGCAAGCTAACCTGATTTAGGAGTTTGTGGGGGGGGAGGTTAGTGGATAAGGGGTTTGTGGCTCTGGAATGACTCAGGTCCCCGCGGGCTGCAGCCGCCCCGCCGGGTCTGTCCCCGGCTTTGCTTTTCCCGGCGGAGCCGTTCACGCTGTCGCCGTTCTCTCCTTCCCCAGTCCCTGCTCAGCATCCCGGGCTCCCCCTTCCTCTCCCGCCACAACAGCAAAAGCAGCATCTTCAGCTACAAGGGGCGCTTCCGCGACCCGGGCTCCGAGAACGAGTTCGCCGACGACGAGCACAGCACGGTGGAGGAGAGCGAAGGCCGGAGGGACTCGCTCTTCATCCCCATCCGCGGCCGCGACCGGAGGAGCAGCTACAGCGGCTACAGCGGCTACAGCCAAGGCAGCCGCTCCTCGCGCGTCTTCCCCACCCTGCGCCGGCACGTGAAGAGGAGCAGCGCGGTGGACTGCAACGGCGTGGTGTCCCTCATCGGCGGCCCCCCTTCCAGCATGCCCGGCGGGCGCCTGCTGCCCGAGGTGGGCATGC